>NC_062230.1:16061311-16409981 GCF_902686445.1 Sciurus carolinensis | reverse complement strand
ACTCATGGAGGTGGGGTTTAGGCTCAGGTAGTTGCCATATTCTTGGTTGAATACCAATTGTTCTGGCAGGTTTAAATCAGTGAACCCCCAAGGCGCGGAATTTCCAGGCCACACTGGTAGACTGCACTTGAGGGCTCTCCCCCTTGAACTCATTCCTGCAGTGGAGGATACAATTCTTAGTCCACTTTATCAACAATAAAACCTATGTTTCCTGGCCTTGGGTTCTGTCTTCAAACTCAATCTCTACCTCGCCCACCCTTTTGAACTCCACAAAACAGACACTTCTCTCCTGTACCATCTTGTAAGCATCTGAATTGAAGTCAGAAGGGGAGATCTGGGTGTGTTTCTACCACCAGTATTGAACTGTGTGGACTCTTCTGCACGTTTCATTTTCTCCTGGACATTAGCCATGCTCCATGTAATGCAGAATGGGTTTGCCATGCTTGGATTCTGGGTCAAACTTGGGTTTTGCAGGAATCAGCCCCCTAGGGACTGGTGCCTGCACCAAGGTTGAAAAATGGGTCTTTCCTTTCCTCCATATCCAGCATGGAGAAATTGGGTTTCTTTCCTGCACTTTTATATTGAGCAGCATGTCTTTCAGTTTGTTTTGGCAGTCTATGATCTCTAAACTCTCACTACCCATGGCTCCTGTGCAAGTGGTTGAAGGTGGTTTCTCACAAGGAAAATTCAGCACTAAGAGGGAATTTTTGAATAAAATTTACCATTTCAAATTCAATGAAGTGGGGAGATCCAAGATGGCGGACTACAGGGAGACTGTGTTCCTTGTTGCTGCAGAACTACAGTTTCAAGCAGACGATATCTGTTTCTTGGATCCCTCAGCCTGACCGATCACCCCCTCCCTCTGGGGCCCTCACATTGACTGACTGCTCCCAGCTGCCAGGACCCCAGACCAACCAACTGTGTCCTATCACCGGGAACCCAGACTGACTGATTGCACATGGCCTCCAGGATCCCACAACCACAACAAGCACACCCAACCTCCAGGACCCTGCCTGACCAGCCACACCCCACCCCCAGGACTTCCAGCTGAACATGCCCGCACCCTGAGCTGCAGCTCCCCATTTGCCAACACATTTGGAAACAAGAGTGGCCATCTCAGAAAATCCTGGAAGCCTTAGCTCTGATCTTTAGGTGGGGCAAATCCCATCCTGAGATGCCCACTGGAGACATGAAGCTCATTCTGAGGTACCTCTCATGCATCAGGCTATGGAAGACTGGGAGGTTTGAATACTATATCACTGTTATAGTGTAGATTTTCTTTCTTCTCTTTATTGAACAATTTTAAGTTTATATTTCTTTAATTTTTTGGCTCTCTTTTCCTTTTGTTTTCCTGTTCCCTCAGAGTCTCATTCTTCCTTTTTGCATGCTAACATCCAATTTCTTTTGATTATACTCTCATCCTTTCTATTATCTAGAACTTCTGTATATTCTTTTCTTATCCCATTAATAGCTACATCCTATATACATCTGCATCTTCTTTATCCTTCATTAGAAACTTCAGACCTTATTGCAAATCTGGTTGTTATACTGAAGATAATATTTAAACTCATTCTGTTTAATATGACAATTTTGTTATTGTCCTCATAGGGGCTATTTGGTCTAAGATTGCATAGTGTCTGAAATGGGCAATGCTAATATTAATCTCCCCTTAACGAAAAGGTTTTGGAAAGCTATAGTGCCACTATAAACATATAGGGGGAAATCTGCAATACCCCAGATCTGCACTGCTAGAGGGGAAGATACATAAACAACATAAAAAACAAGGGAAGAAAATGATCCAAACAAATCTAGATTCTATATTAATAGAATCCTATCACAGTATGATAGAAGAAATGTCAGAAAAAGACTGCAGATTATACATGATTAAGATGATTCATGAAGCAAAGGATGACATAAGAGAGCAAATGTAGGCAATGAATGATAATACCAATAAGCATTTGAAAGAGCAACCACAGGAAGCAAAAGATCATTTCAACAAAAAGATAGAGATTCTCAAAAAAAATACAAATGAAATCTGTGAAATGAAGGAAACAACAAAGCAAATAAAAAACTCAATGGAAAGCATCACCAAAAGACTAGACCACTTGGAAGATAGAACCTCAGAGAAGGAAGACAAAATATGTAATCTTGAAAATAAAGTTGCCCAAACACAGAAGATGGTAAGAAATCATGAACAGAATCTCCAAGAACTATGGGACATCATGAAAAGACCAAATTTAAGAATTATGGGGATAGAGGAAGGCACAGAGATACAAACCAAAGGAATGAACAACCTATTCAATGAAATAATATCAGAAAATTTCCCAAACTTGAAGACTGAAGTGGAAAATCAAATACAAGAGGCTTACAGAACACAAAATGTTAAATCACAACAGATCCACACCAAGTCACATTATAATTAAAATGCCTAACATTCAAAATAAAGATAGGATTTTGGGGGGTTTCAAGATGACGGACTAGAGGGTGGCTGCATTTCATGTTGCTCCTGGACTCAGGATTCAAAAGAGGAGATATTGAGAGACTTGGGACCAACTCAAAGCCAACGGGTGAGTCTCTCCCATTGGGAGGTGTCCCGGATGAGGCGGTAGTCCCAGAAAGTAGAGAACTTTGTGAAGTAGAGTTGCCCAATGAGAAACCCCTCCCCCCACTGGAGCAGTGAACTCAGACAACTGGGAGCATCATAGAGGAGGTCACTTACCACAGTGCTTGGACTCGGAACAACCACTGGGGCTCCAGGTGGCTGCCCCAGGGAGGAGCTGCGCGGTGAGCTGTTTGGACTCAGAGCAACCACTCCTGAACACCAGGGGGCTGCCTGGCAGAGGAGGAGGAGCACAGTGGGGTGCTTGGACTTGGAGTGACTGCACCAGAGCTACAAGTGGTTGCCAGAAGAGGAGCTGCGTGGCGAGCTGTTTGGACACAGAGCGACTGCCTCTGAACAATGGAACCTGCCTGGAGGAGGAGGAGGAGGAGCACAATGAGTTGCTTGGACTCAGAATGACTGCACCAGAGCACAGGTGGTTACCAGAGGAGGAACTGTGTGGTGAGCTGTTTGGACTCAGTATGACCGCTCCTGAACACCGGGGGGCTGCCTGGAGGAGGAGGAGGAGCACAGCGGGTCCCTTGGACTCAGAGTGACTGCATCAGAGTTCCGGGCAGCTACTCAGAGGAGGAGACGAGTGGTGAGTTGTTTGGACTCAAAGCAACCACTCCTGAACACCGGGGGACTGCCCGGAGGAGGAGCACAGTGGGTCACTTGGTTTTGGAGTGGCCGCACCACAGCTCCAGGCATCTGCCCGGAGGAGGCATGCAGCTGCTCGCTTGGACACAGAGCGATTGCTCCTGAACACCCAGAGGGCTTCCCAGAGGAGTAGGAGGAATAGGGCGGGTACAAGGACTCAGAGTGACTGCCCAGGGCTACGTACGGTTGGCAGGAGGAGGAGGTGCACAGTGAGTTGCTTGGACTCCTAGTGACCGCACCAGAACACCGGGCGGCTGCCTGAAGGAAGAGGCATGCAGCGGGCCACTGGAACACGGAGCAAATATACAGGGCTCCAGGTGGCTGCTCAGAGGAGGGGTCACATAGCCAGGTGATTAGGTGCAGAGCAGGGTCCCAGGACCAACGAGGCTTCTTGGTGGAAGAGCCACACAGAGACATGCTTAGGGACAGAGCGAAGGTTCCAAGACTGCGGGCATATTCTCTGAGGAGAGGCAGCCTAAGGAGACTTGTCTGCGAAGGGTGAGGCTCCAAGGCCCAGAAGGTAGGTCCGGGCCCCTGGGAACATTGCAGAGGAAGGCAGCCCAGCCCAGGTGGTAGTTGTAGATTGAGGGGAACCTCTAGGAGGGGAACGGACCAGCGAGACCTCCCCACTGAATTAGTCTTCCCTGCCAGGTGAGGTTTTCCCACAAGGACGGTAAAACCAGAGACACAGGCACAAACAGGTCTTGCCTCAGCCCACAGCCCAGTTCCACATTGGATGACCATTGGTCAACAAGTGGAGGCACCTCTGCACACTAGCAGGGAATATACCCCACTTGAAGTCCACCACCCCTAGAGAGGCAGCTTCCTTGTGGAGAACTGCATTATCAACTTCCTCCAAGACTTCAGGCTACTGAAGGCTAAGAGGGAATATACTAAAAATCTTCAGGGACATTATAAGTCAATAGAGGAAATCTGCAATATCTAAGCAGTCCACTGATTCCTGAACAATATGAGAAAACAAGGGAAGAAAATGCCCCAAACAAATCTAGATGTTACATCAATAAAATCCAAAGACAGCATGGCAGAAGACATGACAGAAAGGGAGTTCAGAATGTACATAATTACAATGATCAGAGAAGCAAATGATGACATGGAAAAGCAAATGCAGGCATTGAATGATGAGATGAAAGAGCAAATGCAGGCATTGAATGATCACACCAATCGACAATTAAAAGAGCAAGTACAGGAAGCAGAAGATCATTTCAATAAAGAGTTAGAGATATTGAAAAAAACAAACAGAAATCCTTGAAATGAAGGAAACAATATACCAAATTAAGAACTCCATAGAAAGCATAAAAGAACCTCAGATATTGAAGAAAAACTATTTAACCTTGAAAACAAAGTTGACCAAACAGCGAAGATGGTAAGAAATCATGAACAGAATCTGCAAGAACTATGGGATATCATGAAAAGGTCAAATTTAAGAATTATTGGGATTGAGGAAGGCTTAGAGAAACAAACCAAAGGAATGAACAATCTATTCAATGAAATAATATCAGAAAATTTCCCAAATTGAAAGAATGAAATGGAAAATCAAGTCCAAGAGGCTTAAAGGACTCCAAATACACAAAATTACAACAGACCTACACCAAGGCACATTATAATGAAAATACCGAACATACAAAATAAAGACAGAATTTTAAAGGCTGTGAGAGAAAAGAACCAAATTACGTTGAGGGGGAAATGAATATGGAAATCAGCGGATTTTCAATCCAGACACTAAAAGCTAGAAGGGCCTGGAACAACATTTTTCAAGCCCTGAAAGAAAATGGATGCCAACCAAGAATCTTACACCCAGCAAAACTTACCTTCAAGTTTGACAATGAAATAAAATCCTTCCATGATAAAAAAAAGCTAAAAGAATTTAAAAAAGAAGACAGCATTACGGAATATCTCAGCAAAATATTCCATGAGGAAGAGATGAAAAACAAAGAAGCGAATCAGCAAAGGGAGGAATTATCCTAAAGGAATTGTCAAATAAAGGAGGAACCAAGTCATGTCAAAAAATAAATAAATAAATAAAATTTTAAAAATGAACCAAATGACCAGGAATATAAATCATATCTCAATAATAACCCTGAATATAAATGGCCTGAATATACATGGCCTGAATTCATCATTCAAAAGACATTGACTGGCAGATTGAATTAAAAAGAAAGATCCAACAATATGTTGCCTGCAAGAGACTCACTTCATAGAGATACCCACAGACTAAAGGTGAAAGAATGGGGGAAAACATACCATGCACATGGACTCAGCAAAAAAGCTGGATTATCCATCCTCATCTAAGATAATGTGGACTTCAAGCCAAAGCTACTCAGAAGGGATAAAGAAGGACATTTCATACTGCTTAAGGGAAGCATAAATCAGCAAGATAAAACAATCATAAACATCTATGCCCCAAACAGTGGCTCATCCATGTATGTTAAACAAATCCTTCTCAATTTTAGAAACCAAATAGACCATAACACAATAATACTAGGTGATTTTGACATGTCTCTCTCACCACTGGACAGATCTTCCAAACAAAAATTGAACAAAGAAACCATAGATCTCAATAGCACAATCAATAATTTAGACTTAACAGACATTAATAGAATATACCATCCAACCAAGAGCGAATACACTTTCTTCTCAGCGGCACATAGATCCTTCCTAAAATAGACCATAAATTATGCCACAAAACTAATGTTAGCAAATACAAGAAAATAGAGACACTACCTTGTATTCTATCAGATCATAATGGATTGAAGTTAGAAATAAATGAAAGAGTAAAAAACAGAAATTACTCTAACACCTGGAGATTAAACAATATGCTATTATATGATGAATGGATAACAGAAGATATTAGGAAGGAAATTAAAAAATTCTTAGAGGTAAATGAGAACAAAGAAACATCATATCAAAATCTCTGGGACACTATGAAAGCAGTACTTAGAGGAAAATTTATTTCATGGAGTGCATTCAATAAAAGAAGTAAAACTCAACAAATAAACGACCTAACAGTACAGCTCATAGCCCTAGAAAAAGAAGAACAGACCAACACCAAAAGTAGTAGAAGACAGGAAATAGTTAAACTCAGAGCTGAAATCAACAAAGTTGAAACAAAAGAAACAATACAAAAAATTGACAAAATAAATAGTTGGTTCTTCAAAAAAATAAACAAAATTGATAAACCTTTAGCCACACTAACAAAGAGAAGATGAGAGAAAACCCAAGTCACTAAAAATCAGAATGAACAAGGAAATATCACAACACACATGACTGAAATACAAAACATAATTACAAGCTATTTTGAAAATCTATACTCCAACAAAATAGAAAATTTCAAAAACATCAACAGGTTTCTAGAGACATATGAATTGCCTAAACTGAATGAGGAGGACATACACAATTTAAATAGACCAATTTCAAGTAATGAAATAGAAGAAGTCATCAAAAGCCTACCAACAAAGAAAACTCCAGGACCAGATGGGTTCTCAGCCGAGTTCTACAAAACCTTTAAAGAAGACAGCTCTTCTTTATTCCAATAATTCTCATTCCAATACTTCTCAAGGTATTCCATAAAATAAAAGAGGAGGGAACCCTCCCAAACTCATTCTATGAAGCCAATATTACCCTGATACCTAAACCAGACAGAGAAACATCGAGGAAAGAAAATTTTAGACCAATATCCTTAATGAACATCAACACAAAAATTCTCAACAAAATTTTAGCAAATCACATACAAAAACATATTAAAAAGATAGTGCACCATGATCAAATGGGTTTCATCCCAGGGATGCAAGGTTGGTTCAACATCAGGAAATCAAAAAATGTAATTCGCCATATCAATAGACTTAAAGTCAAGAATCACATGATTATTGTGAAAGATGCAGAAAAAGCATTTGATAAAATACAACACCCCTTCATGCTCAAAACACTAGAAAAAATAGGGATAGTGGGAACATTCCTTAATATTGTAAAGGCCATCTATGTGAAGCCCATGGCTAATATCATTCTAAATGGTGAAAAACTGAAAGTATTCCCTCTAAAAACTGGAACAAGGCAGGGATGCCCTCTTTCACCACTTCTATTCAATACCATCCTTGAAACTCTAGCCAGAGCAATTAGACAGACCAAAGAAATTAAAGGGATACGAATAGGAAAAGAAGAACTCAAACTATCCCTACTTTGATGATATGAGTATATACTTAGAGGAACCAGGAAATTCCACCAGAAAACTTTTAGATCTCATAAGTGAACTCAGTAAAGTAGCGGGATATAAGATCAATGCACATAAATCTAATGCATATTTATACATAAGTGATGAATCTTTAGAAAGAATAAATAGGAAAACTATCCCATTCACAATAGCCTCGAAAAAAATAAAATACATGGGATTCAATCTCACAAAAGAGGTGAAAGAATTCTACAATGAGAACTGCAGAACACTAAAGAAAGAAATTTAAGAAAACATTAGAAGCTGGAAAGATCTTCCATGTTCTTGGATAGGCAAAATTCATATTGTCAAAATGGCCATACTACCAAAAGTGCTATACAGATTCAATGCAATTCCAATTAAAATCCCAATGATGCACCTTACAGAAATAGAGCAAGCAATTATGAAATTCATCTGGAAGAATAAAAAACCCAGAATAGCTAAAGCAATCCTTAGTAGAAAGAGGAAGCAGGGGGTATCACAATACCAGATCTTTAACTCTACTACAAAGCAATGGTAAAAAAAATGGCATGGTATTGGTACCAAAATAGAAAGGTGGATCAATGGTACAGAATAGAGGACATGGACACAAACCCAAATAAATACAATTTTCTCATACTAGACAAAGGTGCCAAAAATATGCAATGGAGAAAAGATAGCCTCTTCAACAAATGGTGCTGGGAAAACTGGAAATCCATATGCAACAGAATGAAACAAATCCATATCTCTCACCATGCATGAAACTAAACTCAAAATGGATTAAGGACCTTGGAATCAGACCAGAGACCCTGCACATTATAGAAGAAAAAGTAGGTCCAGATTTTCAACATGTCGGCTTAGGACCAGACTTCCTCAACAGGACTCCCATAGCACAAGAAATAAAAGCAAGAATCAATAACTGGGATAGATTCAATCTAAAAAGCTTTCTCTCACCAAAGGAAACTATCAGCAATGCGAAGAAAGAGCCTACAGAGTGGGCGAAAATCTTTGCCACTCATATTTCAGATAGAGCACTAATCTCCAGAATCTATAAAGAACTCAAAAAACTCTACACCAAGAATGCAAATAATCCAATCTACAAAGGAAATGAATAGACACTTCACAGAAGAAGATATACAAGCAATCAACAAACATATGGAAAAATGTTCAACATCTCTAGTAATAAGAGAAATGCAAATCAAAACCACCCTAAGATTCCATCTCACCCCAATTAGAATGATGACTATCAAGAATACAAGCAACAACAGGTGTTGGCGAGGATGTGGGGAGAAAGGTACACTCATACATTGCTGGTAGGGTTACAAATTAGTGCAGCCACTCTGGAAAGCAGTGTGGAGACTCCTTAGAAAACTTGGAATGGACCCACCATTTGACCCAGCTATCCCACTCCTTAGCCTATACTCAAAGGACTTGAAAATCAGCATAGTACAGAGATACAGCCACATCAATGTTCATAGCTGCTCAGTTCACAATAGCCAGATTGTGGAACCAACCTAGATGTCCTTCAATTGATGAAGGGATAAAGAAACTGTGGTATATATACAGTAGAATAGTACTCGGCATAAAGAATGACAAAATTATGGCATTTGCAGGCAAATGGATGAAATTGGAGAATATCATGCTAAGTGAGATAAGCCAATCTCAAAAAAGAAAAGGACGAATGATCTCGCTAATAAGTGGATGATGACACATAATGGGGGGTGGGAGGGGTTAGTGTTAGGGTTAGAGTTAGGGTTAGGGAGGGGGGCAAGAATGGAGGAAGGAAGGACTCTATAGAGGGAAAAGAGGGGTGAGAGGGGTGGGGAGAAGGGAAAAATAACAGAATGAATCAAATAATGTTACCCTATGTAAATGTATGATTACACAAATGGTATGCCTTCACATCATATACAAACAGAGAAACATCATGTATCCCATTTGTTTACAATAAAACAAAAAAAAATGATAGGATTTTGAAGGCCATAAGAGAAAAGCATCAGATTACATATGGGGAGACCAATATGGATAGCAGCAGACTTCTCAACCCAGACTCTAAAAGGGAAAAGGGCCTGGAACAACATATATCAAGCTCTGAAAGAACATGGTTGCCAACCAAGAATCCTATACCCAGCAAAACTAACCTTCAGATTTGAAAATTAAATAAAATCCTTCCATGATAAACAAAAGTTAAAAGAATTTACAAATAGAAAGCCTATGCTACGGAATGTCCTCAACAATATTCCATGAGGATGAAATGAAAAAAACAATGGAGGTCAGCCAAGGGAGGAACTACCTTAGAGAAAAACCACTCAAAGGAGAAACCCAGCCAACTAAAAATGAAAAATAAACCCAAATGACTGGGAATTCAAATCATATCTCAATAATAACCCTGAACATTAATGGTCTAAACTCCTCAATCAAAAGACATAGACTGGTAGAATTGATTAAAAAGAAAGACCCAACAATATGCTACCTGCAAGAGACTATCTCATAGAAAAAGACATCCACAGACTAAAGGTGAAAGGATGGGAAAAAAACTACCACGCACATTGACTCAGTAAAAAAGTGGGGGTTTTCATCCTCATATCAGATAAAGTGGACTTTAGGCCAAAGTTATTCAGAAAGAAAACATTTCATATTACTTCAGGGAACCATAAATCAGGAAGACATAACCATAGTAAATATTTATGCCTCAAACAATGGCTCATCCATGTACATCAAACAAATTCTTCTCAATTTCAGGAATCACATAGACCACAACACAATAATTCTGGGTGACTTTAATGTACTGCTGTCACCATGGGATAGATATTCCAAACAAAAACCAACCAAAGAAACCATAGAACTCAATAACAGAATCAATAACCTAGACTTAATAGACATATATAGAATATTCCATCCATCAACGAATGGATTCACTTTCGTCTCAGCAGCACATGGAACCTTCTCGAAAATAGAGTATATGTTATGCCACAAATCAGCCTTTAGAAAATGCAAAAAAAAATAGATAAATTGCCTTGTGTTCTTTCAGATCATAATAGACTGAGAATAGAAATCAGTGACAAAATAAAAAACAGAAATTACGCCAACACATGGAGACTAAAAAATATGTTATTGAATGAAAGAAACAAGGATAACAAAAAACATCAGGGAGGAGATAAAAAAATTCTTAGGGGTCAATGAGAACAATGATATAGCACATCAAAATCTCTGGGACACCATGAAAGTGGTACTAAGAGGAAAATTCATTGCATGGAGCATATTCCAAAAAATGAAAAGTCAACAACCAAATAAACTAACATTACAGGTCAAAGCCTAAAAAAGATTAGAGAATAACAGCAAAAGTAGTGGAAGACAGGAAATCATTAAAATCAGAACTAAAATAAATGAAATTGAAACAAAAGAAACAATTCAAAAAATTGACAAAACAAAAAGTTGGTTCTTTGAAAAAGTAAACAAAATAGACAAACACTTAACCTCACTAACAAAGAGGAGAGAGAAAACTCAAATTACTAAAATTCGAGATAAAAACAAAAATATCATGACAGACTCCACTGAGATATATAACATAAAGAGAAGCTACTTTGAAAATCTGTATTCCAACAAAATAGAATCTATCAAAGACATTGACATATTTCTAGAGACATATGCTCTTCCCAAACTGAACCAGGAGGACATATGCAATCTAAAGAGATCAATATCAATCAATGAAATAGAAGAAGCTATTAAAAACCTATGATCTAAGAAAAGACCAGGACCAGAGGGATTCTCAGATGAGTTCTACAAGACCTTCAAGGAAGAACTCATTCCAATACTTCTCAAAGTATTCCAGGAAATAGAAAAGAAGGGTACCCAACCAAACTCATTCTATGAAGCTCATATCAACCTCATACTCAAACCAGGAAAATACACATCAAGGAAAGAATATTTTAGACCAATATCATTGATGAATATACATGCAAAAATCCTCAACAAAATATTGGCAAACAGTATCCAAAAACATATTAAGAAAATTGTGCACCACAATCAAATGGGGTTCATCCCTGGAATGCAACGATGGATTAACATCCGTAAATCATAAACGTAATCCATCATGTCAGTAGACTTAAGGATAAGAATCACATGGTTATTTCAATTGAAGCAGAAAAAGCGTTCAACAAACTACAACACCCCTTCATGCTCAAAACACTAGAAAAAGTAGGGATAGTAGGAACATACCTGAACATTATACAGGCTATTTATGCTATTACCAAGGCCAACATCATTCTTTTTTTTTTAATTATTGTAAACAAATGGGATACATGTTGTTTCTCTGTCTGTACATGGCGTAAAGGCATACTATTTGTGTAATCATAAATTTACATACGGTAATGTTGTTTGATTCATTCTGTTATTTTTCCACTTCCCCCCACCCCTCCCACCCCTCTTTTCCCTCTATACAGTCCTTCCTTCCTCCATTCTTGCCCCCCTCCCTAACCCTAACTCTAACCCTAACACTAACCCCTCCCACCCCCCATTATGTGTCATCATCCACTTATTAGCGATATCATTTGTCCTTTGGTTTTTGAGATTGGCTTATCTCACTTAGCATGATATTCTCCAGTTTCATCCATTTGCCTGCAAATGCCATAATTTTATCATTCTTTATGGCTGAGTAATATTCCATTGTATATATATACCACATTTTCTTTATCCATTCATCAATTGAAGGACATCTAGGTTGGTTCCACAATCTGGCTATTGTGAACTGAGCAGCTATGAACATTGATGTGGCTGTATCTCTGTAATATGCTGATTTTCAAGTCCTTTGGGTATAGGCCAAGGAGTGGGATAGTTGGGTCAAATAGTGGTTTCATTCCAAGTTTTCTAAGGAGTCTCCACACTGCTTTCCAGAGTGGCTGCACTAATTTGCAGCCCCACCAGCAATGTAAGAGTGTACATTTCTCCCTACATCCTCGCCAACACCTGTTGTTGCTTGTATTCTTGATAATCGCCATTCTAATTGGGGTGAGATGGAATCTTAGGGTGGTTTTGATTTGCATTTCTCTTATTACTAGAGATGTTGAACATTTTTCCATATGTTTGTTGATTGCTTGTATATCTTCTTCTGTGAAGTGTCTATTCATTTCCTTAGCCCATTTGTCAATTGGATTATTTGCATTCTTGGTGTAGAGTTTTTTGAGTTCTTTATAGAATCTGGAGATTAGCGCTCTATCTGAAGTATGATTGGCAAAGATTTTTTCCCACTCTGTAGGCTCTTTCTTCACATTGCTGATAGTTTCCTTTGGTGAGAGAAAGCTTTTTAGTTTGAATCTATCCCAGTTATTAATTCTTGCTTTTATTTCTTGTGCTATGGGAGTCCTGTTGAGGAAGTCTGGTCCTAAGCCGACATGTTGAAAATCTGGACCTACTTTTTCTTGTATAAGATGCAAGGTCTCTGGTCTGATTCTAAGATCCTTAATCCATTTTGAGTTTAGTTTCATGCATGGTGAGAGATATGGATTTGTTTCATTCTGTTGCATATGGATTTCCAGTTTTCCCAGCACCATTTGTGGAAGAGGCTATCTTTTCTCCATTGCATATTTTTGACCCCTTTGTCTACTATGAGAAAATTGTTTTTATTTGGGTTTGTGTCCGTGTCCTCTATTCTGTACCATTGATCCACCTTTCTATTTTGGTACCAATACCATGCCATTTTTGTTTACTATTGCTTTGTAGTAGAGTTGAAAATCTGGTACTGTGATACCCCCTGCTTCACTCTTTCTGCCAAAGATTGCTTTAGCTATTCTGGGTTTTTTATTCTTCCAGATGAATTTCATAATTGCTTGCTCTATTTCTGTAAGGTGCATCATTGGGATTTTAATTGGAATTGCATTGAATCTGTATAGCACTTTTGGTAGTATGGCCATTTTGACAATATTAATTCTTCCTATCCAAGAACATGGGAGATCTTTCATCTTCTAAGGTTTTTTTTAATTTCTTTCTTTAGTGTTCTGTAGTTCTTATTGTAGAGGTTTTTCAACTCTTTTGTGAGATTGAATCCCAAATATTTTATTTTTTTCGAAGCTATTGTGAATGGGGTAGTTTTTCTGATTTCTCTTTCTGAAGATTCATCGCTTATGTATAAAAATGCATTATATTTATGTGAATTGATCTTATATCCCGCTACTTTACTGAATTCACTTATGAGATCTAAAAGTTTTCTGGTGGAATTTCCTGGTTCCTCTAAGTATATAATCATATCATCAGCAAATAGGGATAGTTTGAGTTCTTCTTTTCCTATTCATATCCCTTTAATTTCTTTGATCTGTCTAATTGCTCTGGCTAGAGTTTCAAGGATGTTATTGAATAGAAGTGGTGAAAGAGGGCATCCCTGCCTTGTTCCAGTTTTTAGAGGGAATGCTTTCAGTTTTTCACCATTTAGAATGATATTAGCCATGGGCTTCACATAGATGGCCTTTACAATGTTAAGGAATGTTCCCACTATCCCTATTTTTTCTAGTGTTTTGAGCATGAAGGGGTGCTGTATTTTATCAAATGCTTTTTCTGCATCTATTGAAATAATCATGTGATTCTTGACTTTAAGTCTATTGATATGGCGAATTACATTTTTTGATTTCCTGATGTTGAACCAACCTTGCATCCCTGGGATGAAACCCACTTGATCATGGTGCACTATCTTTTTAATATGTTTTTGTATGCAATTTGCTAAAATTTTGTTGAGAATTTTTGTGTCAATGTTCATTAAGGATATTGGTCTGAAATTTTCTTTCCTCGATGTTTCTCAGTCTGGTTTAGGTATCAGGGTAATATTGGCTTCATAGAATGAGTTTGGAAGGGTTCCCTCCTCTTCTATTTTATGGAATACTTTGAGAAGTATTGGAATGAGCTCTTCTTTAAAGGTTTTGTAGAACTCGGCTGAGAACCCATCTGGTCCTGGACTTTTCTTTGTTGGAAGGCTATTGATGACTTCTTCTATTTCATTACTTGAAATTGGTCTATTTAATTGTGTATGTCCTCCTCGTTCAGTTTAGGCAATTCATATATCTCTAGAAACCTGTTGATGTCTTCGAAATTTTCTATTTTGTTGGAGTATAGATTTTCAAAATAGCTTCTAATTATGTTTTGTATTTCAATCGTGTCTGTTGTGATATTTCCTTGTTCATTTCGAATTTTAGTGATTTGGGTTTTCTCACATCTTCTCTTTGTTAGTGTGGCTAAAGGTTTATCAATTTTGTTTATTTTTTCGAAGAACCAACTGTTTATTTTGTCAATTTCTTTGTATTGTTTCTTTTGTTTCAATTTCATTGATTTCAGCTCTGAGTTTAACTATTTCCTGTCTTCTACTACTTGTGGTGTTGGTCTGTTCTTCTTTTTCTAGGGCTTTGAGCTGTACTGTTAGGTCGTTTATTTGTTGAGTTTTACTTCTTTTATTGAATGCGCTCCATGAAATAAATTTTCCTCTAAGTACTGCTTTCATAGTGTCCCAGAGATTTTGATATGATGTTTCTTTGTTCTCATTTACCTCTAAGAATTTTTTAATTTCCTTCCTAATATCTTCTGTTATCCATTCATTATATAATAGCATATTGTTTAATCTCCAGGTGTTGGAGTAGTTTCTGTTTTTTACTCTTTCATTTATTTCTAACTTCAATCCATTATGATCTGATCGAATACAAGGTAGTGTCTCTATCATCTTGTATTTTCTGACATTAGCTTTGTGGCATAATATATGGTCTATTTTAGAGAAGGATCCATGTGCTGCTGAGAAGAAAGTGTATTCGCTCTTGGTTGGATGGTATATTCTATAAATGTCTGTTAAGTCTAAATTATTGATTGTGTTATTGAGATCTATGGTTTCTTTTTTCAATTTTTGTTTGGATGATCTCTCCAGTGGTGAGAGAGGCATGTTGAAATCACCTAGTATTATTGTGTTATGGTCTATTTGGTTTCTAAAATTGAGAAGGATTTGTTTAACATACATGGATGAGCCACTGTTTGGGGCATAGATGTTTATGATTGTTTTATCTTGCTGATTTATGCTTCCCTTAAGCAGTATGAAATGTCCTTCTTTATCCCTTATGACTAACATTGGCTTGAAGTCCACATTATCTGAAATGAGGATGGATACTCCAGCTTTTTTGCTGAGTCCATGTGCATGGTATGTTTTTCCCCATCCTTTCACCTTTAGTCTATGGGTATCTCTTTCTATGAGGTGAGTCTCTTGCAGGCAACATATTGTTGGATCTTTCTTTTTAATCCAATCTGCCAGTCAATGTCTTTTGATTGATGAATTCAGGCCATTAACATTCAGGGTTATTATTGAGATATGATTTGTATATCCGGTCATTTGGTTCATATTTAAATATTATTTATTTATTTATTTATTTATTTATTTATTTATTGACACATCTTGGTTCCTCCTTTATTTGACAGTTCCTTTACATTAATTCCTCCCTTTGCTGATATGCTTCTTTGTTTTTTATCTCTTCATAATGAAATATTTTGCTGAGAATGTTCTGTAATGCTGGCTTTCTTTTTGTAAATTCTTTTCGCTTTTGTTTATCATGGAATGATTTTATTTCATCGTCAAATTTGAAGGTAAGTTTTGCTGGGTATAAGATTCTTGGTTGGCATCCATTTTCTTTCAGAGCTTGAAAAATGTTGTTCCAGGCCCTTCTAGCTTTTAGGGTCTGGATTGAAAAATCTGCTGATATCCGTATTGGTTTCCCCCTGAATGTAATTTGGTTCTTTTCTCTCACAGCCTTTAAAATTCTGTCTTTATTTTTTATGTTCGGTATTTTCATTATAATGTGCCTTGTTGTGTGTCTGTTGTAATTTTGTGTATTTGGAATCCTATAAGCCTCTTGGACTTGATTTTCCATTTCATTCTTCAGATTTGGGAAATTTTCTGATATTATTTCATTGAATAGATTATTCATTCCTTTGGTTTGTTTCTCTAAGCCTTCCTCAATCCCAATAATTCTCAAATTTGGCCTTTTCATGATATCCCATAGTTCTTGCAGATTCTGGTCATGATTTCTTACCATCTTCTCTGTTCAACTTTGCTTTCGAGGTTAAATATTTTGTCTTCAATATCTGAAGTTCTGTCTTCCAGGTGTTCTATCCTATTGGTTATGCTTTCTATGGAGTTCTTAATTTGGTTTATTGTTTCCTTCATTTCAAGGATTTCTGTTTGTTTTTTTTTCAATATCTCTAACTCTTTATTGAAGTGATCTTTTGCTTCCTGTATTTGCTCTTTTAACTGTCGATTGGTGCTATCATTCAATGCCTACATTTGCTCTTTCATCTCATCATTCAATGCCTGCATTTGTTCTTTCATCTCATCATTCAATGCCTGCATTTGCTCTTTCATCTCATCGTTTGCTTCCCTAATCATTTTAATTATGTACATTCTGAACTCCCTTTCTGTCATTTCTTCTGCCGTGCTGTCATTGGATTTTATTGATGTAACATCTAGATTTGTTTGGGGCATTTTCTTCCCTTGTTTTCTCATATTGTTCAGGAATCAGTGGGTCATTAAGATATTGCAGATTTCCTCTATCGACTTAAAATGTCCCTGAAGATTTCTAGTATATCCCCTCTTATCCTTCAGTTACCTGAAGTCTTGGAGGAAGTTGATAATGCGGAGCTCCAGGAAGAAGCTGCCTCTCTAGGGGTGGTGACCCTCAGGTGGCGTATATTCCCTGCTAGTGGGCAGAGGTGCCTCCACTTGTTGTCCAATGGTCATCCAACGGGGAACTAGTCTGCGGGCTGAGGTAAGTCCTGTTTGTGCCTGTGTCTCTGGTTTTACCATCCCTGTGGGAAAACCTCACCCGGCAGGGAAGACTCACTCGGTGGGGACGTCTTGCTGATCAGTTCCCCTCCTAGAGGTTCCCCTCAATCTACAACTACCACCTGGGCTGGGCTGTCTTCCTCTGCAACGTTCCCAGGGGCCCAGACCTATCTCCTGGGCCTGGGAGCCTCACCCTTCGCAAGCGAGTCTCCTTAGTCTGCCTCTCCCAGAGAATCTGTCCGCAGTCCTGGAAACTTCGCTCCGCCCCTAGGCGTGTCTCTGTGCGGCTCTTCCAGCAAGAAGCCACCTAGCTCCTGGGACCCTGCTCTGCACCTAATCGCCTGGTTATAAGGCCCCTCCTCTGAGCCACCACCTGGAGCCCCGTACAATAGCTCCGATACCCAGAGACCCGCCACACACCTCCTCCTCCGGACAGCGGCCAGGTTTCCAATGGAGTCACTAGGAGCCCAAGCAATTCACTTCACGTCTCCTCCTCCTGCCAACCGCCCGTAGCCCTAGGCAGTCACTCCAAGTCCAAGTGACCCACCCTGTTCCTCTTCCTCCTCCTCGGGGTAGCCCCCGGGTGTTCAGGAGCAGTGGCTCCAGGACCAAGTGACCCACCACGCTCCTCCTCCAGGCAGGCCACCGGTGTTCAGGAGTGGTCACTTTTAGTCCAATCAACTCACCACTCACCTCCTCCTCTGGCAACTGTCTGTGGCTCTGATGCAGTCACTCCTAGACCAAGCGACCCGCCACACTTCTCCTCTTCCTCCGGGCAACCCCGGTGTTCAGGAGTGGTCGATCTGAGTTCAAACAGCTCGCCATGCAGTTCTTCCTCTGGCAACTGCCTGTGGCTCTGATGCAGTCACTCCTAGACCAAGCAACCCACCTCGCTCCTCCTCCAGGCAGGCCACCAGTGTTCTGGAGTGGTCGTTCTGAGTTCAAACAGCTCGCCACGCAGCTCCTCCTCTGGCAACTGTCTGTGGCTCTGATGCAGTCACTCCTAGGTCAAGCGACCCGCCACACTCCTCCTCTTCCTCCGGGCAACCTCCCGGAGTTCAGGAGTGCTTGTTCTGAGTTCAAACAGCTCGCCACACACCTCCTCCTCTGGCAACCACCTGTGGCTCTGATGCAGTCACTCCTAGACCAAGCGACCCGCCGCACTTCTCCTCTTCATCCGGGCAACCCCCCCGGTGTTCAAAAGCGGTCGTTCTGGGTCTAAACAGCTCACCACGCAGCTCCTCCTCAGGCAGCCGCGAATCCAAGCACTGTGCTGAGCCGCCTCCTCTACGATGATCCCAGTTGTCCGTGTTTACTGCTCCTGTGGAGGGAGGGGTGTCTCACTGAGCAACTCTACTTCACAAAGTTCCCTGCGTTCCAGGGCTACCGCCCCATCAAGGATGCCTCCCCAATGGGAGAGACTCACCCAGCGGCTTTGAGTTGGTCCCAAGTCTCTCACTCTCTCCTCTTTTGAATCTTGCGTCCTGGAGCAACGTGAAATGCAGCCGCCCCCTAGTCCGCCATCTTGAAACTCTGATCCCAACATCATTCTTAATGGAGAAAAAATGAAAGCATTCCCTTTAGAAATGGGAACAAGACAGGGATGTACTCTTTGACCACTTCTATTCAACACTGTCCTCGAAATTCTAGCCAGAGTATTTAGACAGACTAAAGAAATTAAAAAGATATGAATAGGAAAAGAAGAACTTAAACTGTCACTATTTGCTGATGACATGATTCTATATTTAGAGGATCCAAAATCCTCCTCCAGAAAACTTCTGGACTCATCAATGAATTCAGCAAAATAGCAGGCTATAAAATCAACATGCATAAATCTAAAGCATTTTTATATACAATCAATGAAACATCTCAAAGGGAAAAGAGGAAAACAACTCCATTAGCAATAGTCTCCAAAAAAAATAAAATAAAATACTTTGGAATCAATCTATCCAAAGAGGTAAAAGATCTCTACAATGAAAACTACAAAACATTGAAGAAAGAAATTGAGGAAGAATTTAGAGATGGAAAGATCTTTCATGTTCTTGGATAGGCAGAATTAATATTGTCAAAATGACCATCCTACCAAAAGTGCTATACAGATTCAATGCAATTCCAATTAAAATCCTAATGATGTAACTTACAAAAATAGAGCAAACAATCATGAAATTCATCTGGAAGAATAAGAAACCCAGAATAGCTAAAGCAATCCTTAGCAGGAAGAATGAAACAGGGGGTATCACAATACCAGAATTTCAACTATACTACAAAGCAATAGTAACAAAAACGGCATGGTATTGGCACCAAAGTAGACAGGTAGATCAACGGTACAGAATAGAGGACACGAACACTCAGCTGAGAACCCGTCTGGTCCTGGGCTTTTCTTGGATGATAGATTTTTAATGGCTTCTTCTATTTCATTGCTTGATATTGTTCTGTTTAGATTGCGTATGTCCTCCTGGTTCAGTTTGGGAGGAGCATATGTCTCTAGAAATTTGTCAATGTCTTAGGTCGTTTCTATTTGTTGAAATACAGATTTTTAACGTAGCTTTTCATTACGTTCTGTATCTCAGTGGTGTCTGTCATGATATTTCCTTTTTTATCACAAATTTTTGTAATTTGTGTTTTCTCTCTCCTTCTCTTTGTTAGTGTGGCTAAGGGTTTGTCTATTTTGTTTACTTTCTCAAAGAACCAACTTTTTGTTTTGTCAATTTTTTGAATTGTTTCTTTTGTTTCAATTACATTGATTTCAGCTCTGATTTTAATGATTTCCTGTCTTCTACTACTTTTGCTGTTATTCTGTTCTTTTTCTAGGACTTTGCACTGTAATGTTAGGTCATTTCGTTGTTGACTTTTAATTCTTTTCTGAAATGTGCTACATGCAATGAATTTTCTGCTTAATACCACTTTCATAGTGTCCCAGAGATTTTGATATGTTGTATCATCATTCTCATTGACTGCTAAGAATTTTTATATCTCCTCCCTGATATTTTCTATTATCCATGTTTTATTCAATAGCATATTATTTAGTCTCCCTGTGCTGGAGTTATTTCTGTTTTTATTTTGTAATTGATTTCTATTCTCAGTTCATTATGATCTGAAAGAACACAAGGCAGTATCTCTATTTTTTGCACTTCCTAAGGTCTGCTTTGTGGCATAACACATGGTCTATTTGGAGAAGGTTCCATGTGCTGCTGAGAAGAAAGTGAATCCATTTGTTGATGGATGGCATATTCTATATATGTCTATTAAGTCTAGGTTATTGATTGTGTTATTGAATTCTATGGTTTCTTTGGTTGGATTTTGTTTGGAAGACCTATCTAGTGGTGACAGTGGTGCATTAAAGTCACCCAGAATTATTGTGTTGTGGTTTATGTGATTCATGAAATTGAGAAGAATTTGTTTGATGTACATGGATGAGCCATTGTTTGGGGCATAAATATTTACTATGGTTATGTCTTCCTGATTTATGGTTCCTTTAAGCAGTATGAAATGTCCTTCTATATCCCTTCTGAGTAACTTTGGCTTGAAGTCCACTTTATCTGATATAAGGATGGAAACCCCTGCTTTTTTACTGAGTCTATGTGCATAGTATATTTTTTCCCATCCTTTCACCTTTAGTCTGTGAATGTCTTTTTCTATGAGATAGTCTCTTGCAGGTAGCATATTGTTGGGTCTTTCTTTTTAATCCATTCCACCAGTCTATGTCTTTTAATTGATGAGTTTAGGCCATTAATGTTCAGGGTTATTATTGAGATATGATTTGAATTACCAGTCATTTGGGCTTATTTTTCGTTTTTACGTTGGCTTGGTTTCTCCTTGAGTGGTTTTTCTCTAAGGTAGTTCCTCCCTTTGCTGACCTTCATTGTTGTTTTTCATTTTCTCCTCATGGAATATTTTGTTGAGAACATTCTGTAATTCAGGCTTTCTGTTTGTAAATTCTTTTAACTTTTGTTTATCATGGAAGGATTTTATTTCATCTTCAAATCTGAAGGTTAGTTTTGCTGGCTATAGGATTCTTGGTTGGCAACCATGTTCTTTCTGAGTTTGAAATAAGTTTTTCCAGGCCCTTCTAGCTTTCAGAGTCTAGGTTGAGAAGTTGGCTGCTATCCCTAATGGTTCCCCCTATATGTAATCTGATGCTTTACTCTTGTGACCTTTAAAATCCTATCTTTATTTTGATTGTTAGGCATTTTCATTATAATGTGACTTGGTGTGGACCTACTACAACAAATTGAATCTGTATAGCACTACTACAGCAAAAGTAGTAGAAGACAGGAAATCATTAAATACAGAGTTGAAATCAATGAAATTGAAAGAAAAGAAACAATTCAAAATCACATTTGGTATTCTGTACACCTCTTGTATTTGATTTTCCATTTCATTCTTCAGGTTTGGGAAATTTTCTGATATTATTTCATTGAATAGGTAGTTCATTCCTTTGGTTTGTATCTCTGTGCCTTCCTCAATCCCAATAATTCTTAAATTTGGTTTTATCATGATGTCCCATAGTTCTGGGAGATTCTTCTCATGATTTCTTACCATCTTCTCTGTTTGGGCGACTTTATTTTCAAGATTAAATATTTTGTCTTCCTTCTCTGAGGTTCTGTCTTCCAAGTGGTCTAGTCCTTTGGTGATGCTTTCCATTGAGTTTTTTTATTTGGTTTGTTGTTTCTTTCATTTCAAGGATTTCCATTTGGTTTTTTTTTTTGAGAATCTCTATCTCTTTGTTGAAATGATGTTTTGCTTACTGCACTTGCTCTTTCAGCTTATTGGTATTATCATTCATTGCCTGCATTTGCTCTCTTATCTCATCCTTTGCATCATGAATCATCTTAATCATGTATAATCTGAAGTCATTTTCTGACATTTCTTCTAGCATGCTGTGATCAGATTCTATTAATATAGAATCTAGATTTGTTTGGATCGTTTTCTTCCCTTGTTTTTTCAAGTTGTTCATGTATCTTCCCCTCTAGCCGTGCCCATCTGGGGTATTGCACATTTCCCCCTATAGGCTTATAGTGGCCCTATAGTTTCCAAAACCCTTTCTTTAAAGGGAGATCAATATTACCAGTGCCCATTTCAGACACTATGCAATCCTAGACCAAATAGCTCCTATGAGGACAATAACAAAATTGTCATAATAAACAGAATGAGTTCAAATATTATCTTCAGTAAAACAAACAGATTTGCAATAATGTCTGTTGTTTCAAATGGAGAACAAAGAGGATGCAGAGGGATGTAGAATATGGCTGTTAATGAGATGATAAAAGAATATACAGAAGTTCTAGATAATAGAAAGTGTGAAAGTGTAATCAAAAGAAATTGGATGTTACCATGCAAACAAGGGAGAAAGAGACTCTGAGGGAAATGGTAAACAAAAGGAAAAGAGAGTAAGAAAAGTAAAGAAATAAAAACTTAAACTTTTTCAATAAGGAGAAAAAAGAAAATCTAAAGTATAACAGTCATATAGTAATGAAATCTCCCAGAGTTCAGTAGCCTGATGCAGGAGAGGTAGCTGACAATGAGCTTCAAGCCTCCAGCAGGCGCCTCAGGATGGGTTTTACCCCACCTAAAGATCGGAGCTATGGCTTCCAGGATTATACAAGATGACCGCTCTGGCTTCAAAATGTGTTGGCAAATGAGGAGCTGCAGCTCAAGGTGTGGATGTGGTCATCTTGAGGTCCTGGAGGTGGGATGTGGTTGGTCAGGCGGGGGTCCTGGATGTTGGGTGTGTTTGGTGTGGTTGTGGGATCCTGGAGGCTGGTTGCAATTAGTTGGTCTGGGGTCCCAGTGATAGGGCATCATCAGTTGGTCTGGGATCCTGGCGGCTGGGAGCAGTCAGTCGATGTGAGGGCCCCAGAGGGAAGGAGTGATCGGTCAGGCTGAGGGATCCTGCAAATGGGGCTCAGTCAGTCCGGCCATGGCTCCTACAGGGCCTGGCTGTTGTCTCAAAATGGTGGCAGCCACATGTAATCAAACCTGCAAGTATCGTAACAGTGAACTTCCAGGCAACAGCAGGCAGCTGGTGCTCCACTGGCAGTTGGCCATCAGTTTGCTGACTGTTGTCAGATGATCGGGAGGTGAACCTCATGCGTTGGTTGATGGATAGGTGTAAGGCAGGTGATGAACAGGCGAGAGGCAGGCAAATGGCAGATGACAGGTGCCTGACAGTAAGCAATCTGCACTCAAAAAAGGCGTCAATATGCTGGCAGATTGCAGGTGATCACTGCAGACAAATGGGGTAAACAGCAGGGGATCAATAAGCAGCAAAATCTGCCTTACCAAGAAACAGATATCCTCTGCTTGAAACCAGCGTTACGGAGCAACAAGGAATGCAGCCTCCCTCAGTCTGCCATCTTGGATCTCCCATATCTTATATTTGTAACTAGTGCTTTCTAAATCCCTTTGTGTTTATATTTCAAACACTTTCCCAAGGAAAACAGCACATAAAAGTGCACCTGCTAAACAAGTGGCAGAGACATGTACAGAGGTCATCCAGAAAGGACATTTCAATAATGCACTCACACTTTAGCAACATAGTGAAATTACTACTTACAACTCCTGGATAGTGCATCTGAACTGTGCTCCATATGCACTCGCTGAGACAACTGGGAAGTCAGAACTGAAGCAGTTTGTGGAAACAGAAACTCATTTAATTTTGAGTAAGCACATTGGGGTTCATCTCAAATTGACCCAACATAAAACAGTACCCCTTCTCGGGGTTTGCAGACAAGGTTTCCCTTTTAAAGTATCTGTTTCATTGGCAGTTCTTTGCAAGAGGGATCTGGTAATTCAGGGGGGGATTTTGGAGAACTTTGTCAGTTCAATTTTAATGAATCTTTGGGGAATTAACCCTTTTATCAGTACCAGCTTTTCCCACTAAGTTGGGGCACCTAACAGACTGGAAACAGTGTCTCAACTGTGTTCTGCATGAGGTTGCTAAGACGGTAGGAAAAACAGAAAACTGGCACTTTGTTGAGGTCTTTAGCCCCCTTGCTCTTCTTGACCAGTGACAAGGGAAAGGAGCACTCCCCAACAAGTCCAGTTTAGGAAAGGTAGAGCTGACTGACAGCCCACACCCGGCCCTCTGGGTGGAGGATAATCAGAGCGTCAGGGAGACCAGTCACAGCAGAAACTCATTTATTGAGGAAGTCACACAGATTTTAGGTAGAGCAAAGGCTAGGCGGGGAACCAATCGACTTAAAGGTCAGCAAGGCATGGGGGGGGCGGGGGGGAGATCTTGCAGGCGAGAGTCCCACAGAACTATATGGCAAGCACAAACTGATCATGTTCGTGGAACTTTTGTTAACCATTCCCTGATGGTGGTCTGATTTATTGTCATTAACTTTTGAAACCACCTTTGAGGCCTTGATCTTGCTCACTCTCCAGGGAGTAAGGAGTCAGTCTGAGTTAGTTAACATGTCATTAATCCCAACAGCACTTTGTGCAAGCAGTTTCAAGTTGAACAAACTGTTCTTGTGAGCATGATGGAGTTTGTCCATGGTGGAACTAGCCTGAAGAATTACCACTTTTTACAGCTTGGATGTATGGTTTCACTTTGGAACTGTGTGTGCCATTGGTAAACAATAGTTCATTGCAAGTGGGTTCCTCTCTTCAAGGGAGTTATCTAGTTTGAAAACATCACAGCAACTCTGATGGGGTGCCCCATCTTTTCTACAATCTCAAAAAGGTGAAAACTAGAACTCTGAAGTTTGACATTTATGTGGAGGTGGGTGGCTGCTGTGTTCCCTAGAGAGGAGGGGAGGGATAAAGTAACTGAGCATGTGTAATGGAGACCAGGAGCAGGCTAGCAGGGGAGCAGAGGTATATTGTGCACACTGCACCTGCCAGGCACCCCCTTCTTTGCTGCAGTCTTGCAAATCTTCTGCACCCAAAAATTCACTTGTACTGTTTCCAAGGTGACTTTTGACACATCTTTACATGAACAAATATCTGGCCAATTTGTCTTGGCATAATGGTTCATCTCTGCCCTCTGTGACATTGCCAAGGGTTTTTAAACAGCCCCTGGAGGATGCAGATTACATTCTGGTGTCACAGACTCTGGTATAAAGATGCTCCAAAAAATTGAATGTGATGGATCAAACAAGTGCCCCATAGTGACATGATAAGCAAAATTTTCCCGTGAAGAATATCATTTTGACGCATGCATCAGGCTGTAAAAAAGGACTGGTGCAAAGTGTCAAAGTTGAATAGAATAAAAGGGAAGAGCTGAGGACTTGAGCTGACACTCAATACAAAAATTTGTCAGAAATAAAAAGGTAACTTGAGTAAGCAAACACATAAATATTGTCATTATTAATAGTTTCCAATAAGGACCAGGACACTCTTCATTTTCAAAATACTATACCTAAACAGCAAGAAGAACTATGGTGATCTTTCAGTGTACACAGAGAATTACTGACAGTATCTCAACTTCCAAAGCCATGAATGCCCTTGGGAATTCATGGATTTTTTCTTGTTGCTTGCAATGGAAAGCAGATTACTTGTATGCTTAATTTGCTTTTCTGCCACATGACTTATGAGGAAAGACTTTCCTTACACCACAGCTATTGCACCCAGCAACTAAATTTACACAAGCACAAACTTGTAAATGAATAACTGAATGGTGGCTCTCCAAATAAATAGTGCACTATATCATGAGTGAAAGCACCCAGAAAAAACACTCTGGATGTGGGAACACATGCAAGAGATTTTATTAGGCAGATGGGCAGAAAGTCTGCTCTGAAGAGAAAGAGGGAGGGAGAGAGAGAGAGAGAGAGAGAGAGAGAGAGAGAGAGAATGGCAGGGAAGCTTCTCTTAAGTAGTAGAATTTTCATGGGTTAGTGATGATCTGACCAATTGCTGTGAGGAAATTCATTGGCTAGGGATCAGGCCAATAGCTGCTGAGAATGTTTGCAGGATGACCAGCGAACCAATGACTGATTAGGATGTTAAGATGGGAGGGGGAGGAATAGCTGCATCAAAAGGGTGGCAGAGTGGTAAGTGATTGCAGTTTTATATTGTATTCCCCCATTTTTGTTTCTATATAAAGATCCCTCTGGACTCATGGTTGAAGATCCATCTTCAGTAACTGCTTCCTGCTGGTTGTGGACATAGAGCTGATTCAGGGGAGGGAGATGTCATTGCAGCAGGCAGGGGGTGGGGACCATATAGTTCCTCTGGGGAGTGCACTTGTAGCCAGGGTCTGATTCTTTCCTGTGAGGTCCTGTTATTCCTGTAACACAAGCTGATTGGTTGACATAGAGGTAGCAATCCTCCTGAGAGAACATCCCTTTTTCTAGTGAGCCCACAGGCTCACTAGATATGTACCTGGAAACAAATTGGAGGAGAGACCCTTCTGATAATTTTGGGGTAATATCACCTGTTCCAAGGGGGTGCTGTTGAAAGTCAAAGAGCTGTTAAAGTCTAGGGTGCTAGCAACCCTGATCTCATGTACATCCCTGTGCAATGAGAGGGTTAGTTAAATTGAATATGTGGTGTGTGGTGGTGAGTTAATCCTCTGAGCATTGACTGTGAACTTATGTAAAATGGGTAAAACATCCCTGGGGACATTGGGAGTCAGTCTTCCAGCAGTTCCATGGGCAAACCAGGAGGTAGGAAATGGCTATTACCTGGACAGATCTATTAGGGGGAAAATCCAATAGGAAAATGACAGAAAGAGTGAATGGCAGGGGAGGCAAGAATGTAGCTGGCAGTCTAGTCCTCATGACTGGGTATGGTTTTCTGGTGCCTCACTGTTCTTGTCCTCAGCCTCTGGAACAGGAAGAAGGTTGGAGGACTTGATGGCCTTTAGCCTGAGATGGAGAGTTTCCACTGGGGTGACTGAGTATTTTTTGGAAGAAGCCTAAGGGTTAGAAGCTGAAGAGGGTTTTATGGATTGAGAGTAGAACTTAACCCAAGAAATGTGTGGCCATCCTGGTAAATATCACAACTTGAGAGCTGCTGGCATAGCCAAGATCACCATATGGGGTCCCTGCCATTTGGGAGATAGAGGGACTGTGGCCTCCTAAGGAGGAGAGGTAAGAATTTGGTCTCCTATTTGAAGAGGTTGAGCCAGGGGGCCAGACAAAGGTTTTGGAAGGGAGGAGTTAGCATAACCCCATAGGAATGCTCGGATGTGGTTAGGAGAGAAATGGATATATGATAAGGAAGAGGGGAAAGAAGGGGCACTATCCCAGGGGGAAGGATATCCAAAGGGGAAATATTAGTAGGTTTCTTTGGGAGTGAACAAAGATGCAGAAGAGCAAGGGGCAGAAGTTTAGCCCAGTCAAGGCAACGTTCTAAAAGGAGCTTGGTTAAGATATTTTTAAGAGTTTGGTTTGTTCATTCTACTTTACCTGATGACTTTGGGTGAAAGGGAATGTGGAAATGCCAAGGGACTCCAAGAGCTTTGGCAAGTTGTTGGGAAACTTGGGAGATGATTTCAGGCCCATTATCTGACTGAAAGGAGATAGTCACTCCAAAGCAAGGAATGATTTCATGAAGGATAAAGGTAGAGACAGTGCCCTTTTGTTGGAAGTGGGAATGCCTTCAACCCATCCCAACAAGGTGTCTACCATGACCAAAAGGTATTTATATTTTCTTACTGTGGGCAGGTGAGTAAAGTCAAGTTGCCAGTCTACCCCTGGACTGGCACCATGGGCCTGGTGAGTTGGAAAAGTGGCGGATCTACAGCTGTAAGATTTGTTCAAAGGCAAACTTCACATGTGGAGGAGAGTTCTTTCAGAAATGAAATGTCAGAGGAGGAGAGTTGCAGATGAGTCTCAGTGAATTGTAAAAGTGAAGAAAGTTTGGGGTGGAATAGAGGGTGGAGATATGAAAGTATCTCCCTATTAGATGGTGGTGAAGGTAGGGGATCATGGAGAGTCATGATGGGGACTGGTGTGGATGGTAGAGTCACTCTTCTAGCCTCCTCATCTGCCTTGTTGTTGCCTGAAGAGATGAATGGTTGGTCTGTCTAATGGGCTCGGCAATGTACAAGGCCTGTGGTTGCTGGGAGGTGAACAGCCTCAAGGAGGTTTAGGATGCAGCTATAGTTAGTAATAGAGTTAACTTTTGTAGTAAGAAGTCCCCTCTCTTTCCAAATAGCAGCATGGGAAAGAATAATGTGAAAAGCTTATTTGGATTCAATGTAGATTGTGAAGGATTCTCCCTTTGCGAGGGTGATTGTGCAGGTGAGGATGGTAAGTTCCACCTGTTTGTTGGTGGTGTTCTTAGGTAGTGGTCCTGACTCTACAACCTTTTCCACGGAGACAATGGCATATCCATCCTGTTGGATCCTTTCATGGAGAAAGGATCCTACCAGTGAACCATATGAAAGTAGAGTTGTGTAAGACTCCCTCTTGAACTTTGGATGGGCAGGGAAGTAACTCTTCCAGAATCTCAAGGCAGATCTGGGTTGCTGAAGCATGTATGTTGGAAGGTGGGGGTAAGTGGATGACTGGCTTTTAAGGAGGGCATGTCTTAAAGGAAATGGAAGAGTCCTCAATAAGAGCACTTTGCAAGGCTAACACCTGACAAGGCAGTAGAGTTTGCAGACCCTTATAAGTAAGAAGCTTGGACAGATGATGAGATGAGAGCACTTCAGTGGGAGCACCAAATGAAAGTTGTTTTGATTCCTGGGTTAAGGAAAATGCTGCAGCTAATACTGTATGACATGGTGACCAGCATCTTACAGTGGGGTCTAGCTTTTTTGATAGTTATGTCACTGGGTCAAATGTAGTACCAAACATGTGATACCAAAGTGAACCCACTTTTCTCAGAGACAAACAGGGTCAGTTATGTCAGGGAGGTGTAGGCCTGGGGCTTGAAGAAGGGCTTTCCTTAAGGTTTGGAAAGGGACTTCCACTGGGTTGAGGAGAGGTTCAGTGGGAATGACCTTTGAAACCTCAAGGGGCCACCAGGATTAAAAAAAAATAAAATTGGGATTCAGGATCATAGATATCCTGCTAGCCCTAGAAAGGAAATAATTTCTTCCTTTGTAGATGTAGAGGGCATGTTTTGCAAAAATGCTTTTCTCTCTACAGTGATGGCCTTAAATCCAGGTGAGAGGCTGACTCTTACGTAAATAACCTGAGGTTTGGAAAGTTGTACCTTTGCTGGAGAGACCCTATACACTCTGTCAGCCAGAAAATATAGACGTTTAATAGTTTCTCCTTGGGAGTCCTGCAGAGAGGGACTACATAGAAGAAGATCATCAACATACTGTAAGAGAGAAGAGGAAGTAAGAGAGGCAAGACCATGTGACAATGTTTGGCCAAAGAGATGAGGGCTGACCCAAAATCCCTGTGGGAGAACTGTCCAGGTCAACTCAGAAGAAACTTGAATGAACGGGTCAGTCCAGGTGAAGGCAAAAAGATTCTGTGAGTCAGAATAAAGAGGAACAGTGAAAAAGTGTCCTTCAAATACAACACAGAGAAGTATGTGGTGGAGGAAGGGATAGAGAAAAACAATATGTAGGGTTTGGGCACAATGGGGGAGATGGAGACAACTGCCAAGTTGATGATGTGGAGATCTTGTACCAAACAGTAAGATCCATTAGGCTTTTTAACAGCCATGATGGGAGTGTGATAAGGTGAGTTGGTGGTGCAGAGGAAGCCTTTCTGCCTTAAAACCTGAATAACTGGATGAAGTCCTAAGAGGATCCTCTTCGGAAAGGGATATTGTGCCTGGGCTGGGTAGGATGTTGGGTCCTTTGGGTGAATGAATACAGATGAATATGTGGCTACAGGGTGTGTGGTTGTTCCAGACCTTGGGGTCGACAAGGGAGGGAGGAAGGGGATATGATGATTCAGGTTGAGTTGTATATTCCTGCAGGGTCATATGGAGAAGAATAGCAGAAGAGTCTTGGTGGAGGCATATGGTTGGTGAGAAGGAAAAAGGCACCCAATTTGGCTAGAATATCCCTTACAAGGAGGGAAATGGGACACAGGAATTATCAAATAGGAATGAGAGAAGCAGACTTGTTCAATATGACAATTTATTGGAAGGGTTTGTTTGGGTGGTAGGATTTTTCTTCTACCCCAACAATAGAGAATTTGGCAGGGGAAATGGGTCCCCAAAACTCCTGCAGCACTGAAAATGTGGTTCCAGTATCTATAAGAAAAGGGAGCTGCCTTCCTGCCACTGTAAGGGTCACCTGGGACTCCTGAGTAGTGATGGTCATTGGGTGTAGAAGTCCAAGACCCCTTCAGTCATTCATTGCTAATCCCAGTAAGTCACTGGGGGAAGGAGGTGGGGTGACCTGGCACTTCTTTGAGCACCAGGGCAATCCACTGACCAAAGTCCCAGTTGGTGGCATTTTGGACAAGGACCTGGGGGCTGCCCAGGTTTGGGTCAGGCTCATGACCAGTGGCCCTCTTTTCCAAACTTGTAGCATGGCCCTGGATGTCTTCTGGGAGTGAAGGTGCCCCTATAGTGCCTGGCGGGGGGCAGTTCTAGTTGGCTGAAAGGCTTTGGCAAGCATTAAGTATTTTTTTCTTTCCTTCTGTTATACACCCTGAATGCCACCACTCTCTGGTTGTGGGGAAAGGGGCTCCCTATCCAACCACTTCAATATAACCTCTATGTTCAGGTAGCTTTGGGAAAATAATGTCATGAGTAGCTGTTGTCCCTCTTGAGTTTCAGTGTACTGATTAATATATTTGAGCATGGTCTCTGTGACACAAAGGTGGATGGATTTTCAGTTTTGTCTTGTATTACTTACTTAAGTTTATAACAATTAATGGATTTAGTGGTGGCCTTTCAGAGACCTGAAATGAGGAAGGTTTGGAACTTGTCCTTCTGCCACCAACACCCAATCCCTGTGTTATAATCCCACTGGGGCTCGCTATCTGGTACTGCTGAAGCAGTACCAGATTGGTGAGCCTCATCTGCATAATTGTGTGCCTATTCCCAGACTCTCCTGTGCTCAACGGGCGTCAAAGTGTTGGACATTATCATATAAATGTCATTCCAGTTAAGGTAATAAGACTGGGTAATATACAGAAATTCCTAAATGAAGTTTGTGGAGTTGGACATGAAGGAGCCTAGCCACTTCTCTATCTGGGAAAGTTCAGAAAGGGAGAAAGGAACATGGACTCTGATCACTCCCTTCACACCAGCCACCTTCCATAAGGGGGCTAGAATATGTGTGAAGCACCACTTGGCAGGAGGATTGGGTGGGCTGAGCAGGGGAGCAGAAGCAGAAACAGAACTAGACAAAGGAGATGGAGAAGCAGGGGCTGGAGGAGTTCTATTCCAGGGAACTGGTATGGGGGTCATTTGTCTGCTAGGTCAAAGCTGGAGGAGGAAGCAGGATTAGGAAGGGAAGAAGAAGTCAAAAAAGTTGTTCAGATTTGCAGGAAGAGCAAAGATCAAGTTTATTGTGCAAGAAAGAAAAGGCTTGAAGATTAAAAATTCTCTTTCCACTTGCCACTCACTCACAGAAGTTGTATAAGTCTCATAAAATATTGGGGTTCAGGGTGCCATTAATTGGTCATTCTGATCATTTATCTAAGTTGTGATTGCTCAGGGTCAGGGATCAGGTGAAGGTATTTAAGATTTTCTAGTAAACATCCCAAGGGTGCATCTGCTGGAATAGAAGACCTAGATCCCATGGTGGAGGCTGAGATACAGTCAAGTCAGTGTTCAAGGTGTCCCAAGGTTACAGACTAATTGACTGGAGACAAGAAAACAGCACAGTGATGGGGGCCATCACCTGACCATCAGTGTGTGCTGGGAAAAACCTGAGAGAGTTGAGGACCTGACATCATGATTTTTAAGAGCAAAAGTGAAGAGGACCCTCAACCCTGAGAGAGAATCTCCACCATAAAGATTGGTGACACACCCATCAGATAATGTCAACTAAGTGGGCCAGCTATAAGTGTAAAAGTCATGACTTGGGGAACCCCTACTCCTCAACTGCCTCAAGGGCACCAGATGATCAATGGTCACATCTCAGGTCAGCAGAGGAATATTTAAGTCAACCTAGGGGAAAACTCACCAATTTGAAGCTGGTGTCTGGATGTGGAGGAGAGTGACCTGATGAATGGAAGGTGAGACCAGCATCCAGGGGGGTGTCTGGGGCAACAGATGGAATTCCTCTTGCCTAAGTGACAGTAAAAGAGCCCAACTGAGTCAAGGCACCAATGAAAAGCACCCAGGAAAACCACTGCAGATACAGGAACTCATGCAAGACATTTTATTAGGCAAATGAGCAGAGTGCTCTGAAGAGAGAGAAAGAGAGAGAGAATGGCAGGAGAACTTCTCTTAAGTAGTGGAATTTTCAAGGGCTAATGATGATCAGGCCAATTGTTGATGAGGAAGTTCATGGGCTAGAATCAGGCCAATGACTGAGGAGAATGTTCACAGGATGACCAGTGTACAATGGCTGGGTAGGATGTTAAGATGAGAGGGGGAGGAATAGATGCAGTGAAGGTCAGGGGAGTGGTAAATGATTGCAGCTTTATATTATAATGAGAGGTTTTCTAAAAAAATAGAAAATCTCTCCTAAATTACAAAAGTGAAGACCCAATGTAGTCCAATCCTGAATTTCAAAAGAAATTTTTAAGAAATAACTAAAGATGTTATGGGAGTTATTGACAATGACAAACCAATACTAAAGCATTTATAAAACACAGAACAATATTTTCATTTAATTGGTTTTATCCACCACAATGAAGCCACATACATTCAGTACAAATTCACTCAATTTCTTAAAGGAAATAATATCTTCTTCATGCAAAGCAGATCAGAGATAGAAAATGCCGTGCCAAAAGCAGCTCTTTTTTTATCACAGCCAACATTGAGGTTGACTTGGAACATGCCCAGGTGTTCAAGACTACTTTATCTTCCAAGGGTCTGTGAGTGTACCCCAGAAGGCTACTACTTGCCAAAACTACTACAGTTGACCTTTGGAATTTTATGGCATTACTACCTCATCAGCATCCTTTCTTATTCAACAACTTGCTGATTTATACACCACATCAACATTTTCATGTGAGGGATATTACCTATCAGTTTCTGAGAGTTATCTCATCTCCAACCATACCTACTCTAAAAATTTCAAGATCACTGGGGAAGCACTGCTGAATTTGACCCCAGTCTCCTGCTGATAACACTCATTGGAATTAACTTCCACATAAAATTGATACTTTTCTAACTATGTTCTATTCACTTGATTTAACAGAGGAGAAAATGTTGATATTGAGGGATATGGATTATCTGAAGAGATACAGTATGTCAGGACTGGATCCTTTTCTGGTCTCTCTGTGAAATGCTTTCTGGGAAATCCATCCCAATCCAAAACCAAAAACATTATACCCAATTTTAATTTCACATTTAAAACATTCAAATCAGAAACATTAGTTGCTTATCAATTCCCACAGTGTTTCTCCCAAGAACCAGAGGTACTTCTTGTTGTTGCAGCTTCATACTGAGTTTCCAGACAAGCGCCATCTCAGTTGTGATGTTAGGAGGGAAGACCAAGGAAGCAAGAAATGGGTGTGTTGATTTCCAAAAAGCGATCCTAAATTCTTTGTTATGAGAAATGTAGGCAGAGTATGTTGGGGTCGTGGCCCAGCGAGTCTATGGACAATTCAACTCCTTCCAGTGAAATATACCCCACTGAAACCTGACAGCCTGCAATATTCCCCAGCACCACTAGGTGGCCTTGTTCTCATTTGGGTGAATCAGGCATGCTGGTTACCTGGTCAACCCTACAAGCTGCAGGAATTTAGCCCCAACAGGTTTAGTGCTATGGGGAGAATAAAGGGTGCAGCAAGGTTAGGAGGATCACCCAGCTTAGCACTGGCCCCAGCGGCACTGCCCTCCTTTCTGCTCTTTCAGGCCTGGACTCACCCACCATTTTGCTCTCTCATGAAACTCTCCTAGGGAAGTACCAGTCACAGGGAGTGATAGTTGTTCACAGTTGAGAGCAGGGAAACATCCAGAGCAACTTGGGAGGTTAGGTACTAATTGAGTATGAAAACATCACATGAACCCTGTTGGGGTGCACCTCCTTTCCTACAGGTGACAGCTGGAACCTGCGGTTTGACTTCTAAGTGGATTTTTGTGGCTGCTGTGATCCCAAGAGAGGAGAGGAAGGAGCGAGTCACTAAGCATGTGTAATGGATATCAGGAACGAGTTAGCAAAGAAGCAGAGATTTTGGTGCACACTCCACCTGGCAGACAGTACCTCCTCTGTGGCTGCCCTGCATCTAGACCACACAGAGAAATTATCTTGTTCTGAATTTCCAATGAGTCCTTCAAATACCTTTAGATGCAGAAATGTCTGGCTAATCAGTTTTGGCATATGGGTTAATCTCCTTGATGAAACTGCTGCCTTTCTGGCAAAGGCCCTCCGTGACAATGCCAAGGTAAATATACCCTGGAATATGCAGATATAGACCAGTGTCACAGACCCTCACACAAAGGTGTTCCAAAAACTTAAATGTGATGGATCAAAATAGTACCTGATAGTGATGTGAGCAGCACAATTTTCTGGTGGAGAATATCATCTTGACACATGCATCAGTCTGAAAGAAAGGAATGGTACAAAGGGCCAAAGCTCAGTGTAAAAAAAGGAAAGAGCTGAGGACATTCTCTGGGGCACTCAATACAAAAGGGTGTTGGAAATGAAAAGCTAACATCAGTGAGCAAACACATTAAATATTGTCATTGTTCATGGTTTCCCAAAAAAGACCAGGACATTCCTCAGCTTCAAAACATGATACCAAAACTGCAAGAAGAACATGGAGTTCTTTTGGTATGCACAGATAATTACTGAAAATATCTCAAATCACAAAGGACATTAATGCCCTTGAAAATTCCTGGATCATTCCTGTTGCTTGCAATGGAAAGCAGATTACCTGTATGCTGATTTTTCTGGCACATGACTTATGAGGAAAGGCTTTCCTTACACCACAGCAGCTCCACCCAAGCAACTAAATTTACAAAAGTACAAATTTGTAAATGCAGAACTGAATGATGGCAATTCAAATAAATAGTGCACCACATCAACAGGGATTTAAACAAAAAAAATGTACAATCTCTGCTAAAATATAAAAATGAGGACCAATACAGGGAAATTCTGAATTTCAAAGAGAAATTTTTAAGGAATAATTAAGATGTGATGGAAGTTATTGACAATGAAAAACAGATTATAAAGCAAATTTATATAAAGCACAAAACCCTTTTTTTATTTGTTTACATACAGAAAAATGAAGCTGCATACCTAATCTCTGATTTCATTCTTTAATTGTGAATGCTTTCAAATAGGTGTTCTTGTGTGATGTCTTACCCCAGAAAGTGCAATCAAATTTTTAACAGAATCCTGGTAAAAATGAGAAAACCACATCCTACACCCAATTCTATACAGCATGGTTTAAGAATATTAATCAAAATCAGCAAAAGTCCATAAAAATGCTTCATTAAAAATTCAGGCTGTGGCTCCTGATTGACATCTTAATAAATGAACTTATATATTCAGCACCAGTATACTCAATTCCTTCATGAAAATAATATCTTCTCGATTCAAAGCAAAACAAAGTGAGAAATGCAGTGCCCAAAGCAGCTCTCATTTGTAATCACCTCAAGGTTTCCCAACTGACACTGATGTTGAATTGCAACTCTGTCAGGTATACCAGTCCACTTTATTTGCAGAGGGCCTGGGATTGTGCCCAGGAGGGATACTACATGCACAAAACTACTTCAGTTGACCTTTGGAATTTTATGGAATTAACACATCATCAACATTCTTTTTTTCTTCAACAACTTGCAGATTTATACACCAAATCAGCAATTTCATGAGAATGATATAATCTATCAGTTTTTGATACTTCTCTCATCTCCAGTCATACTTACTCTTAAAAATTCAAGATCACTGTGGAAGAACTGCTCAATCTTATGCCAGCCTCATGCTGAAAAATCTCACTGGAATGAACTTCCATTTAAAACTACTACATTTCCAACCATGTTCTATTCACTTGATTTAACAGAGCAGAAAAATGTTGATGTTGAAGGATATGAATTATCTGAAGAGGTTCATTATATCAGCTGACTGGATCCTTTTCTGGTTTCCCTCTCTGTAATGCTTTCCAGGAAAACTAAAAAAGCATCATCCCACTACAAAAGCAAACATAATCTAATGAATTTCAAATTCACATTTGAAAACAATAAAGACAAAATGTTATCTGCATGTCAACTCCCACAGTCTTGGGGAATGTCATAAGAGACAGAATTACCCCTTTCTTTTTAAGCATGGAAAGGTTTGTATCTGATCTCTGAGCAGACAATTTTCTCAGTGATCCATCAGGGCCTTCAACAAGAGAGGAGACAGGGACATCTGGAAAAGATTATGTACTCAGTTGTTATTATATTTAAAAAATTGGGGATTAATTCAAACCTGAACCCCAACCACAATCAATTAATTTTTTTCCCATTCTGTGTCCTCCTCCTGGACATTTCATTTTAAAAATTCTAACCAGCAGATATCTGGGCCATGTAAATGGAGGAGTGGATGTGATTGATTTTACCTAATATCTCAGGGACAGGGAGGAGCATGAGGCAGGTGCACCCACAGTGAACAGCCATCCTCCCTGAAGGGAAGGTCTAAGCAACTTAGCCAGATGTTGTCTATAAAAAGGGAAGATGTAAAAGCTCACAGGATATGTGACATGAGGCACAATATGTGCTGGTAGAAAAAAAATAAGATAGTCTCACCCAATTATCAAATATCTTGTTACTCTGTTGGATGCAAATTCTTTGAGGAATTGCTACACTGAGAGTAGCTTTTAGAAAATCATTTCCATTGAACTTTCAATCATTTACTTCCTTTGAAAGTCCTGGTACTCTGGTTTTGATCCTTCTCATAGAAAGGGCTAACTTGCTTAACAGTGCTCCTGTGAACTGAAAGGAGAATACTGGACAGTTAAGACGTGCAAAGTGTAACTGGTTGGCATCCAGTTACTTGGGAGTGAAGGGCATGGAGTTCCAGGCTCCTGAAGGAGATCTCACTTTGTTCCACTCTCCAGGGGATGTTTCTGGGCATTGGACAACATGGGTACCAATGAGTGCCTGCTGTGTCATACTGGACACTCGTGCAAATATCTCTGATATCACAGAGAAGGGGAATGACAGCAAGATGATGTTATACTTCCCATGGCAGCTAGAGATGTGGAGGCAGAGTATGTTGGAAATGAAGCCCAGTGGGCCTATGGGTGATCCACCTCCTTCCAGTGCAAATGACCCCACTGAAGTCTGACATCCAGCAATTCATTCTAGACCCACTATGTAGTGCTGTTCTCATTTGGGTGCTTCAGCAAACCAGTTCCCTGTTAGCCACTATCCTGATGCATGCAACTGGCCCCCATCAGGTCTAGTGGAATGGAGTGGGATTGGAGGGGTGCAGTGAGATCATGAATATCCTCCAGCATAGCATCAGCTCCAGTGGTGTTGCCCTCCTGCCCCACTCCTTCAGGCCTCCTCTCACCCCTATTTAACTCACTAAGGAAACAGGCTTAGGAAACTAGCAGCCACAGGGAGTGATGGTTGTTCACAGCTGAGGGAAGGGGAGCATCCAGGGCAGTTCAGTGCATTATGTAATAATTCAGTTTGAAAACATCCCAGCATCTTTGTTGGGGTGCCGCACCATTCCTACAATGTCAAAACAGGGGACAGATGGAACTTGTAAAGCTTAACTTCTTAATGTAGGTGTGTGGCTGCTGTGATATCTAGACAAGAGAGGAGGGAGGGAGTCACTGAGCATGTGTGATGGTGTCTTGGAGAGAACTAGAAATGGAGCAGATGTATTATGTGCACACTCCAACTACCAGAAAACACCTCTTTTGCTGCTGCCCTGCAACTTGTTTGTACCCAGATATTCTTTTGTAATGAGATTCCAAGGAGACCTTCATCTTTCCATGAACAAATAGTTGGTCAATCTGTCTTGGCATAATTCTTCATCTCCTTGTCCTGACTTCTGCCTGTCTGACAAAGACCTATTGTGATAATGCCAGGGGTCCTTTAAAGAGACCCTGGAGTATGCAGATTAGAGGAAGAGGCCAATGTCACATACCCTGGCACAAAGATGCTCCAAAAAAGTGAATGTGATGAATCAAATAATGCCCCATAGCGGAATAATGAGTACAATTTTTCCATGAACCATATCATCTCGATTCATGCATCAGACTGAAAGAAAGTAATGGTAGAAAAGTTTAAAGCAGAGTATAAATAAAGGGAAGAATGTAGGACTTGCTGGGGGCACTAAATACAAAGGTGTGTTGGAAATGCAAAGGAAATTTCAGTGAACAGACACTAAAGAAAAAATTGTCATTGTTAATGGTCACCCCAAAAATACCAGAATATCCTTCAGGCTCAAAATACTGTAACAAGACAGCAAGAGAGAATTTCTAGATTATTTAGTAAGCAAAGATAAATACTGACAATTACTTACCTTGAAAGGACATGAATGATCTTGAAAATTCATAGATCATTCAGATTACACATATGATGATTTGACTTTTGGGGCACATAACCTATGAGGAAAGAATTTCCTGTCACCAAGGCATGTGCACACAAGCACCTAAATTTACACAAGCACAAATTTGGAAAGGCAGCACTGAATGATGGTTCCTGAAGTAAATAGTGCCCAGCATCATCAGAGATTTAAACAAAATATTATCTGCTAAAATAGAAAACTGAAGAAACAATATAATCAAAACTTGGATTTCAAAAACTAAAAATTTTAAAGAAAAACTAAAGATGTGTTAGTAGTCATTGACCACAATATACAGATCCTAAAACATTTATGAAATAGAATATACATTTTTTTCTTTAATGTTTTATCAACTACAAAGTTGTGGCATACCTAATGTCTCTGATTTCATTCTTTAAATGTGAATTCTTTCAAATAGGTTTAATTGTGTGATGCCTTAACCTAAAAAAGCAAAATCAAAATTTTCCTCAGAAACATGGTCAATGTGAGGAAATCACTTCCTATTCTCAATTCTACACAACATATTTTAAGGACATCCACAAAAATTATCCATGTATAAAAATGCTTCACTAGAGTTGAGAGTGGATCTGCAGGTGACACAGGGAATCAAGTTTTTAAATGCCCACTCTGGCTCCTAAGTGACATCAGTAGAAACTAAGATAAGTAGTCAGCTCTATTTCTAATAGAAAATAGCATCTTCCAAATGCAAAGCAGAACCGGGTAAGAAAACGCAGTGGAAAGAATAGCTCCTTTTTGTCATCACTCTGTATTTCCCGGCTGACATTGATGTTGACCTGGAACACTCCCAGAAGTACCAATCCACTTTATTTGACCAGAACTTTGAAGTCTACCTCAGAAGACTACAAATTCCCTAATACTACAGCTTTGAATTTCATACTTCTTTTTCAATTTCATATCATTAAGTCCTGGTGAGCATCATTTCTTCTTCAAGAATTTGCTGATTTAAACCCCACATCAACATTTTCATGAAAATGACATAACCTATCAGTTCCTGATAGTTGCCTCATCTCCAGGAATACCTACTCTTAAAGCTGAAGGTCACTGGGGAAGTACTACTGACTTCTACCCGAGTTTCATGCTGAAAAATCTCATTGGAATGAGATTCCATTTAAAACTGTGACTTTTCCAACTGTGTTCCATTTCCTTTATTTAACAGAGAATAAAATGTTGAGAATTTTCATGTTCTGAATTATCTGAAGAGGCTCAGTATATCAGGTGACTGTATCCTTTTCAGTCTCCCTCTATAAAATGCTTTGCATAGAAACCATCTCAAGACAAAACCAATCACTTTCCAATAAATTTATAATTTCACCTTTGAAAACAATCCTGCCAATGGCATTAGTTGCATTGTGATGTCAAAACCATACCTGGTTATTAAGTGAAAATACAAAAACACTATGGTAAGAGTCCAATGCTTGGGAAAGGGGTCAGTACCCTTCCGTTCTCTTAGCCTATCTCCAGGAAAATTAATCAACAATTGGTCCCTACTTTGGCATTTTCATGAACCACCCTAAGAGTCTCACTACTTCCTCCTGAAATGTAATAATGTCTGTGAAAAGAAATGTTTCTTCTTATCTTTTCTGTAAGAATGCTTCATGTTAAAGACCCTGCACAAGGCCTTCAGTTACATAGTTCAGGAATTATTTTTCAAAAAGAGGTGAAAGTTCCAATAATGGGATGTTTCTAAGATGAAATCTAATAACCCATAAATATTGTGAGAAACTGTGTGTCAGGGCTTAGATTTGGAGTTTTGCTTTCTTCTGGGCCCACCTGCATAAAATAAAGTTCTCCTCTCAAGTGCTTCTTGCTGCTTCTGAACCAGTCTGTTTTCCACAACATTTTGTTTCCCTGTCTGGGAAGCAAAAATCATGCTGGCCTTTTGTGCCACCAGGGCTACCAGTGGCTTATGCTGAAGTGTGTGGTGCTCCTGAAATTGAAACAGATGGCACCACCCAGTAGTTTTGGGATCTCTATGCCTGGGAGACCTGTACATGCAGAGTAGTACCTGCCACTGGACTCCCCAGAGAGTTGAAGGAACATCTGCACAATCATCAGGATAAAGGTAAAATCCTGAGATCTGGAACCTCAGATCTATCAGTAAGACAGAAGGAGAGTTTGACTACCTCCCATGGTGACCTGCAGTGGGGTCACAGGTATCAAGGACTCCAGCAGGGGAGTCATCAGTATGAGTAACACTAAAAGTAGGGAGACAGTGTTTGGAAAATCCTAAGTGTGTCTGTGAGTGTGAAAATATTTTGTGAAAGTTGTTCCATGTGCAATTACAACTGTGTCATTTTTTTAGTCTTTATCTTCTTCTGAGTTTGTTTTTTTTTTTTTTAATGATGAGTTCATCTTTTCTCCTGAACTAATTAATCTTGTGGGTGTAAATGAAATTCATTGCCCTCTGCTATTCTTTCTGCTGTCTTTATGCAGAGGCCAATTGCTCAAGGGTCAACTCTCAAATACACTAAAAAAATCAAGTTCATTTGACTTAAAATGATTGGAGATAAAAATAAAGATGTCTCCAAAATCACTAACCAGCAAGTTTTTTATTTCCCAGGTGATCAGATGATGAAGGGTGTCCTTTTGTATAAATTTGTTAAAGTATATTTAATGTGCATTGATTCTAGGATTTTCCTTCAAAAAAGGATGATGAAATATGTTAACTAAACTTGGTTTTCATAGGTAACCTAATTTTAAAAATGGGTAAATCAGATTGAACATAAATGTGATAAATATCATAAATGGGTTGCTGTTTTTCAAAATATTTTTTCAAGGATTGCTCACTGTCAGGCACCTATCATCTGCCATTTGCCTGCCTCTCAGCTGTACATCTCCTGCCTTACACCTATCTATCAACAAATGCACGAGGTTCACCTCCCAATCATCCGAGGACACTCAGCAAACTGATCGCCGACTGCCAGTGGAGCACCAGCTGTCTGCTGTTGCCTGGAAGTTCACTATTACAGTACTTGCAGGTTTGATTACACGTGGCTGAGGCCATTTTGAGACAACAGCCAGGACCTGTAGGACCCCTGACCAGACCAACTGAGCCCCATCTCCAGGATCCCTCAGCCTGACTGATCACTCCCTGCCTCTGGGGCCCTCATATCGACTGACTGCTCCCTGCTGCCAGGACCCCCAGATCATTGCGCCCTATCACCGGGACCCCAGACAAACTGATTGAAACCAGCCTCCAGGATACCACAACCACACCGAACACACCCAACTTCCAGGACCCCTGCCTGACGAACCGCACCCCGCCTCCAGGACCTCCTGCTGACCATGTCCACACCCTGAGCTGCAGCTGCCCATTTGCCAACACATTTTGAAGCCAGAGCGGCCATCTTGGATAATCCTGGAAGCCGTAGCTCCAATCTTTAGGTGGGGCAAAACCCATCCTGAGATACCTGCTGGAGGCTTGAAGCTCATTGTCAGGTACCTCTTCTGCATCAGGCTACTGAATTCTGGGAGGTTTCATTACTATATGACTGTTATACTTCAGATTTTCTTTTTTTTCCTTATTGAAAAAATTTAAGTTTTTATTTCTTTCCTTTTCTTGCTCTCTTTTCCTTTTGTTTACCTGTTCCCTCAGAGTCTCTTTCTCCCTTGTTTGCATGCTAACATTCAATTTCTTTTGATTACACACTCACCCTTTCTATTATCTAGAACTTCTGTATATTCTTTTCTTATCCCATTAACAGCCACATTCTACATCCCTCTGCATCCTCTTTGTCCTCCATTTGAAACTACAGACCTTATTGCAAATTTGTTTGTTTTACTAAAGATAATATTTGAACTCACTCTGTTTATTATGACAATTTTGTTATTGTCCTCATAGGAGCTATTTGGTCTAGGATTGCATAGTGTCTGAATTGGGCACTGGTAATATTGATCTCCCCTTAAAGAAAGGGTTTTGGAAACCTATAGGGCCACTATAAGTCTATAGGGGGAAATCTGCAATACCCCAGATCTGCACTGCTAGAGGGGAAGATACATGAACAACATGAAAAAAAAAAAAAAAGGGAAGAAAGTGATCCAAACAAATCTAGATTCTGTATTCATAGAATCCAATGACAGTATGTTAGAAGAAATGTCAGAAAATGACTTCAGATTATACATGATTACAACGATTCCCAAAGCAAAAGATGAGATAAGAGAGCAAATGCAGGTAACGAATGATAATACCAATAAGCTGAAAGAGCAACTGCAGGAAGCAAAAGATCATCTCAACAAAGAGATAGAGATTCTCAAAAAAAAAAAAAATGGAAAACATTGAAATGAAGGAAACAATAAACCAAATAAAAATCTCAATGGAAAGCATCACCAAAAGACTAGACCACTTGGAAGACACAACCTCAGACAATGAAGACAAAATATTTAATCTTGAAAATAAAGTTGCCCCCTGTCAAGCAACTAGGTCTGATATATCTCCTCAGGGCCCACCTGAGGAGAATATGGGGCCGAGCAGGATGATGAGTGTCAGCAGCAATGGAAACCCACCAGAGCCGGGAGGTCTGTTGGTGCACGAAGCACAGCAGGAACACGTTTATTGAGGAAGTTACACAGCTTTTATGTAGGGTGGGGGCTAGGTGGGAACCAATTAGCTTAAAGGTGAGCAAGGCGCGGGGGATTCATGCAGGGGAGAGTCCCATAGGGCTAAATGGCAGGCACGAGTTGATCACATTCACAGAACTGCTGCTAACCAATCCCTGACAGTTGGGGGTGGAGATGAGCAGGCCAATCAGGGAGGTGCTAGGTAAGAACACATTCATCAGTTTCCAGGGGAGAGTGATAGTACAAAGAAGTCTGGGTAAACTGTTGGTGGATCAAGCAGTGCCACGTATGAGGAAGAGGTGGACACAAGGGTGCAGCTGCCATTAGGGTGCATCCCCTATAATTCCCCCTTTTTGTTTTATTAGCTCCCCCTGGAGCCAGTTGGAAGGTGGAGCTTCTATCTTAGGTTGTTTCCTCTTTAGAGATCTTACCCGTCTCTGAATACTCCACAGTGCCTCAACAGCTCAGGGGGGAGGGAAACCTCATCAAGAGCCTGTCTTAGGTTGTCCCAGTGCACCTGGGATCTTACCTGTCATTGGCTCAAGGGGTCTCTGGGTGTTAATCTTGCATTACCATCATATGCTTCCTCATAACCAGTGGCTAGCCGTTGGTATTATACTGGGACATTCATTGATTGTACTGACTTTAAACATTTTTGCATGAACTGTATGACCTGATTGAAAATGTAGAGGCCAAAGGTAGGTGCTATAAGGAGAAGGAAAAGGGGACCAAGCAAGGGAAGTAAGTAAGGGAGCCAGCTATGTAAGCCCATCCGGAAGAAGCTAAATTGAAACTCAGTACACCGTTTTACTTGCAGTTGCTTGATCTTGTCATGTACGATTCTGGACCAATCGGCATAACAGCAGCATTCCTCCTGAAGAAACAAGTAAAGCCCTCCTTCCCTGGCAGTTAGTAAATTTAACCTTCTCCCATGTTGTAGGACTACTGCTGCAAGGGAATCTAATTGTGCCTGGAGGTCTAAGATTGCACTAGCCACTTATTGCATATCATCTATTAATTATTGTGAAGGTTTATTATATAAGGTAAGAGAGGTGCCTAGTCCAGCAATTTTGGCTCCCACTAGAGTAGCTACCTTGTTCTTAACATGTTGTTCATAAAGAGGAATCATGCTCATTTGGATATTTTGCATATCCATCCTCTGGGGCCGGTACTCTCACGTATTGTTTCCTTAACATCATTAGTTGGACTGTGGTTACACAGTCCTTAATAAAAGCTATTAACCTATTTACAATGCAGGGGCTGAAGGTTAGGAGTAAGAATAAAATAATAAGTGGTCCCAGTAAGGTAGAAATCAAGGTGGTCAACCAAGGGGAGGAATTAAACCACAATTCAAACCAGCCTTGCTGTGCTTCTCGCTCCTTCTTCCGTTTGGTTAGTCCTTCTCTAACTTTAGCCATAGATTCTTTAATTACTCCTGAATGGTCAACATAAAAGCAACATTCTTCACCCAGGGCTAAACACAATCCTCCTTGCTGTAGGAAAATCAAATCTAATCCCCTCCTGTTTTGCATTATTACTTCCGCTAGGGAAGTGAGGGATTCTTGAAGGTGGGAAATGGAGTTTTCTAGCTTCTCAATATCTAGATCAATAGCTGCTCTTAAACCAGAGTAATGTTGGTTCTGAGTTATCAAGGAAGCTGTTCCTGTTCCGGCTCCTATGAGTTCCATACCCAGAATCATACTTAGTGTTAGGGCCATAAGAGGTTCCCTCTTAGTCATAGATAGAAGTCCTCATCTAAACGATATAATGGCCTGGGAACTAACCTAACAAGCACACAAAAGCCTTGGGAGTTACTGATCACTTCTGTATGGGCACATGGCATGAGTCCTGTAGAACAGGTCCACCAAATGTCCTGTTGGGGGATTAGATATTGACCTGAGTTACTCAGTGTCACAGTTTGCTTGCATAAAGATTGATGAGATGCAGGGATATAGCCTATACAGAGCCCTTGTCCAGTGACTTGTTGTAAGGTTAGGGAATCTTTTGATTGTCAGTGACATTCGTTAGGGCTGTGGGAAGAAGTATAGTTTCCTAGAGTTGTTATGCCTTCATAATATGGTGGGGCTGTATCATAACACAGCCAACAGGATTCAGTTATATTGGGATTAGAGCTCTTTAGGACTAAGTAGGATTGTTCTAGAAGAGCTACTAAGGGGTCCTTGAGGGTCCCCATTGGATGAGTTGTAGACTTCAGTAGCAAGGTCTTGGTGCTAGGAGATGTGGTTGAGAGATGTTAGGCTTGGTTTTGGGGTACTGGTTTGCTGAATGGGTTGTTTGCTTGGATTAAGTACCTGGTTGGGGCCCAATGCTGTTTTGCTCAGGGGTCTCTTGACTAACTTGATTGTGAAGATTAGTCCAGGATTGTACCCACTGTGGTAAAACCTTAGTCCCTAGGTTTTTCCAGTCTCCCAGTTTGCCTTTTTTCCTGCCGGGGGGGGAACTTTATGACTAATGGGTTGCAGCGTCCCCCTGGGGTAGCTAATGGGAAGGCAGAATATTCTGATTGGTCTTTGTCATAACATGGCCCACAGTTCACCCTTTTACCTTGCTGGTGGCAATAACCTCATCCCACTTCTTGCACATTTCCACCCCTTTCCACCGAGATTAGGTTTCCAGTGATGGGAGGGGTCCACATGATCCACCTAGTAGATTCACAATTCCATGCTTTACAGTAGGTGCTTTCAGGACCTCTGCACTTGGAAATTTGCTTTCTGTCTCTCAAGTGAGCAGGGCAGACATAGAACCCTAGGCTTCTGGTATTGCTGTGACCCCCAGGAGTTAAACACCCATACCCTGGGAAGGGTTCCTGATCTGAAGTGTCCCATGTATTCCCCACAAGGTCACACAAGTCCACAAGGAGGTCAGGGAACCAAGTTCCTAGAGGGGCTAAATTTGAGGAGGTGACATTGGCTATTTCGCCGGTTTCTGCATTGATGACCATCCAGGTTTGCTTCCATGGGAGGTGGGGGTTTCCTTGAACTAGTATAGTACTTAGAGTTAGGAAGCAAAGGGTTACTAAAGGTCCCATGGTAAGCTGAGGGATTTAGGATTTAGTATGGTTTTGATACTTATGGTATAGCTCCAGGTACTCCAAGAAAGCTTGGATGATGATGATGGCACTAATGAACACTAACAGAGAGATGATGAGCAGTCCGGTGATGATGAGGCAAAGAGTCCACCAAGGTTTTTGCATACCTGTCAAAGACAAGAGAATACCATACCTCAAGAGGTGGAGCTCCTTGGGTCAGTATTATCATTTTGTGAGGGGAGGGCATCATTTGGAGGGGGGTGATATTTAATGTTCTTTGCAGGGACCCAAATGGGCTTGTCCTGACCAATAGGAAATAAACATCTGACTCCCCTTCCAACAGTCATGAGAGGGTCAGGACCTCTCCAGGCCCCTGTGAGAGGGTCTTTCCATTGGACTTTGGTATTTTACCGCAGTTGCCCAATGCTTTTGGAAAGGGGAGATGATCATTTTTCAAAAAATTGAAAATATTTAGAGTGCATAGTGCCATCCTTAATTGATCACGGGGGGGATGATACTCCACCTTTTTGTTTTAATAGCTGGGTCTTTGGGGTTCTGTTTCATTGTTCAACAATTATAGGGTATGCCTGTATTATGCTGGATGCTCCAGCATTCTACAAATGTGGAGAATGATTTACTGGCAAAGCAAGGGCCATTGTCAGTTTTGAGTTGTTTGGGTAGGCCTAGGACTGTAAAACATTGTAGCAAATGATTGATAGCATGTCTTGCCTTTTCTCTGGCATGGGCTGTGGCCCAGCAGGCAGGTGAGAAAGTATCAATGGTTACAAAGACGTATTTGAGCTTTCCAAAAGGAGCATAATGGGTGACATCTGTTTGCCACAGATGATTAGGTGTTAACCCATGGGGATTGACTCCAGCTTCTTGTAAAGGAGGTACTTGTAGAAAGGCAAACAAGATTTACAGTTCCGGGTGATTCGTTTTAGCTCCTTAATAGGGACCTGGGGATACCTGTGGTGTAAGCCCTGCCAATTAACATGAGTGAGCTCATGGAAGGAGGTAACCTCCTCTTGAAAAGAATAGCTTTGCAGAGAAGATGCTAAGGAGTCAGCAATTGTATTGCCCCGAGATAAAATACCTGGGAGGCATTGGTGCCCCCAGAGGTGCTGCAGGAATATAGGTTTAGTCCTCAACTTTAACAGGTTTCTTGCCTGAAGCATTAAAGGGGTGATGGGATTATCATTAAGTTTAATGTATGACCAGGGGAGGTTGGGAGCAGATTGGCAGCATAGAGGCTATCAGTGAATAGGTTGAAAGGTTCTTGTATCTCACTTAAGGCTAGAATGATGGCATAGAGCTCTTTGAATTGTGCTGAACCTTGGATGTCACGGACTAATGTCCTCAGGATTTCGTCACCCTGCATAGAAGGTGGAAAAATTACTATTGCTGCTCCTCTTTTTCCCCCATCTGAGAACACCGTGAGAAAGGAAGGATTAGCCTCAGGTAAAAACAATCTTGGTGTAAAAATAACAAATTTTATATATACCCTATTGATAACAGGTCCTATAATAGAACATTAAATGATAGAAATAAATCCCCAACAAAATTTACTCTTTATAATTACCATTATAGACAAGTTTAGTTTGGAGAATAGCAGCTTGATAAATTCCCTGCTTTAAAACTTGTATACCTGGAAAATATGAACACATTTAATATACAAAGAGTGACCATTTCACAAATACCTTGACACTTTTATATTACCCAATTTAGTTTTTAAAGAAAATTTTAGACTCTAACGTAGTACAATATTCTAACAGTTGTTTAACCATAATTGTATAAACCTCAATTTTCAAGACAAATTGTCCTAAAGAGTGAAACTTAACAGATATAATGTTAAGAGTAAATTGGTGTCCGTAAGAAATCCTTGTAAATTTAACATATAAATTAAATTTTGGTTTTTATAAGTACAGTAGTATTTGACTTTAAGAAAAACCTTAAACAGGTTTAACTGATTGTCTCACATACTTGTAACCAACTTAGTTACATGCAAACTTGTTGACATTTGCTCTTTACTTACAGACTTTCTTAGCACTTACTTAGAACCTCATGTATTTCATTATATACAGAAAGATTTTGTTCTTCACTAAATATAGTTCCATTTCTAGAACCCATGTTTGTTCAATTTAATTTACTTATTTTGAAAAAAACAAGATATCAGACAAGTGTCCTGAACAGTATTTGCCATCTCTTTCTTGTTGAAGGAAAGTCCTGGAAACAATTGATATTAGACATTGTTTAACATCAACATTTCATTTGTTTGACCACTTAGAGACTTGCAAGTTATTTCTAAAGACATTTCACTTTGATTAGTTTACACAATTTAAATTGAACCCTTTTAAATCACGTGAATTAAAAATATTTGAATCCATTTTTATATTTTAATTTTAGGAGCGCTCAGTTTTGATACAGACAAAACATGATATCAGCACGACATACAAATAACACAAAATCAAAGGCATTGTAACTTTATAGGTGAATCTCCATTGCAATGTAACAGATGTTCAAAAATAACTCTAGAGTTGGATAAAAATAGAACTGATCAAAAAAAATCATTAACCTAGTTATGTAGGATCAAAATTATGAGCTCAAAAGCACAGCATTAAAGAAAAACAAAACAAGAATCCTAGAAAATGAGTTAGTTCTGTGTAGCAGCACAGGAGTTTAAAACAGACACTCTTTTTCTTTGTTTTTCTTTCAGTCTCAGGTTGCTCCCCCACTGAGACAGCTGCAGTTTACATTCCAATGCAGGCTTCAGCAAGGCCAGTCAGGGTCAGGGAGTGGCCCTGTGCTCAAGATAAGTTTTGTATCCACATAGGGTGGATGAGGGGATAAAGAAGCCTGGAAAGGGTTAGAAGAGGGAGTGAACTCTGGGGAGGACTGCTTCGAGGACACGGGTGTTCCATCCCTAGGTGGCCATGGGGCTGCGTCAAAAGGATTAAGAGGGGGGTCTGTTTCTGTTTCTTGTGATAGTTCCTCTTGACCTTTGCATGGGAGGACCTAAGGACAGTCCTTTGGAGAGGTGGCACCTTTGGAGAGGCCCCTATCTTTATCTGGGTTGTGGGTAGGATGCAGCGGGAAACAGCTTTTAAGGGCTGCAATAGTGGTGAAGGCCCCGAGAGGGGGGGATATCTCTCTTATTACCTTGTGCCTTAAGAAGTTGTTCAATTCTGTCCCATGTTTTCCAGTCAAACAAGTTTGCTTCAGGCAGCCAAGGGGCTGCTTTACTGAGAGCTTTCCAGGTCTGAAACGCCTGACTATCTGAGAGTTCTAATCCTCGACTTCTAAGGAGAATCCTAAGGGAGTAAAGGGAGGGGTCAAACTTGGAACTGGACTGTCCTATATCTTATGGGAGTACACTCACCTGCAGTCCGATTGACCTGTCGGTGACTTTGTGATCCTCACACAGGGCACCAGTTGTTGCTCCCTATCGAGCAACAAGGTCCGATGTATCTCCTCAAGAACACATTAATCAGTTTCCGGGGGAGAATGGCAGTACAAAGAAGTCTGGGTAAACTGTTGGTGGATCAGGCAGTGCCACGTAAGAGGAAGAGGTTGCCATGAGGGTGCAGCCGCCTATAGGGTGCATCCCCTGCAAGAAGATGGTAAGAAATCATGAACAGAATCTCCAACAACTATGGGACATTGTGAAAAGACTAAATTAAAGAATTATTGGGATTGAGGAAGGCACAGAGATACAAACCAAAGGAATGAACAACATATTCAATGAAATAATAGCAGAAAATTTCCCAAACCTGAAGAATGAAATGGAAAATCAAATACAAGAGGCTTACAAAACACCAAATGCACAAAATCACAACAGATTCACACCAACGCACATTATAATGAAAATGCCTAACATTCAAAATAAAGATAGAAATTTGAAGGCTGTGAGAGAAAAGCATCAGATTACATATAGGGGGAGACCAATACGGATATCAGCTGACTTCACAACCCAGACGCTAAAAGCTAGAAGGACCTGGAACAACGTATTTCAAGCTCTGGAAGAACATGGTTGCCAACCAAGAATCCTATACCCAGCAAAACTAACCTTCAGATTTGAAGATGAAATAAAATCCTTCCATGACAAACAAAAGTTAAAAGAATTTACAAATAGAGAACCAGAACTACAGAATGTTCTCAAGAAAATTATCCATAAGGAGGAAATGAAAAACAACAATGGAGGTCAGCAAAGGGAGGAACTACCTTAGACAAAAACCACTCAAAGGAGAAACCAAGCAAACTTAAAAACCAAAAATAAGCCCAAATGACTGTGAACACAAATCATATCTCAATAATAACCCTGAACATTAATGGCCTAAACTCATCAATCAAAAGACATAGACTGGCAGAATAGATTAAAAAGAAAGACCCAAGAATATGCTGCCTGCAAGAGAATCATCACATAGAGAAAGACATCCATAGACTAAAGATGAAAGGATGGGAAAAACCTACCATGCACATGGACTCAAAAAAAAAAGTGGGGGTTTCCATCCTTATATCAGATAAAGTGGACTTCAAGCCAAAGTTACTCAGAATGGATAAAGAAATACATTTCATACTGCTTAAGGGAACCATAAATCAGGAAGACATAACAATAGTAAATATTTATGCCCCAAACAGTGGTGCATCCCTTAATTTATGCCCCAAACAATGGTACATCAAAGAAATCATTCTCAACTTCAGGAATCACATAGACCATAACACAATAATTCTGGGTGACTTTAATGCACTGCCGTCACCACTAGATAGATCTTCCAAACAAAATTCAACCAAAGAAAACATAGAACTCAATAACACAATCAATAGCCTAGATTTAATAGACATATATAGAATATTCCATCCATCAAGGAGCGGATTCACTTTCTTCTCAGCAGCACATGGAACCTTCTAGAAAATAGACCATATGTTATGCCACAAATCACCGTTAGAAAATGCAAAAAGATAGAGATACTGCCTTTTGTTCTATCAGATCATAATGGACTGAGAATAGAAATCCATGACAAAATGAAAAACAGAAATTACACCAACACCTGGAGACTAAATAATATACTATTGAATGAAACATGGATAACAAAAAACATCAGGGAGGACATAAAAAAATTCTTAGAGGTCAATGAGAACGAAGATACAACATATCAAAATCTCTGGGACACTATGAAAGTGGTACTAAGAGAAAAATTCATTGCATGGAGCGCATTCCAGAAAAGAATGAAAAGTCAACAACTAAATGACCTAACATTACAGCTTAGGCACTAGAAAAAAGAACAGAATAAAGCAAAAGTAGTGGAAGACAGGAAATAATTAAAACCAGAGCTGAAATCAATGAAATTGAAACAAAAGAAGCAATTCAAAAAATTGACCAAACAAAAAGTTGGTTCCTTGAAAAAGTATACAAAATAGACAAATTCACAGCCATACTAACAAAGAGAAGGACAGAGAAGACTCAAATTACTAAAATTTGTGATGAAAAAGGAAATATCACAACAGACACCACTGAGATACAGAACATAAGGAGAAGGTACTTTGAAAATCTGTATTCCAACAAAATAGAAACTACTGAAGACATTGACAAATTCCTAGAGACATATGCTCCTCCCAAACTGAACCAGGAGGACATACACAATTTAAACAGATCAATAACAAGCAATGAAATAGAAGAAGCCCTTAAAAATCTACCATCCAAGAAAAGTCCAGGTCCAGATGGATTCCTAGCCAAGTTCTACAAGACCTTCAAAGAAGAACTCATTCCAATACTTCTCAAAGTATTCCAGGAAATAGAAAAGGAGGGTAGCCTACCGAACTCATTCTATGAAGCTAATATCACACTCATACCCAAACGAGGAAAAGACACATCAAGGAAAAAAAAATTTAGACCAATATCCTTGATGAATATAGATGCAAAGATCCTTAACAAAATATTGGCAAACCATATCCAAAAGCATATTAAGAAAATTGTGCACCACGATCAAGTGGAGTTCATCTCTGGAATGCAAGGATGGTTCAACATTCATAAATCAATAAACGTAATCCATCATGTCAATAGACTTAAGGAAAAGAATCATATGGTTATTTGAATTGATGCAGAAAAAGTGTTTGACAAAATACAACACCCCTTCATGCTCAAAACACTAGAAAAAATAGGGATATTAGGAACATACCTGAACATTGTAAAGGCTATTTATGCTAAGCCCATGGCCAACATCATCTTAATGGAGAAAAACTGAAACCATTCCCTTAAAAACAGGAACAAGACAGGGATGTCCTCTTTCTATTCAAAATTGTCCTCAAAACTCTAGCCAGAGCAATTAGGCAGACCAAAGAAATTAAAGGGATATGAATAGGAAAAGAGGAACTTAGGCTGTCACTATTTGCTGATGACATGATTCTATATTTAGAGGATCCAAAAACCTCCTCCAGAAAAATTCTAGACCTTTTCAATGAAATCAGCAAAATAGCAGGTTATAAAATCAACACACATAAATCTAAAGCATTTTTATGTGCAAGCGATGAAACAGCTGAAAGGGAAATGAGGACAACAACTCCATTTGCAATAGCCTCAAAATAAAAATAAAATACTTGGGTATCAATCTAACCAAAGAGGTAAAAGATCTCTACAATGAAAACTACTACAAAACATTGAAGAAAGAAATTGAGGAAGACCTTAGAAGATGGAAAGATCTCCCATGTTCTTGGATAGGAAGAATTAATATTGTCAAAATGGCCACACTACCAAAAGTGCTATACAGATTCAATGCAATTCCAATTAAAATCCCAATGATGTACCTTACAGAAATAGTGCAAGCCATCAAGAAATTCATCTGGAAGAATAAGATACCCAGAATTCCTAAAGGAATCCTTAGCAGGAAGAATGAAAGAGGAGATATTGCAATACCAGAACTTCAATTATACTACAAAGCAATAGTAACAAATACCACATTGTATTGGTACCAAAATAGACAGGTAGGTCAATGGTACAGAATAGAGGACATGGACACAAACCCAAATAAATACAATTTTCTCATACTAGACAAAGGGACCAAAAATATGCAATGGAGAAAAGATAGCCTCTTCAACAAATGGTGCTGGGAAAACTGGAAATCCATATGCAACAGAATGAAATTAAACCCCTATCCCTCACACTGCACAAAACTCAACTCAAAATGGATCAAGGACCTCGGAATCAGACCAGAGACCCTGCATCTTATAGAAGAAAAAGTAGGTCCAAATCATCAACTTGTCAACTTAGGATCAGACTTCCTTAACAAGACACCCCTAGCACAAGAAATAAAAGCAAGAATCAATTACTGGGATAGGTTCAAACTAAATAGCTCTCTCTCAGCAAAGGAAACTATCAGCAACATGAAAAGAGAGCCTACTTACAGAGTGGGAGAATATCTTTGCCACTCATACTTCAGATAGAGCACTACTCTCCAGAATATACAAAGAACTCAAAAAACTCTACACCAAGAATACAAATAACCCAATCAACAAATGGGCTAAGGAAATGAACAGATACTTCACAGAAGAAGACTTACAAGCAATCAATAGATATATGAAAAAATGTTCAACATCTCTAGTAATAAGAGAAATACAAATCAAAACTACCCTAAGATTCCATCTCATCCCAATTAGAATGGCGATTATCAAGAAAACAAGCAATAATAGGTGTTGACGAAGATGTGGGGTAAAGGTACACTCATACATTGCTGGTGGGGTTGCAAATTAATGCAGCCACTCTGGAAAGCAGTGTGGAAATTCCTCAGAAAGTTTGGAATGGACCCACCATTTGACCCAGCTATCCCACTTCTTGGTCTATACCCAAAGAACTTAAAATCAGCATACTACAGAGATACAGCCACATCAATATTCATAGCAGCTCAATTCACAATAGCCAGACTGTGGAACCAACCTAAATGTCCTTCAACTGATGAATGGATAAAGAAACTGTGGCATATATATACAATGGAATATTACTCAACTATAAAGAATGATAAAATTATGGCATTTGCAGGCAAATGGATGAAATTGGCAAATATCATGCTAAGTGAGATAAGCCAATCTCAAAAAACCAAAGGATGAATGATCTCACTGATAATGGATGATGACACATAATGGAAGGTGGGAGTGGGGCAAGAATGGAGGAAGGAAAAAGAGGGGTGGGAGGGGTGGAGGGGAAGGAAAAAATAACAGAATGAATCAAACACCATTACTCTATGTAAATGTATGATTACACAAATGGTATGCCTTTATTTCATGTACAAACAGAAACAACATGTATCCTGTTTGTTTACAAAAAAATAAATTTAAAAAGACAGTTAAACTCAGCCAAATGTAAAACTTAGGAGAGCATTTTGACAAGTTGGCATTCCCCAAACTAAAATTATCTGTAGTAACATATCAGATTTGTATAAAAATAATAAATTTAATTGGTGTTTATTCATGTCATTTTATGTTTTATAGTTGGATAAGATAACCTGTTGTCAATAAGTTATATATACAATATTTTGTTACTCTTCACCCTGGAATTAAAATTTAAATGTCATTTGAAAGTTAATAAGGAGAGTCTAATCTGTTTAAAAGTCAAAAAAACATTATAAAATGTTTGAAGAAAAAGTAAAGATGAGTTTCAGAAATAAAATACCTTACTTAAGTTTTGCAAGAGGCCATCACAGCTGAATTAAATCTCTGCCTCTCACCTTATTCCATGTTAGAGTAATCACTCAAGTTTATTTAAAGTTAAGTTTTAAAGATAGCTTTCTCTTATAAGACTTAATTTAATCTTAAAATAAAAAATTATACATAGATATTAACAGTTTAGGAATTCAAAAATATGTGTTTTGGGTTAGTATTCAAAATATAAACTAATGTATTTTTACTCTTATAAATTTCATTTTATATATACTTTTAATATTTATAACTGTAAGACTTACCTCCAGCACAATACTGACCCCAATGAAATGAAAGATGTAACTAACTGTAAAATTTAAGCTTTAAAGGTAAATTCTAGTACTCCTACTTTAAGACTGGTAAAATTGATGTGATGGATGATTAAAGCAAAAACAGATACTAAAGATAAAAAGGACCAAGGAAAATAGACAATATATGGCTCTTGCTCTGTTGTCAGCTTTGAACTCAGGGAACCCCAGGGACTTCTCAAGGGTTGTACAACTCTGGGCCACATGATCCCTCAATCAGAGAGATCAATGAGACCCTATTGAAGTCAACCAGTGCACATTCTGCAAGGGGAGGGTCACTGGAAAGGGAAATGATTTTCTAGTGCTTCCACAGGAAGACATATGTGATCAGCAATACCTAGACCTATCCTAGCAGATGGCACTAGAGAAGCTAAGAGGCTTGTCACAAGTTCCCAAGAGTTATCCCCTGACAAATTTCAGCTGATTCTTAGCAGTGGATAAGGACAAGGCCAATTTTGACCAAGTTGGTCTTAAACACATGACAGCAGAGTTACAAAGCACAGTTGCTCAAGGGCCAACACCCATAGCTAAGGTGGCACAATTGATAACAAAGGGGTTAGATATTACCAGGAAGTTACAACTAACTGTATCAAGAAACCCAACTACACTGGATCAGGTGTTGCTTAATAGGTCAAGCACTATTAAGCAGACAAGATTCTTCCCTTATGAGATTGTCTGTGGGCATCCTCCTCTCACTAGAAGAGGTATATAAAAACATCTAAAACTAAAATGCATCATGCCATCACTCTAAACTAGGATATGCTAATTATTTTTTTTTAAATAATAATAAAGTTGAGTCCAGTTCCTAAGGCTTCTTTTGAGGCATCCTTTTATTGTATTTTTATCCAGCCCTACTACAGTAAAGATAGAAAAGTTGGCCCCTTAGATTCATCACAGCAGGTTAAAAGTAGCCTCTGATGGTTGGAAGTGCATTCTTGATCCAATGGCACCTGGCAAGTCCACCATCCAAAATAAATAAGCTGCACCTGAGAGCCCTCAAGGACAACAGCCATGCTTCAGTCACTCCAGAAGATGACTTATCTACACATGACAGAATCTTGAGGAACAGACCACTACCTGGGATAAATGGATTACTCTTATTTTCTGAACTGATCTTTTATTGGCATGATCCCCCTGGCACTTCTGTTTGGTCCCTGCATCCTTAACATACTGACCTGATTTGTCTCCTGCTGCTTAGAAACCATGAAATTCCAAATAGTCCTCTGGAGTTGCCAGTGTATTAACCTGGTGGACATGAACAGAGGTGATGCCCTTAATAGAGTTCAAATATGACACCAAAGTGGGGAAAATGTCCTGGAAAAACCAGACCTGGTTGTGAAAAGAAATTACAAGACATTATGCTAAGAGTCTAATGTCTGGGGAAGGGGTAATTTCCTCTCACCTCTCTTAGCCTTTCTCCAGAAAGCCAAATTAAGTATGGTTCCCTACCTTTTGCATTGTCAACAAGTGCCCTCAGTGCCTGACTACTCCAACCTCATATGTAATAGATGTGTGTGAAAAGAACTGTTTCTTCTTATCTATTGTTTGAGCATGCATTATGATAGAGACTCTGCACAAGGCCTTCAGTCACATAGATTAGGAATTATTTTTCTAATAGAAAAAAATTCCAATAATAGGATGGATCTAAGATGAGGTCCAATAACCTAAAAACATTGTGAATGTGGATCATGGCTCACAAATTGGAGTTTTTGTTTTTGTCTGGGCACACAAGCTGAAAATAAAGTTCTCTTCCTCTAAGTGCTGCTTGCTTCTTCTTGACCTTTCTTTTTTCCCAAGAGCATTTCATGACCCATAATCCCAGGGGAGCCATCAGAGAAAGAATTTCCCTGTCTTTTTAAGCATGAAAGTGGTTGTAGCTAAACTCTGAGCAAACGATTTTCTCAGTTATCCATGGTGCCCTGAGGCAGGAAGAGAGGCAGGTCATCTTGGAAAAATTATATGCTCAGGTTCTTATAATATAAATATATTTGGGTGAATTCCAAACTGAACACAAACTCTATACTACCACAATCAATTCATTTGTGTCCCACTCTGCATCCTCCTCCTGGACTTTTCCTCTAAAAAATCTAACCAGTAGATACATGGGCAAAATGAACCACCCATTGGAGTTTCTGGATCTTGCCTATCATCTCATGGACAGGGGAAGCTGAGGGAGGATGATCTCCATTGCAAAACCATGCTCATTAAATTAAGGAAAGCCTAAGTAACTTAACCAGACATTGCCTGATAATACAAATATACAAAGGAAAGATGTGATTGCTCATGGGATAGATAAACCCAGGTAAAATAACTGAAGTCATAATTGAGGACATGCAGTTAGGGTACAAGTAGAAAATCAGGCCAAGCTGAGAAAATGGAGGCATGAATGCTATCTTCTTCTGGGAAGTTGGAGAATGCCCCTGGGAGAATGGAATGTCAAAGACCTCCAGAGCCCTTTAATTACCAAATTTACTTACCCTTACCATTCTTTTTCAAAAGACTGCATGCAAAATGTTGCTAATTAATGTCCCTGGACTTCATTTGGCCCAGTCCCTTTGCCCATCTGCTTCTGACCTTTTTGCTATCTCATGGAATCTCCAGGGCCTAATCAATTAGGGAAGAAAGAGAGAGAGAGGGAGGAAGAGAACAGGAAAACAAAGGACTTATTATTCTATAACAGATGCAGGGCACTCTCACTTCTTGAATTGTAAATCGTTAACCATGTCCCCCTTCTCCCTACCAGGACAAGTTGGTTCTGCTCCTTTAAATAAAACCTGCTAAATATCCTAGCCTTGGTGTTCTTCTCTGGCATCATACTTCAACATTTGAAGAAGCAGAACTTGTCACCAATAAACAGAGGTATCATATGTGCTGGCAGAAAAAAATAAATAAAACCTCACCCAATTTTCAAACCTCTTGCTGTTCTCTTTGCTGCAAAACCCTCAGGAGTCATTTCCCTGAGACTGTCTTACAGAATATCACTTCCATTAAACTTTCAATCATTTACTTCCATTCAAAATCATGCTATCCATATTTTGTTCATTCTCAAAGAAATGCCTATCTGGGTTAAGTGTGCTTCTATAATATGAGAGCAAAACAAAAGACAGGTATGATATTCAAAGTGGAACCATTTGGCACCCTGCTCCTTGGGATTAAAGGGCATGGGGATTCCAGTCTCCAGTTAGAGAGTGAACTTGGTTTTACTCCCCCCAGCAGTTGTCCAAACCTTGGGCAACGTGAGCACCAATGAGTGAATTCTGTGATATCCTGGTCACTCTACAGTTACTTTTGATTCACAGAAAAGTGATTCAAGACAAGCACTGGCTCTGCTATGAAGATATGAGGGAAGACCAAGGGAGTGAGACCCAGAAGTCTGTTGTATTTTAATGTGATCCTAAGATTTTCTCCCAGATGAAGTGGATGAAGGATATGTTGGGAGATCAGCCCTGAGGACCTAATGATGATCCATCTTTTTGCAGGGCAAGGGACTCCACTGAAGCCTAACTGCCTGCACTACACTTCAGGTCCAATAGATTCTACTGCTCTCATTGGGCTGCAACAGGCAAGTTGGCATCTTGAACACCCATATCCTGTTGCAGACAATTGTCCTCCTCTGAACTGGGGGGCCCATGGCAGGACAGAAGTGTGTTCCAGGGTATGAGGATCACCCAGCAAAGCCCAATCTCCATTGACATTGTGCTCCTGTTCTGCTCCTGTAGGCCTGGTCTCACCTGAAATTTTGTTCACTCAGGAAACTGAAAGAGGGAGCAACCAGTCTCATGGAATGATGGCTGATGTAGCTGAGGGCAGAGGAACATCCAGTGCAGTTCAGTGGATTAGGTGATGATTGAGCTGAGAAACATCACTCCAACCTGGCTGGGTGCCCTCTTTTCTGATAATGCCCAAACAGGTGACATGTGCAACATGTGATGTTTGATATTTAAGTTCTGGTGTGTTGCTGCTGCAATCCTTATTGAGGATAGGAAGGACTGAGTCACTGAGAATGTGTGATGAAGGCCAAGAGAGATCTAGATTGCAAGGCAAGATATTTTCTACAGGGCGTGATTAAGAAAGTGCATCAAAAACAGCAAGTCTACAAAAATGCTTCATTGGAATTGAGACTGGATGTACAATGACACAGGGAAGCAGGTTTCTAAATTCCCACTGTGGATCCTGAGTGACATAAGTAGGAATTAAGATAAGTACTCAGCACCAATTCACTCAATTCCTTAAAAAATAATATCTTCCCAATGGAAAGCAGAACAGAGTGAGAAAAGGCAGTGAGAAGAGCAGCTCTCTTTTGTCCTCAACTCTGTTTCCCAGCTGATATTGTGGTTGACTTGGAGGACGCCCAGGGTCGCAGTTCACTTCATTTGCCGAGAGACTTGGAGTGTGCCCCTGAAGGTTACAAATTCCCAAATATTACTGCAATTGACCTATTGAGTTTCATGTCATTAACTCCTGGTGAGCATCCTCCATTCTTCAAGGACTTGCTGTTTAAACCCCAAATCAATATTTTCATGAGAATGAAAAATGTATCAGCTCCTGATAGTTGCCTCATCTCCAGGAAGACCTAATCTTAAAATTTCAAGGTCAGTGGGGAAGTATTTTGGACTCTTACCTCAGCCTTGTTCTGAAAACACTCATTGTAATCAACTTCCACTTAAAATTACTACTTTTCTGACTGTGATCTCTTCACTTGATTTATCAGAGGAGAAAATGTTGAGATTGAGGGATATGGAAATCTGAAGAGACTCAGTATGTCACAAAACTGGATCCTTTTTTGGTCTCACTCTGTGAAATGTTTTGCAGGTAAACCATACCAACACAAAACCAAACACTTTCTAGAGAATTTAAATTTTGCATTTGTAAACAATAAAACCAGAAAAATTAGTTGCACGTCACCTCTCACCATCTTGGGAAATGTCATAAGAGATACATTTACCTCTGTCTTTTTAAGCATGAAGAGGTTTGTAGCTGAACTCTGAATAGACTAATTTTTCATTGATTCATGGGGTCCTGTGGCAAGAGAAAAGACAGGGACATAAGGGAAAGATTCTATGCTCAGGTAATTATTATATAAGTAAATTTTGGAGTTAATTGAAACCTGAACCCCAAGCCTTATGACCACAATCAATGAATTTTTGTACCATTCTGCCTCCTCTTCCTGGACATTTCCTTTAAAAAATTTTTACCAGCAGATATATGGGCCAAATAAATGGAGAAAGTGTGTTGGATCTTCCCTATCATTTCAGGAATGGGGCAGTCTGATGTAGGTGCATCTGCAGTGCAGGGCCAGCCTCCCTAAATTAGGAAAGGTCTAAGCAACTTAGGCAGTGTCTCTAACTATAAATAAACAAAGAGAAGAGTTAAAGGTTCACAGATATGTGAAAAGAGTTAAAATACGCTGTCAGAAAAAGAAATTCTCACCCAATTTTCAGACTGTTTGTTGTTTTGTTTGCTGCAAATTCTCTCAGGATTCATTGCACTAAGAATAGCTTCCAGATAGTCACTTCTGTTCAAATTTCAATCCTTTTCTTCCATTCAAAATCCTGCTAGCCTGGTTTTTATCCTTCTCAAATAAATGCCTAACATGGTTATCATTGTTTCTGTGAAATGAGAGCAAAAAACGATACAGCTACAATAAGCAAAGTGGAAAAAACAGGCATACAGCAATATTGAATTGAAGGGCAGAGAGTTCCACAATCCCATAGGACAGGACATTTGATGTCTCTCTCCCAGGGTTGTTTCTTGGCATTGGGTAACATGGGCATTGATACATGCCTGCTGTGACATCCTGGCAAGTCTGCAGATACCTCCTGATGTCACAGAGAGGTAGAATGAGAGCATGATGGCATCATGCTTTCCATGGCAAACTGAGAGGCTTCTGGCAAAGATTCAAGACAATTGTAGACTCAGCTTGGAAGGTGGGAGGGAAGGCCAAGGGAGCAAGACCCAGTGGCCTATTGTTTTAAAGAAATACAATTCATTTTGGAATACATTACTGGATAAAAATGGTACAATGGCTTTGAAATGAAACAATTTCTTTATTTGCTGAAATACAATAAAACTTTGAGTTAAGTTTTCCAAATGCAAAACACAGGTACTCATTGAGAACAGAGCAAGTGCCTCTGCATTGACGCTACTTGCTGGATCTATGCATCCTGAGCACTTGTAAGCAGTTTTCAGCCAGCACATTCAAACATCACTTCAGTTCTATTACAAGAACAAGTCTATCAAGGGAGCTTTTATAGATAGGAGCACTAAAGTCTGGGAGTCAAGTGGGATTGTAAGGGTAATCAAATTCACAAAATCTCATTGAAACCCTTTTGAAAAACATTTTCAGAAAGCTCTTCAAGTGCAACAGTCTGCTGGGAATGTACTCCTGGTTTTGAAAGATACAGTTTGAATTTAAACTGCTTTTCCTGTTTTTGGAAAGCACTTATGCTTCATGCTTGTTCATGCAAATGCAAACCAACATATTTTCAATGAGAACAGTGTGCCTCCAAGTTGAAGCCATTTGCTGACCCTGCTCCTCTGCATGCTTTCTAAGCTCCTTTTAGACTACACATTTAAACCACTGTTCATGACCAATATGCAAACTGGTAGAAAAAGATAGCTCTTAAAACTACAAGCGCCAGTCTCTGTGATCAGTGTGGGTCCATGCAGGGAACTCTTTTCCCAGGAATCATTGAAATCCATTAGTGAAACATTTTCAGCAAGCACTTTTCAACTGCACTTGCCTTTTTCATATGCACAGCCAGTTAACAATGGTACAATGGCTTTGAAATGAATCTATTGTTTAACTTGCTGATAAGCAATTATGCTTTAATCTAATTGATCCAAATGCAAAACACAGGTACTCACTGAGAGCAGTGAGTGCCTCTACATTGAAGCTACTTGCCGGTTCTGTCCTTCTCAGTACTTCTAATCTGTTTTCAGATAGTACATTCAAACATCAGGTCAGACCTATTACAGAAAATAGTCTAACAAGAGAGCTCTTGTAAATAGGAGCACTGATGTCTGGGAGCCTAGTATATTGTAAGGATGATCAAATCCACAAATTCTCATTTGAATTTATTTGTGAAACATTTAAAGAAAACTCTCATCTGGCAGTTTTCTCCTGGAAATGTGTTCCAGTTTTCAATGATAAAGTTTGAATTGAAACTGTTTCTTCTCTTGCTGGAAAGCACTTGCATTTTGTGCTTTTTCATCCAAATGCTAACCAACAAATTTTCATTGAGAACAGAGTGAATAACTCCAAGTTGAAGCTGTTAGGTTATCCTACTTCTCTGCTCGCCTTCTAAGCTCTTTTTAGCATACACATTAACCACAGTTCATGAACATTACACAAACCAGTAGAACAATGCATATATAGGAATAAGAATAGTTATGAGTATTTTGAATTATACCTTCATTATCCATGGTATATTTGCATATATATATAATTGTTTATTCACCTACATATTTATCCTTGCACTCCAAAATTTAAAATAAAAGGTATTTTTATGTCTCACATTAATCCATTCCCTATTTCAAAACAAATATATATTCATACATATTTTCCCATGTAGATGCTTATGAATATTCATGTTTCATCATATATATATTCAATTCCTAACTATACATGAAAACCAATCAGAAATTTAATACTAATACTAACATCATGTGAATAACTAAACCTTATTTTATGTAAAACACAAGTGATAAAGTGAATATTGATGTGTATTGTGATTGATATATTCATTTATAAATATTTGCATATATTTTATACATTCATGTAAATATTTTAAGAGTGTATCCCTAAACTATAAAGTCCATTTATAAAATTCACACTAAGTACTTCTCTATTTCAAAAAAAATTTTTTTTCACATAAGGGAGTTTATTAAGCAAACAGTGTCTCCCTGCAGGGTAAGAGAGAAAATGAGAGGAAAAGAAAGGGAATGAGAAAGGGCGCATGCAAGAAAGTGTGAAAGCCAGGAGGATAGAGATAGTGAGTAGGAAAGAGAGAAAGATGAGAAAAGATGGCGGGGGGTTAGCTACAGTAAAGCCATTGAATTCCGCCAGGCTAACAGGGAACCAATATCGGAGAAGGACACTTGCAAGTCGACTGATGAACCAATAGCTAGCTAGGATGTTCACAGATTGACAAGTGGTTGGGAGGCGGGGAAAATGGCTGCAATGGAAAGGGCAGGGGAGCAACTTTATACGTTACATTCCCCCATTTCTGTTTTTATAAGAAAATCTTTTGTTCTCCAGTTCTTTCCAAAGCCTTCTCTCTCCTTCCTGCCTAAGTGACTGGGGCTGGTTTTGCAGGTGAGATGTAAAAAGTCCATTCTCCTTCCAGACTTCCAAATACAGATGGCTTTCATGGACTTCATTTCCTCAATTTGACTGATCCCCTATTTCTACATTAACTAACTGCCTGTCCCCAATTCTGACTTCATTCACCCCTCTAATTTTAGGAACTCCTTCACTGCTGTAGGGAAAGGGGGTGATGACCGATCTGGCTTCTTCAAGCTGGAAGCGGGCAGCATGGGGCAAGCAGTTTGGAGTTCCCTTTTTAGAAATCAGGTCAATTGAGGGGTCCATGGTAGAAGTCCGGTTGGGGAAGAGCAGGTTGTAAAGGCATCTGGGGATGGGTGCTTCATTAAAAGACAAGTTTAATTTGGAGAATAGCAGCTTGATAAATTTTTTGCTTTAAAGGCTTGTATACCAATCTGAAGTCCAGTGATGGTGCAGAGCAGAGCGTCCAGGCAGGATGGAAGGTGAGGCTGTGTCCGGGGGGCACTGGGGCTCAAATGGGGTTCCACTTGCTTAAGAGATAGTGGAAGATCCCATCCCAAGTCACGGCACCAATGTAAGGAATCCCATGGAAACCACTCCAGACACGGGAAATCACATAAGGGAGTTTATTAAGCAAACAGAGTGTCTCCCTGCAGGGTAAGAGAAAATGAGAGGAAAAGAAAGAGAATGAGAAATTTCTAGCGCATGCTAGAAAGAGTGTGAAAGCCAGGAGGATAAAGTGAGTAGGAAAGAGAGAAAGATGAGGAAAGATCTCAAAATATTGATTATATATTTTTTACCTATTTTTACTGTTCACTCATTAATATTCAAATGTAAAGATATACATATTTGTCCCATAAACAACTCAAAATTTATAACTATCTCTAACCGTACCCCATACATAAGCCTAATTTATGTTAACATTTGTACAGTGACATATTTGTTATTTTTACTTACATATTCAGTTATTAAATGGTATATTTACATATGTTATTATAAATTAACTTAAGTGATATATCCATGCATGTGCAATTTTGAAAAAGTATGCTCAAATGACTCACATAAATTTTGTACATCAGAAAACATATTCATATGTATTTTAAACATATTTTCACACAATCTTATAAAAATTCACATTTACTGATCTACATATTAACTCCATAAAGCTAACCCTAACTCAACACAAAATTTAATTCTAACCCTAACCCAAAACAAAATTGAATTCTTACCTTAAGTTTCCCAATATCTAAACCTAATTTTACATAAAAAGACTTGTACTGATATGCATATTTCTGTGTACTTTGACTTATATATTAAAATATCAAAGGTGTATTAGCATATATTATTATATATTCAGTTATATCCATGTTTATTAACTTAAAATATATGTATTATTATTATTGTGAATATTCATATTTCTCAATATATATATATTAATTCCCTAACTCTAATCTTACCCCAACTCAACATTCAATACTGATCTTATTACCCCTATAACTAAACCTAATTTTACATAAAATCATGTATAGTAATATGAACATTTATGTATATTTTGACATATATTCAATTCATTCATATATTTGCATATATATTATTTTATATTCATATACATGATATATCCTTGCATACCCTAATGAAAAATGTGTAAATGCGTGAGTCATCTTAGGCCCTTTCCTTTTCCATAAGATATATATTTATATGTGTTTTGTTTGTATTTTCACACTTACTTTCTTATGACTCTTCCTGTGTCCTTGTACATATATATTCATTCCATAAACCTAATTTAATCCAACTGAAAATTTAATGCAAACCAAATATTATCCCTATACTAAAACCTAATTTTACATAAAGCATATGTAGTCATATGGATATTTATCTACATTTAACATACATTCAACTGTTCATGGTACATTTGCATATATATGAGTATATATTCATTTATAAAATATATCCATGCATCCACAAAGAAAATAAACATGTGTTTGTCTCACATTATATCATCCCCTGTTCAAGAACTTACACATTTATATAATATTTCATACCTACTTTCTCAAGTACATTCTTATGAAAAGCTGTGTTTCCTGATATATATATTCAGTCCCACATACTAACTGTAAAACAAACCACAATTTAATTCTAATCCTAAATTTACCCTAACACCTAAACCTAATTTTTCATACAAGCATACAAGTGAAATGTGCATTGATTGTATTTTATCTTTGTATTGAATTATCAATGGTGTATTTGCATATATATTATCACATATTCATTTATCTGCTATATTCATGCATCCCAAACTAATAATCATTTATACATATTTTTATGCACACAGTCTTATGAAAATTCATGTTTCCCAATACAATTATTTAGACCAACCCTAACTCTAACCCTAACTAAAAGAAACTCTAAACATACACCATAGTTAACAATAATTTACATAAAATAATATAGAGTAGTATGCATATTTATGTATATTTTGACTTATATTTTCAAGTATCAATTGTATATTTGCATACATATTATTATATAGTCATTTGTTTGATATATCCTTGCATTCCAATTTTAAAATTAGTGTACATATGACTCACATTATACTCTTCCCTATTTCAGAACATATATTTTTATGAATATTTTTATTACTATTTTGACATGTATAATCTTATATTCATGCTTCTTGATGTACTTATTCATTAAATATCACTAAATTTAAACCAATGCAAAATTTAATACTAATGGTATCCTTACTCCACACTTGAACATCATTTTATACAAATATATACTAACATGATTTTGTGTATTTTGAAAATTTTATTTAATTATGGATGATATATTTGCATATGTATTTTTATTTATAAATTTATATGATATATCCCACATGCCCATAATTTTAAAAAGTATATTCATTTGCTCACATTTTAACTTACTCTTCTTTAGAACACATGTTTTTATATATCATTTCACATGTATTTTATACATATATTCTTATGAATATTCATGTTTCCTGATATACACATATTCCCTAAACAACTCAAAATTTAATACTTTATTTAGAACTAAATTAAATTACCCTTATATCTGAACCTCATTTCACCTGTCAGCCTGTATACTAATAAAAACTATTTATGTGTATTTTGAATTGTATATTCAATAATCATTGGTATATGTGCACATATGTTATAATATATTCATTTATATGATAAATACTAGCATATTCAAATTTTTAAAAATGTGCTTTTAAAAGAGTCACATTATAAAATTTTCTATTTCAGAAAACATGTTCTTGTGTGTTTTTATACTTTTCATGTGTACCTTCTTGTGAATATTAATATTTCCTGACATACATATTCTTTCCATAACCCTAATCCTAACCCAACTCAAAATTTAATACTAACCCTAAAATTACCCCATACCTAAACCTGATTTTACATAATAGGATGCACGATAATATAAGTATATATGTGGTTTTATTTATATATTCAATTTGGTTGATTGTTCTTAAATATTCAGTTATATAATATATTCATGATTTCTCAAGTTAAAAATTGTGTATTCGGTAATGCACAATATACAATTGCATGCTTTAGTACATATATATTTATATGTGTTTCCATACATATTATTAATGTGCAGGCTTACGTTTATTCATGTTTCCCAATGTACATACTCAATCTGTAACTCTAAACCAAACCCAACATAAAATTTAATAATAGTCATCATATTACCCTTCTAACTAAACCTAATTTTACATAAAGCCATGTCTAATTCTGCAAATACTGATCCATGAAAAATAACTGGCTTTAAAATCCTAGAAATGAAAACAAAACAAATATAAACATGCATATGAACCATTAAAATAAAAATTAAACCAATAAAGTAATCTTGATGACAAATTCACCAATTGTTTCCATTGAAGTTCATAAGATTCTCAGTTTCCTTTCTCAACAGTGTTAGATGGTTTTATCTTCAGTAAGAAGTTTGCTCAACTTTCAGAGTGTGGTTGCTGGAGTGAGAGAGGTAATTTATTAGGAGTAACTAATGCATGTAGGTTTTAGGCTTAGGTAGGTACCATGTTCTTGACTGGATGCCATTTGTTCCTGTAATTTTAAACCAGTGCAAACCCAGGACCCAGAATTGCCAGTCCACACTGGAAAATTGCACTTGAGGGCACTCCCCTAGGTTTTATTCCTGCAGTGGAGGAGACAATTCTTAGTCCAATTTGTGACCTGTGGACACCATGATTCCTAGTCTCCAATTCTGTCTCTAAACTCAACTCCCCAACCACACCCTTTTGGATTCTGGTCAGAGGCATCTCTCCTAACCCATCATGTAAGCTTCTAAAATGAAATGAGAAGGGGAAATCCAGGTGGGTTTCTATCACAAGTATTTATCTGTGAGAACTTCTCTGCACATTTTATTTTCTTCTGGACATTAGGCATTCTCCAAGTAATGCATAATGGGTTTGCCAGGACTGTTTTTTCTGGGCAAATTTAGATTTTCTAGGAAGCAGCCACCTAGGGAGTGGAGCCAGCACCAAGGTTACAAAATGGTTCTTTCCTCTCCTCCACATCCAGCATGGACAGATTGGGTTTCTTTCCTGCACTAGAATATTGAGCACATGCATTTCAGTTTATTTGGGCAGTCTTTGATCTCTAAACTCTCACTACCCATGACTTCTGTACAATTGGAAAAATGTTGTTCCTCACAAGGGAAATACAGTACTGGTAGAAAATTTTCTGATAAAGTTTGCCAATTCAAATTTAATGAAGCTTTGGGGAATTGACTTACTTCAAATAAAAGTTTCTTCCTCTTACTAGGGCACCTAGGTACAAGTGCTCCCTTAGAAACTTCATGTTCTTACTCAAAATGCCTGAGGAATAGCAGTGCACAGAAGTGAACTGGCACTTCTGAATGTCACCCAGAAAGAACATTACTAGACTGTACTGACACTCAAGCAGCATACTGCAGTTCTTACTAGAAGACTCTGGATATGGGTTCTGAACTATGCTGTGGATATGATTGCTGAGAAGAGCTAGAAAGAGAATAAGTGAAGCACAATTCTGAAGCAGCTTCAAGTTGCAGGAACTCAGTTCTCAGGGTGAACATTGTGGTTTCTCCTGGGTGTAACTAGCATGAAGCCTTACTGCTTTTCAGAGCATTCTGTTAAGTTTCCAATTTGGAAACCTCTGTGCCATTGGAAAATGGCAGTTCATTGCAGGTTGTATCAATTGGTATCAAGTAATGGCTAGGGGCTTTCCTGAGAATGTTTTCCTTTTGGATTCATGAGGATTTGGAGAATTGACTTTATAACAGTACCAGTTCCTTCTTCTTCTTTGGAGCAGAAAGGTACAAGTACTCCCTATGAAACTTCTTGTTCCCATTCTAAAATCATTCCAAAATATGAAATTTTATATTCGCAAATTTTCCTGAGAAAAAAATGTACACAGAGAAGTTCTGTTTCTAAACTAGTTGCATAGCACTTCCAACTGGGAGAATGAGGACCTTTCTAGAGAGCACCCACACTTCAACAGCACACTCCTATTCTTCCTAGGAGACTTGGTACATGGGTTCTCAAAGGTGTTCTCAACATGCTGTCTGATAAGAGATAGGGAGAGCAGAACTGAAGCACTTTGTGCAAGCAGCTTCAACTTACAGGAACACAGTTCTCAGTAAACACATTGGAATTTGTCCCTGGTTGAACTAGTGTGAAGTAGTACCACTTCTAAACATGTGCATGTGAGGTTTAAGGTTGAAAACATCTGGACCACTTGTAAGTGGCAGTCCCTTGCAAGTAGGTTCTTGCAAGTAGTACTTCAGGGAGTTTTCTGAAAATATTTTACAGTTTGAAATCAATGAAACCTGGGGAATTGACTTTCTTTGCATACCAGTTTCTTCCGCTTTGGGAGCATCTAGGTACAAATGATCCCTCAGAACCTATATGTTCCTCTTCCAAATGCCTATGAAAAACAGCTCAGAGAAGTGTAAGGGTTAACACATAGCAGTAGAACATCCACATTTCATCAGAGAATATGTTTCAAGTGTGCACTAACTCTTTAGAAGCACAGTCAAATAATTCCTAGAAAACTCTTGGTAGTGGTTCGAAACAGTGTTTTGAATGATCTTGCTGAGAATAGCTAGGAGGAGAACTGAAGGAGATTTTGCAAGCAAGTTTGGCAGAAAATAATGGGTACAATGAGCACATTGGTGTCAATTGAAGCATGAAGCATTACCACTTTTCAGAGTTTGCATATATAGTTTTACTTTTGAATCAATTGTGCATTGGTAAATGGCATTGGTATACCAGGGGCTCATAGGTACAAGTGCTTTCTAAAATCCTTCATCTTCATATTCTAAATGCTTTCCTGAGGAAAAGCAGGACATGAAAGTATAGCCACTAAACTAGTGGCAGAGGCATGTTCAGAGGTCATCTAGAAAGACCTTTTTTATAGTGAATTCACACTTTGCAACACAGTGAAATTACTACTAACAACTTGTGAATGCTGGGTCTGAACTGTTCTCCATATGTGTATGCTGAGAACATCTAGTAAGGTAGAACTGAAGTAGTGTGTGGAAGAAGGAAGTCATTTAATTTTGAGTGAGCACATAGGGCTTTATCTCAAGTTGAACCAACATGAAAGATTACCTTTTCTCAGGGGTCACAGGCAAGGTTTCACTTTTGAAGTGTCTGTGCCATGGTAAATGGCAGTTCTTTGCAAGAGGGATCTGGTACTTCAGGGGGATTTTTTGGAAAATTTGTCAGTTCAATTTCAATGAATCTTTGGCAAGTTGACCATATTAGAATTAACATCCTTTCCAGCTAACTTGAGACACCTACCAGACTGGATACATAGTCTGAACTGTGTGGCATGAAGTTGCTAAGAAGCTGGGGACAACAAAATAGTAGCACTTTGTGCAAGCAGCTTCAATTTGAAAGAAGTCAGTTCTCAGTGAGTACATTGGGGTTTGTCCATGGTTGAGCTAGCATGAAGCATTACTGCTTTTCACAGCGTGGAGGTAAGGTTTCACTTAGGAACTCTGTGTGCCATTGGTAAACAATAGTTTGTTGCAGTGGGATTTTCTCTTCAAGGGAGTTATCTGAAAGAGTATATATTTTTGTGCATATATTTTCCTATGAATATTCATGTTTCCAACATCCATATTCTTTTTGAACCCTAACCCAAGTCCAACCCTAAATTTAATACTAACCCTAAATTTATGCCATAAGTAAAAATAACTTTGCAGAAATACGACTATTCGTGTGTATTTTGACTTCTATATTCAATAATAGATGATATAATTGCATATATATTATATTCATATATGTACTTTATCCATGCATCCATAATTTAAAAATGTATTTGTATGACTCACATTAAACCATTAGTGATTTAACTATATTTTTAAGCATACTTTCTGGTGAAAATTCATGTTTCCTTGTATACATATTCATTCCCTAACCCTAACCCTAACCCAACCCAAAATTTAATACCTAAAATTTACACCTATACTCAAACTTAAATTTACATAATTTCCCATATAGTACTAAGAATAATTATGTGTGTATTGACATAGATCTTCAATTATCAGTGGTATATTTGCATACATATATTGTATATTCAAATATATATTTTTTCATGCATTCCCAAATTTGAAATATATGTATTTATATGTCTCACATTAAACCATTCCCTATTTCAAAACATATATATAATTTCATACATATTTCCAAATGGAGATATTTATGAATATTTATATTCCATGACATATATATTCCACCCCTAACTATATATTGAATATCAAAAATTTAATATTAATCCTAGCATTGTGTAAAAAACTAAGGTAATTTTACATAAAGCACATATGATAATGTGAGTATTGATGTTTATTTTGATCAATATGTTCAATAGTAAATATTTGTATATATATATATATATTATTCATTTATGTATATAATTTGAGTGTATCCCTAAATTTTAAAAGTATATTTATAAAATTCACTTAAAACCCTTCTCTATTTCAATATTTTTGTTTATATGATTTCATACATAATTTCACATGTACATTCTTATTCATATTAATATATTTAGATATATATATGTATTCCCTAAAAAACTCAAAATGTACAACTAAATCTAACTTTTTCCCATAACTAAGCCTAATATTATTTGATCATGATATGAATATTTACAGTATTTTGATATTCACATTCAATTATTAAATTGTATATTTTCATATATATTATTAGTTACTTATATAATATATCCATGTTTGTGCAATTTTAAAAAAGAATGTTCACAAGACTCACATTATAAACTTTCCTGTATCAGAAAGCATATACTCATATGTGATTTCAAACATATTTTTACACATCCTTAGAAAAATTTACATTTACTAATATACATATTATTTCCCTAACCTTAACACTAACCCAACCCCAAGTTGAATTCTAACCCCAACCCAACCCAATATCCAAACCTAGTTTTACAAGAAATGCTTATACTAATATGTGTACTTATGTGCATTTTGACTTAAACATAAAAATATCAAAAGTCTATTAGCATATATTATTATACATTTATTTATAGGTTATATAACATCCCTAAATTTTAAAAATTATATTCCTGTGACTCACATTAAGCCCCCCTTGTTTAAGAACATATATGTTTATACATTTTATTATACATATTTTCATGCAAAAAATTGTTATGGATATGCTTGTGTTCTGATATCCATATTCATTTCCTAATTCTAAACTTATCCCAACCACAAATTAATAAGAACACTAACTTACAAGGTCCTGGGTTCAATTCCCAGCACTATAAAAATAAAAAAAAAAGAACACTAACTTATTCTATATCTTACATAATTTTCTGTAAAAGCATGTATAATAATATGAATATCTATATGTATTTTGAATTATATATTTAGTTCTGCATGGTATATTTGCATTCATATTATTACATATTCATTATATGATATATGCATGCATCCCAACCAAAACTTAAAGAAAAACTATTCATACAACTCACATGATACCATCCCCTGTTTCAGAGCATATATTTTAATGTTAATACACATATTTTCACACATACATACTTCTGAATACTCATGTTTCCTGATATACATATTCATACACTAAACCAACTTAAAATTTATTACTAATCTTAATCTTATTCATATACCTAAATATAATTTTACATAAAAACATGTATGTTAATAGGAATATTTATATGTATTTTTACTTGTATATTCAATTATCAATGGTATATTCACAAATAATACTACTTCATATTCATATATGTAACATAACCAGACATACCACAATTTTTAAAAAGTGTATAAATATGCTTCATAATTTCCAATCCAAGTTTCAGAACATACATATTTTTATATGGTTTTATACATATTTTCACATGTACATTCTTATGAATATTCATGATACCCTATAAACATATTCATTCCCTATAACTAAATATTTAAAACTAACTAGATTTTTTGTTCTTTTTTTCTTTGGTACTAGGGATGAAACTCAGGTGCACTGAACCACGGAGCCATATCTCCAGGGCTATTTTGCTTTTTATTTAGAGACAGAGTCTCAGGGAGTTGCTTAGTTGCTTTGTTACTCAGGCTGGCTTTGAATTCTTGATACTCTTACCTCAACCTCCCAAGCTTCTGGGTTTACAGGAGTGTGTCACTGCACTGGGCATCAAAATTTAATCCTAAATGTAATTTTAGCCCTATAACTAAGCCTAATTTTACATAAAATTATATGTTCTTAAGTGAATGTTTATGGGTATTTTGATTTAAATATTAAATTATCAATGTAATATTTATATATATTATTATATATTCAGTTATATGTTATGTCATGTAGCCTCAACTTAAAAATGTATTATTATGATTCCTATGAATATTCATGTTTCCCTACATATTTTCATTCCCTACCTTTAATCCTACCCCAACTCAACATTTAATACTAATCTATTTTCCCTATAACTAAACCTAATTTTACATTATATAATAGTCTAAGTATTTATGTGTATTTTGACATATATTCAATTATCAATCATATATTTGCATATATATTGTTTTATTTTTATTTATATCATATACCTATGTATCCCCTAATGAAAAGTATGTAAATGCATGGTCAAATTAGTCCCTTTCTTTTATCATAGCATATATGTTTATATGTGTTTTATTTAGATTTTCACACATACTTTCTGATGATGCTTCCTGAGTCCTGGTATACATATTAATTTCCTAAACCTAATTTCAACCCAACTGGAAATTTAATGCTAAACAAAATAGTATCCCTATGTTGAAATCTAATTTTACAGAAAGCATATATAGTAATATGTTTATTTATCTGCATTTGAAATATATTCAATTATTCATGGTACATTTGCTATATATTAGTATATATTCTTTTACAAGATATATTCATTTATCCACAAAGAAAATAAAATTGTGTTCATGTGTCTCACATATAACGTTCCCTGATTCAGAACCTTTATGTTTATATAGAATTTCATACCTATATTCTCAGGTACATTCTTCTGAATAGCTGTGTTTCCTGATGCACATTATTCAGTCCTTCACCCCAACCTTAAAACAATCCAGAATTTAATACTAACCCTAACATTACCCTGTTAACCAAACCTAATTTTAAGTACAAGCATATATAGTGATATGTGTATTTATCTATATTTTGGTTTTTATGTTGAATTATCAATAGTGTATTTATGTTGGGACTAATGACACGTTAACTAACTCAGGCTGACTCCTTACTCCCTGGCAGGTGAGCAAGATCAAGACCTCAAAGGCAGTTTCAAAGGTTAATGATGATAAATTGGACCACCATCAGGGATTGGTTAACAATAGTTCCACAAACGTGATCAGCTAGTGCTTGCCATATAGTCCTATAGGACTCTCACCTGCGTGAACCCCCCCATGCCTTGCTGACCTTTAAGCTGATTGGTTCCTGCTTAGCCTCCACCCTACATAAAAGCTGTGTGATTTCCTCAATAAAGGAGTTCCTCCTGTGACTGGTCTCCCTGTCGCGTCTGATTGTCCTCCACCTGGAGGGCTGTGTGCGGGTGGTCAGTTGGCCCTATCCCAGTCTGACCTTGTTGGGGAGTGTCCCCTTCCCTTGCCACTGGTCGAGAAGAGCAAGGGGGCTTAAGACCCTGATTTATTTGAATATATATTATTAGATACTCATTCATATGCCATATCCATGCATCCTAAGTTAACAAATGTGTACTTGAATATTACTCACATTTTACCCTTTCCTTTCTCAAAGTATACATGTGTTCAAATGTTTTCATACACATTTTCATACACACATTCTTATAAATAATCATGTTTCCCAATACACATATTCATACACTAACCCTAACTCTAACTGTACCCTAACTAAAAGTATCTCTAAATTTATCCCATATCTAACAATAATTTACATAAAATCATGTAGAGTAGTATGCATCTTTATGTATATTTTGATTGATATATTTGCATACATATTATTATATATTCATTTATTTGATATATCCATGCATTTCAATTTTAAAAATAGTGTACACATGACTCATATTTTATTCTTCCCTATTTCAGAACACATATTTTATATGTTTTATTCATATATTTACATCTATAATCTTATATTCATGTTACTTGGTGTACTTATTTATTCTATAACACTAACCCTAAACCAACCCAAAATTTAATACTAACCTTATCCTTACCCATACCTAAACATCATTTTATGTAATAGCATACTAACTTGAGTTTTATGTATTTTCAGTATTTTATGCAATGATGAATGATATATTTGTATATATACCATTATTTTGAATGTATATGATATATCCCATATGCCCATAGTATATTCATCTGACTATTATAACTTACTCTTATTTTAAACATATAGTTTTATATATCATTTCACATTTATTTTTATATGTATATTATGAATAGCATATTTCCTTATACAGAAATATTCCCCAAACAACTCAAAATTTAATACTAAATTTAACACTAAGTTAGATTACTCCCATACCTGAACCTCATTTCACAAAACAGTTTGTATACAATAAACATTTTTGTGCATATTTTGGATTATATATCCAATAATATATTGTATATTTGCACATATAATATATTCATTTACATGACACATTCATGCATATCTAAATTTTTATTTAAATACACATTATTTTATGTGTATTCAAAAGAATCACATTACAAAATTTCCTATTTCAGAAAGTGTATGTTCTTGTGTGTTTTTATGCACCTTTTCACACATCACTGTTTGTAAGTATTTACGATTGCTGATACACATGTTTATACCCTAACCCTAATCCTCACCCAACTTCAAATTTAATACTAACCCTAACATTACCCCATAACTGAATCAAATTTTGCATATAAGATGCATAATAATATAAATAATTATGTGGTTTTATTTATATATTGAATTTGGCTGAATGTTTTTAAATATTCAATTATATGATATATCATGCATTCTCAAGTTAAAAAATGTGTATTCATTAATGCATGATATACCTTTGCAGGTTTTAGTTCACATATATTTATATATGTTTCCATACATATTTTTAATGAGCATTCCTTTAACTATTTATGTACATATGCAATCCCTAACCCTAACACTAACCCACCATAAAATTTTATACTAACCATAATATTATGCATCTGACTAAACCTAATTTTACATAAAGTCATGTCAAGTCTTTTGAACACTGATTCATGAAAAATAACTGGCTTTAAAATTCTAGAAATGGGAAAAAACAAATATGAATATGTGTAAAAACCATTAAAATCACAATTAAACCAAGAAAAATAATCTTGATGACAAGTTAACCAATTGTTTCCATTGGAGTTCAAAAGATTGTAAACTTCCCTCCTCAGCACTGTTAGGGGTTTCATCTGGAGTAAGATGGTTACTCAACCCTCAGGGTGTGATTTCTAGAGTGAGAGAGATAATCTATTAGGAGTAACTCTTGGAGTTGGGGCTTAGGTTTAGGTTGGTTCCAGGTTCTTGACTGGATGCCAAGAACTGGATGGTTCTTGTCAGATATTCTGACATTTCTAAACCAGTGCAACCCCAGGGCCCAGAATTGCCAGTTACTACTGGAAGATTGCACTTGAGAGCACTCCCTTTGAATTCATTCCTGCAGTGGATAATACAATTCTTAGTCCACTTTGTCACTTTGCAACCCCTGTTTCCTGGTCTCAGGTTTTGTCTCCAAACTCAATCTCTCCCACCCCTGTCCTTTTGAATTCCTGGTCAGATGCATCTCTCCTATACCATCCTGCCAGCATCAGAATTGGAGTGAGAAGGGAGATCTATGTGCGTTTCTACCACCAATATTGGCCTGTGTGAACTCCTCTGCACATTTCACTTTCTCCTGGTCAGTAGATATGCTCCATGGATTGCAGAATGGGTCAGATTTTGGTTTTCCAGGAATCAGTCTCTGAGGCGTTTGTGACTGCACCAAGGTTGCAAAATGTTTCTTTCCTCTCCTCCACATCCAGCACAGAAGGATTGAGTTTCTTGCCTGCACTAGAATATTGAGCAGCATGCCTTTCAGTTTATATGGGCTGTTTTTAATCTAAACTCTCATTACCCATGGCTTCTGTGCAATTGGTTAAGTGATTCCTCACAAGTGAAATCCAGCATAGTAGGCAATTTTCTGATAAAGTTTGCCAGTTGAAATTCACTGAAGCTTTGTGGAACTGATTTTCTTCAAATATGAGTTTCTTCCACTATAGGAAGCCATCCTTCTTTAGCCAAATCAGACTAGGTTGAACCATGGGATGCTGATGCCTAGCTTCTAGGAACTGCCAAGAAGCATGTGGTGCTGCTTGGATTGATTCCTTCTCTCCATCCGGGATAGTCCTCCTGAGATAATTGCTTTCCTAACTCCACACTGTCCTGTCCATCACAGAATTAGCTCCTCCTGTTCTTGCCCCCTTTACCTGTGTATTATAAATAAGAGAGTTTGATGTCTCCAAATTGTTGTTGAAAGAGGTCAGAGCTGGTATGGTCAGACCAGTCATGCCCTCTCTAATTTAAAGAGTATTATCTCTTGTGTGTTTATTAAGTAGACAAGTTTTGGGGGTACTTGAGTGACATGCAGTCAACATCATCCTCCAGCAGTTAAACCTTTTCTTATCCATGTGGGAAGTGCAGAGAGGTCCGCAGTTTTGGCACCTGAAAAGCAACTGGTCAAGAGAATTTTAGAAGAAAGAATAAAAAGGTAAGGTATTGGTCACTTTCTGGTGGGAAGCACAAGCATGTGAATAAGTTTAGTAGTAAGAAAGAAAAGGGAATTTAATTGTATAATGTTAAGCTTGGTGAATTTGCTCTCTAAAGTGAGAGAAATAAAAATAAAAATAAATTTATTCAGCTATATTCAATACTTAGCCAGAAAGAAAATTCAGTGAAAAGAATGCAACTCCTACAGTCATTGAAATGTGAATGGAAACATGATTGCTTTAAATACTAAGAACTCAATAAGGCAGGTCTGCCTCTATCTCTGTGAAGGTATGAGGCTGAGACCTTACTTGACTTAGATGGGTGCAAAAGTTTAGAATCCTGGGAAGAAAGTAACCTAAACAGTGATTCAGAGAAAATCTCTAAGTTAAGAAGGGGAAATTACTCAGCCATTGTGGGATTTGGTTATCAAAGCATAGAGAGACCACCAGAAACTAAAGTAGCAAAAAAGTTTATTTTGGGAAAAGAGAGAAAAAAGAAAAAGAAAACAGACTGATATGTCAGGACCACTACCCCAAGTGGGGCAGTAGTAGTAGGGAGTGACTTCAGCAAACTCATTTTTAAAGTGAAAACCATAAAAAAAAAATTCTAGCAGGCTTACAATAGTTTTCTTTTTTCTAAGGAGTGCAAGCAGCCAGCTCCAGCTTATCTATTTCAGGCTACACCTGGCAGGTTAGCAGGGCCAGCTAGGTGTGGGGAGCCAGACTACCCATATCTGAAACTGATAGCTTCTGGGGCCTCTGAAGGGATGGGTTGCTTCACAGAAATGGTCACAATGTCCTTAACTCATGGTCACATTATTTTATCTCAGGTACAGTCCTTGTATTGACCACAGTCAGCAAAACTCAATGATTTTATTTGTACCCATTTTGGTTTGGCCAATCTTAATTAGATATATTTGTTTTATATCAAAGGGTCTCTACCTTTTTCTTTTTATAAGTGAGTCTCTACTCTTTCATACAGTGAGTTTCCTAGTTTAAATATGTGTGTTTCTACCACAACTTCCAGTCCTCCAGAAACAGCATGGTTTCTGCTCCCTGGGAGGAAGGATGGAAGCCTTTAGAAATGGCTTCTTCCTCCTCAGACAGAGCCCTTCAGGACCAAGACTCTTGATGAGAGGAGAAATAGCACAGGGATTGGAAACAGAAAGGCAGTCTATGGGAATTTTTTTTGGAGTGTAATAGGAACTTGCTTTTACTTGGACCAAAATGCTAATTTATAGACTTTGGGAGATTTAATCATAGGACTTAGAAATGTTATTAAGAACTTTAAGTCTAAGAGTCAGAAATGTTCATCCTCCAGGATGTCTTTGTTTTCTGGGAACATATTAAAGTTTTAGTAGTTAGCCTCAAGCAGTTCATCACTGACAAAGAGATACTGAAGGGTGGGGGCAAAATTTCTATTCAGAGGACTGGAAGGCATTCAGATGTAGAGGAATATAAGCTAGTATGAGATCTCTATAATTTACATTTGAAAGGTCCTGATCCAGTGCCTCATCTTGCCTCTATGGAAGAGAAATTGAATGGAGTTAAGATTACCTTGGATATGCTTACCAGCTTAGGAAAAATTGCTGAATTTTGGACAATTGACTTATGATTTGCAAGCTTATGCTCAAATAAGTGCATATGCACAAAAAGCATGGAAAGAATTAACCTGCCCAGGGAGAGAAAATTCTAGACTCCAGCCAAATTAGGCAGGGGCCAGAGGAAAATTTTTCAGACTTTGTGGCACATCTATATCCAGCAGCAAACCTTTTGGTGAATGATTGATTCAAGTACCTCTGAGGTTTTAGTAAGATAACTGGTTTTTAAAAATTCTAACAAAACTTGCAAAGAGGTGATTCAGCCACATGGTAAGAAAGGGAATATATTAGACTATACTCATCTTTGTTCTAAGTTTGAATTAATGAGTTCAGAAGATGTAGGAATGACTGGCTCTGTAAAACAAATCATACAGCCCAATTTAAAGGAGGCAATTTCTAAGAAGCAATGTTTTAAATGTGGCAAGAAAGGTCATATAACTAGAAGCTGTAAATAGCCACAAAAGTCAAAGACTGTTTCAAGTATTTAGTATTTGCCCTAGCTTGCTGGGGTCCAGCCCTAATAGGGGTTGTAGTGGTCACAGGTGATGGAGTAGGCATTGGTGTGATGAAGAACAAAGCAACACAAACTTAAGGAATGGATGCTATGTTCTAAATTTTATTTTTCCCAGTCAGCTTTTTATACATTAAAAGGTAGGCAGTTACACATGTTTTTTCAGAACAAGAAAAGGTCACAAGGAGAAAAACAAAAATATTTTGTATGATCATTACTAGACTAGACAATGAAGTATTCTAATTATTCTAGTAATTGTTTACTTGTGATAACCTATAACTAAACAATAAGACATATAAGCATTTAACTGATCATAAAGGTTAAAGCAAGTTCAGCAGGGTTAAATAAACATGAGTTGTGTGACCACTGCTGTAGTTAATAAATGCTAGACATTTTAAACTAAAAAATATATTATATCATCTTATACTGTGTGAACTTAACATTGAGGAACTTTTTTTTTTTCTGTTCCTGTTATTCCTTCCCGATGGTGTTGGAATTATATGCCTACATGTTTCAGGTCATCTGGGAGTAGTCAACAGGGGATTGGCAGCTAGAATCTGTTTTTGTATTTTCTCATAACAATCTTGGTTATTCAGATTTTCATGCAAATGACTAAATCTTAAATCACTGTTCCATTAGAAGTCTGTTTTTATGTTCTAACCCTGGTTCTGTTAAGACCCCTATTTTCAGGGAAAACACATAAAATAATAGTAAATCTACACATATTAAGCAAGCAAGGAAGGAAAGCCCACAACCCAAATTCCCAATGAGATGAGACTTTGCAAACAGCTTTATTACTCAGTGGAATCCTTGTCAAGCACTGAGGGGAATTGCAGGTGGTGTAACACTAACTGTGGAAAGGGAAAACTTTGGGCTAAAGAATGTCATGCCTAGATAGGTGTAATTGAACAATCTTGGCTTACATGACTGGGAAACTGGAGGTGGGGCCAGTTCAGACCCCACCAAACATTGAGGGCATCACTTTGTATTCCAGAGCAAAGATGCCAACTCAAAGTTCATACTGACTCCAGAAATAGGTCAACAAAATATTTCTATTGATATTTATGGCACTTTACCACCAGATACCATCTGTGTAATACTGATAGGGGTAATTTAACTTCAAAAGGAGTTCAAGTGTCACTGGTTATTCTTGATCAAAATTTTGATGGAGAAATTAAGGTCACTGCTCAAACAGATTCTATTTTCCAGTCTTCACCAGAGGATATTATAGCACAATTTCTCTTTCTACCCTGTGAGTCTGTGAGGAAATCTTTATAGGTTGGAACTGGGTGTAAAATCAGATGTGGGTGACAAAAAAGTCAGAAAAAAATTGGTTGAATAAAGATTTATTGGGGTTAGCATTCAAGTGTGATTCACCCATCCTCCAGGGTGAAAGGCCAGGGTGGAGGGCCAGGGAATCCACACCATTGCCCCAATGTGGCAGTGTTTCATAGTCTGGGTAGGTAGGGGAAGGCTTGAGGATTTAGTGTCCCCCTGGTGTTGGCTGGGGACTCTGTTGATTGATGGGTGGGCGGTTGGTAGACACCATTAAGTTTATCTGCTGGTGTCTGATTGGTTGTTCTTTGGCATGCATGGACTGCCTGATACTCTGCTGCACATGTGAGGGTTGCCTACTGCCCTGCTCAGTCTCATTCACCCACCTAAATCTAACCTAACATCCCAGCCATTTTTGTGATATAGGACTCCAGAGTCCATTTGACTACTTCCTGCTTATTAGGGAGCATTGTGGGGAAGGAAAGGTTTGGGTGCCAGTTTGGTGGGGAAGTAAGTATGCAAGAGCATTTGCTTGTATGTTACCATGGCAACCTTGCTTATTTGGCTCCAGGCAAACCTGGGGAGACAAGGAGCAATCATTAGTAGAGATTCTATTACTAATATGGGAGTAGGGATAGGGGTCAGCCAGGTGACAAGAGTGGAGTTTAACCATCCTGGCCAAGGGTCATTCGATTGTTGTTGCTTCAACCTTTCGCTCAGACATCTGAGAGTTTTGAAATTTTTTCAATTATCCCAGTCTCATTGATGTAGAAGCAGCATTTTTCTTTTAGGAACAGGCATGTTCGCCCTTTGTCCACTATCAGGAGATCTAGTGCTTGGCAGTTCTGCAAGGAAACTTAGTCAATGGGTGTTATTTATCTTTGTAGGGATGTCAGCGGGGGCAGTATATACCTCTACTGCCTTCTGGAGTTACAATTCTAGCTTTTGGGTGGCAGAGATTTCATAACCAAGTCCTCCACTCCCAACCCAGAGGACACAAGTGAGGAGGCTAGGGAGAGTCTGACCACCACTAGTGGGAAAATAGCCCCTTGTAAAGTGATCTGGGGGTGGGTGCTTCTATGAGAGAGAAACAAAAAGACATGAGTACTGACATGAGTACTGAAGTGAGATTAATACAGAATAAATGTTGCAGCATCTGAAATATGTCAAAGAATATCATGAAGATGATAGAAGTCAATCTCTCACAAGGAGGTGGAAGAACTGAGAAGTTGTTCCAATAACAAGGCCTAACAAAGGCTGGAGAGGACAAGGCATTTATTTGGGAACTTTAACATGTCAGAGTTATCAGGAATGTAAACACAACATTTAATTTTTAATGTCATTGATGTCCCCAGAAAATATGGTTAAGCCACTGAATTTCATCTGAGTTCTGGAAAATACTCTTTTGTTGGTATAACCTGTTTTTAATAGAGATCTATATATTTCTGTTATTTAGGGCTAGATGATCATATTAGCAAAGTAGATTAAGCCTGTGTAGCTTAGGAATATCTGTAGACCATAAACTAACTAAAAATTTCTAACTCTGGCCATTTATCTTGATAGTTATCAGGCACTTCTGTCTAAGAATCTCTCTTTTGTAGCTTCCAGCCTTCACTTATTCTAGGGGGTTAATACAAGTGTACATCTTAAGTTACATTTAAATATTATTTCTTTTAAATGCCCAAGAATGACTATATTTTGGTTTTAACTGTTTTTCTAGGTGTTTAAGACCAAGCTGGTCAAATTGACCTGTTCTGGCCTGTTAAGAGTCAGCTGAGTTCCCACAGGAGTAACTCATGGGGAAATTGAGAGCAGCTTCTTTGCTCCTTTAGTGCCATTCACTAGGTAGTCATCTCCTTGATGAGATGACTTCCCTTGGAAGTATCAGGGATGTCTCCCTTTTTCAATGACCCTCCTCTGCAGCAGGTGCACTGATTGGCTCTTCATCCTCTAGTGGTCTCATCAATCTCTCTGATCAGGAGGTTGTGTGGCCCAGAGTTCCAAAGCTTCTTAGAGAAGTTCTCTTGTTCCCTGGATTCAGGCAGACTCTGAGGGCAAGGGCCAGAATACTGGTGTTTCTTGACCCCTTTGTTTTAATCTCAATCTCTAAGTTTGATCTTAAACATCCAGCAAGCCAGTCCCACCAGTCATAAAGTAAGCATACTGGGATTAAATTCAATGTCTAAACTTACAGTCATTTACCCCTTTTTATTTAATTGGGGTTTATATCATCTGTCCTGTAGATGATGGCTTATTATCTCTAATTTAGGTTGTTTTTCTTGAAGTAGTGCTTCTGCAAAACATTAATCAGGCAACAGAGTTTACAAGGAAAACACAAAATTAAGTTACCAACAGTAAAAACATTTAGTTTGCATAATAGCTATCTTGAATTTTGACTGAAGCCTACATAATATCCTGTTTGAGATCACAGTAATTTTACAACAAAAAAAAAAACAATCCTTTGAATATAATTTTAAATAAGCTGAAATCTGGCTTACTTTGGAGCCATTGTGATATGCAGCAGGGTGGGAGGCAGAGCCTTTTCTCATGTTAGGTGGGGTTCTTCACAAATCTTAAAGTGTTCTGATTCTGAAGCTTATTTGTGCCTCCTTTGCCATGACCAGCATGATCAAACTCTCAGGTTCAGTGAGGGGTAAAGGAGGATGGGTAAAGGAGGATTGGAAAATAAATATTTATAAACACAGAATTTGAAGATTAAGCTGGGATCAGATGGAGTTCTATTCTCTGATGGAGATGCAGATCTAAGGAGTTACACCAGCAATCTTTAATTATATACATCTTATTCTAGGTTAAAGATTATGTAAGCATTATTCTTTGTATTCAGGAAAGTTGCAGAGACTAGGATATCTATATGACTTTTTCACAGCTGCAAAGTGCAATGTTAGGAGCTCTGTGTAACTCTCAAGAAAGTCCACTGTCCAAAGTTACTGTAAGGTGGGCAGGAACAAGAGAAGGCAGTTGGCAAAACATTGTGGTTGTCTAGCAAAATAATTTATTCCTGCCCTGGAGCTGTGTGCCTGAGATCAATGTCAGAGCTGATAGGACTCCTGTACAGAACCTCCCCAGGCAGTGCACCACCACAGCAACCAGGCATCTTGAGCCCCTGCACAGGAACACTCCCAGGCATCAGGCATGCCACAGCCTTGAGGTTATGAGAGACCCCCAATCTCAGTCACTGCTATCCCATCCTCTGCTACCACACTTTACACTCTTTCTTAAAGGTCATTTTACAAAGTTTGCCTATTTTGCTTTCAGAGTCTATATAAACATTAGTTAACATAATATAACATTATATCTAAAATATAAATTAAAGAAAGACTGAGAAAGCTTTTGACTTTTCTTTTGTGTGGAAAAGTGGCAAAATACTTACATGTTTCAAAACATTAACCTTTAAATAGATCAAGCTCTCATCTTGCTTTAAAAATTCATTTTAAATTTTTACCTCAGTGTAAAAAGACACCATATACCTTATTGATAACAAGTTCTGTCATAGAATATTAAATGATACAAATAAGTCCCCAATAAAATTTGTTATACTTAAGTTTAGAATTACCATTACACACAAGTTTAGTTTGGAGAACAGCAGCTTGATAAATTTTCTGCTTTAAAGACTTATGCACCTGGAAGATATTAACATATTTAATATAACCCTGTAAATTAATCAAACATCTCCAAAAACACATTTGAGTAATCCAACACATGTCAAATCCAATTTACTTATTTTACTGTAAAAACAAAGTTATCAGATAAGTATATTGAATAGTATCTGCCATCTCTTTTCTGTTGAAGGAATTGATTAATATCAATTTACATTTTATGAATTTGACCACCTGGAGACTTGTGATGTAAGTCATAATATCATGTATATGATTTCTGGACACACAATAGACAACATGATATACACATAACACAAAAGCAAAGGCTTTGCAGCTTTTTATAGGTTAATCTCCATTGCAATGTAACAGATGTTCAAAAACTTTTGTTGAATAAAAATTGGACTGATCAAAACACATTAATGTTATGAGTTCAAAAGTTATAGAATTTAAGGAAAAAAGAAATAAAAGTCTTGAAAAATGACACAGTCATTAATTATTTTAGTAAAGCACCATATAATTTACTTTTGCTGGAATTCAGGTAAAAGACTCTTTTTGCACCTGTGGAGAAATTTACATCCATTAGGCAGACCTGGTCTGAATGATTTGTGCTGCCTGCTGGATGTGGGCTCATTCATCTAGGGTGAGAGTGGAAGAAAGGCATAAACATCATGTCATGTGAGATCATAAGCCTGAGAAAGATATCTAAATGCCTTAATATAAGTAGAGGCATCTTCAGAAACAGACACTAGGAGCTTTTTGATCTAGGAAAGATCCTGAAGTGAGAACAGGATATGGACTCACAAAATGCCTTCTGTGCCAGGCACTTCCTGGAGAGGACAAAGGAGTCCCAAGTTGTGTGGTGGGAGGGTCTGATGAGATCTCATGTGAGTGCTAACAGGAGAGGAGAGAGGTGGAGAGGAGGAGAGACCTTCTGGGGAAGGAGAAGGAGGAGAAAGAAGAGGAGGAAGTCTGACCTGAGTAAGGAGAGGGAGGGTAGAGCTAAAAGCAATTCCAGTGGATCTGAAAATGTGGAAAAAGATACAGGAGAACAATGGGGAGAAGTTTGGGACTGTCCCTGGTGAGGAAAACTTGGGCAGTAGAGCAGGTAAAACAAAGGGAGGGGATGAGAGCCATTCCCAAAAAAGCCTAAAAATTTGTGACCATTTCTCTGTCTGGGGACAGTAATTGCCCAAATCAGTGAGGATTTCAGTGTTTCCCATAGCCTTTCAGTATTACCTGGAGGGTGAACAGGAGTAGAAAGAGGCATCCCAAATTCTGATTGTGTTCACCTGAGGAACTGAAAGTGGGTGAATCAGAGGCCAAGATATCTCTGCAGCCTGTGGAGACCCTGAATGGAAGGTGGGGTTAGCTGCAGACTGGATGACTTCACAGTCTGCAGGTGCAAAAACAGAATGATCGGGGTTCTGTGACATGCTAGACTTATGAACAGAGTCCCATAGCGGAGGGGGCAAACAAAGGCCATGGGAAAAGTAAGGGAGGGAACTTATCCCATTTCTGTTGGCCCAGATGAGGAGAAACAGAGAAGTTTAGGGATTTCCTGGTTTGTTTGAGGGAGAGGTTGGACCACAACCCCACTGGCTTTTGGCAGCAAATGTAAGGTCAGATGTGGGTGGCCAAAAGGAGTCAGACCAAAAGCAACTGAACAAAGCTTTATTGGGGTTAGCTCTCATATGAGATTCACCAGTCCTCTATGGTAAAAGGCCAGGGTGGAGGGCCAGAGAATCCATGTCATGCAGCACACTCCTATTCTTTCTAGGAGACTCAGTATATGGACTCTAAACTGTGTTCTCAATGTACTGGATGAGCAGGACTGAAGCACTTTGTGCAAGCAGCTTCAACTTGCAGGAACTCAGTTCCCAATAACCACACTGGGTTTGTCCCTTGTTGAATTAGTATGAATAAGTACAATTTCTAAGCATGTGCAGGTGAGGCTTAAGGTTGAAAACATCTGGACCACTGGTAAATGACAGTTTTTTGCAAGCAGGATATGGCACTTCAGGGAGTTTTCTGAAAATTTTTACAGTTTGATTTCAATGAAATTTTGGGGAATTGATGTTCCTTGCCATACCAATTTTTTCCTCTTTTTGGACTGCTAGGTACAAGTAATCCTTCAGAACTTATATTTTCCTCTTCCAAAAGCCTGAGGAAAAGCAGCTCAGAGAAGTAGATGTGTTTAATGCATAGTGCTAGAATACACAAACTTCATCAGAAAACATGATTCAAGAGTGTACTCACTGTTCAGTAGCACATTCTAATTTTTCCTAGATGATTCTTGATATTGGATTAGAACTGTGTTTTGAATTATATTGCTGAGAATGGCTAGGAGGAGCAGAACTGAAAGAGATTTTGCAAGCAAGTTTGGCAGAAAATAATGGGTTCAGTGAGCACATTGCTGTAAAAGTTGTGGTCAAACCAGCATAAAGCATTACCACTTTTCAGAGTTTGCAGGCAAGCCTAACTTTTGAATCCATTGGTGAACTGAATTGGTAACCTAGGAGCTCATAAATACAAGTGCTTTCTAAAAACGTTCATCTTCATATTCCAAATGCTTTCCTGAGGAACAGCAGCACATAGAAGTATAGCTGCTAAACAAGTGGCAGAGGAATGTCCAAAGGTCATCCAGAAAAGACATTTCAATAGTGCACTCATACTTTAGCAACACAGTGAAATTACTACTAACAACCTGTGGATACAGGGTCTGAAGGGTGCTGCATACATGTTTGCTGAGAACATCTAGGAAGGCAGAACTGAAGTCATTTGTAGAAGTAGGAACTCAATTACATTTGAGTGAGCCCACTGGGGTTCATCTCAAGTTGACCCAGCATGAAACAGTACCCCTTCTCAGGGGCAAGGTTTCACTTTTAAAGTGTCTGTGCCATTGGTAAATGGCAGTTCCTTGCAAGAGGAATGTGGTACTTCGGGGGGGGGGGGGCGGTTGGAAAAGTTTGTCAGTTCAATTTCAATGAATCTTTGGGGAGTTGACCCTTTCAGCAGTACCAGCTTTTCCCACTAACTGGGGCACCTATTATACTAGATACATGGTCTGAACTGTGTTCAGCACAAGGTTGCTAAGAAGCAAGGGGGAACAGAAAAGTAGTACTTTGTGCAAGCAGCTTCAAAGTGAAAGAACTCAGTTCTCAGAGAGCACATTGGGGTTTGTCCAGGTTGAGCTAAGGAGAAGAATTACTTCTTTACAAAGCATGGATGTAGGGCTTCACTTGGGAATGATGTGTGTCATTGGTAAACAATAGTTCATTGCAAGTGGGATCTTCTCTTCAAAGGAGTTATCTGACAGAGTACATATATTCATGTGTACATTCTTATGAATATTCATGTTTTCTGCTATCCATGTTTATTCCCTAACCTTAACCCAAACCCAACCCTAAATTTATACCATAACTAAACATAACTTTGCATGAAAACATATATAAAAGTAGGATTATTTGTGTATATGTTGATTTTGTATTCAGTAATCAATGGTGTGTTTGCATATATACTATATATGCATATATTAATTGATCCATGCATCCATATTTTAAAAAGCATATTTGTGTGACTCACATTAATCCATTTGCTATTTAAATATATTCTAGCATACTTTTTGGTGAAAAGTCATATTTCCTATTACACATATTCATTCCCTAACCCTAACCCTAACACAACCCAAAATTTAATACTAACCTGAAATTTAAACCTATACTTAAACTTAAATTTACATAAATGCACATATAGTCATGAGAATAGGTTTATGTATTTTTACTTATACTTTCAATTATCAAAAGTATATTTGCATACATAATATAGTGTATTCATATATGTATTTATCCATGCATCCCCAAATTTAAAAAAATATGTATTTATATATCTCAACTCAAACCATTGTTTTTCAAAACATTTGTACATTTTATACATATTTTCACATGTAGATATTTATGAATATTCATATTTCTATATATATGTATTCCATCGCTAACCGAAGTCAGAAAAAAATCAAAAATTTAATACTAATTATAGCACTGTGTGGAAAACTAAATGTAACTTTACATAAACACATGTGATAATGTGAATATTGATGTGTATTTTGATTGATATGTTCAATGATGAATATTTTATATAGATTATTCATATATGTATATAATTTATGAGTGTATCCCTAATATAAAAGGTGAATTTGTAAAATTCACATTAAGCCCTTCTCTATTTCAATGCTTTTGTTTATATGTTTTCATACATAATTTCACATTACATTCTAATTCATATTAATATTTCCAGATACACCTATTTTTCCCAAAACAACTCAAAATGTGTAACTAACTCTAAACTTACCCCTATACCTACACCTAATATTATGTAAAATTTGTACAGTAATATGAATATTTACATTTCTTTGATTTATATATCATTTATTAAATGGTATATTTCATATATAATTAGAGATTAATTTATATGATGCATGCATCTGTAATTTTGAAAAAGTGTATTCATATGACTCACACTATACATTTCCCTGTATCAGAAAACATATGTTCATGTTTCAAATGTTTTCACCCATACATTCATATGAAAATTTATATTTATTATATACATATTGATTCCCTAAATCAAACCCTAACCCAACCCAAAATTGAATTCTAACCCTATCCCAACCCAAAAGCTAAACCTAATATTAAAATAAGTACTTATTCTAATATGAATATTTATGTGCATTTTGAATTATATATTAAAATATCAAAGGTGTATGAGCATATACAAATATATATTCATTTATAAGTTATATATAACATCACTGAATTTTAAAGTGTGTTTCTATGACTCACATTAAACCCCCCTTGTTTCAGAACACATTTTATATGTTATCATACATATTTGCATGCAAAAATTCTTATGAATATTCTTGGTTTCTGATATCCATATTTATTCCCTAACCCTAAACTTACCCCAACACCAAATTTAATATGAACACTAACTTATTCCTATACCTATTATTATTTTACATAAAAGTATGAATAATAATATGAACATTTATGTGTATTTTGAATCACATACTCAGTTATGCATGGCATATTTGCATTCATATAATTATATATTTATTATCTGACATATTCATGTATCCCAACCCAATTTAAATAAAAACTGTATTCATACAACTCACATGATACCATCCTATTTCAGAGTATGTATTTTAACATTTATACACATAGTTTCATATGTACATACTTCTAAATATTTATGTTTCCTGGTATACATATTCATTTGCTAAGCCAATTTAAAATTTAATACTAACCTTAATCTTATTCTTATACTTAAATATAATTTTACATAAAAGCATGCATGCTAATAGGAATATTTTTGTGTATTTTTACTTGTATATTCAATTATCAATGGTATATTCACAAATACACTATTTATATTTACATAACATAACCAGGCATACCACAATTTTTAAAAAGTATATATATATGACACTAGTATACACTTTGATTTCAGAATATATATGCTTATATGTGGTTTTATACATATTTTCACTTGTACTTAGGACTATTTCTGTTACCCTATATATATTTATTCCCTATGAAACACAATATTTAATGCTAATTGTATTTTTTGTTGTGGTTTTTTTTTTGGGGGGGGGTGATCAAACTCAGGGGTACTCAACCACCAAACCATATCCCCAGGGCTATTTTGCATTTTATTTAGAGACAGACTTTCACTAAGTTACTTAGTGACTCATTGTTGCTTAGGATGGCTTTGAATTCTTGATCCTCCTGCCTCAGCCTCCCAAGGTGCTTGAATTACAGGTGTGTGCCATTGCACCTGGCATCAAAATTTAACACTAACTGTAATTTTAACCCTATAACTAATTTTACATGAAAACATGTATGTTTATCAGAATGTTTAAGACTATTTTGATTTAAATATTAAATTATCACTACCATACTTGCATATATATTATTGAATATTCAGATACATGTAATATCCATGCAGCCTCAACTTAAAAATGTGTATTATTATAATTCTTAAGAATATTTGTAATGCTTGCATATAAATTAATATATATTCAGTTATATCCCTGCAGTCTCAACTTAAAAATGTATATTCTCATTGATAAGCAGATGATGATACATAATGAGAAGTGGGAGGGAGGCAAGAATGGAGGAAGGAGGGACTTCATAGAAGGAAAAGAGGGGTGGGAGGACTGGGGGGAAGGAAAAATAATAGAATAAATCAAACATGTAAATGTATAATTACACAAATGGTATGCCCCTACTTCATATACAACCAGAGAAACAAGTTGTACCCCATTTGTTTACAATTTTAAAATGTATATTTTTATGATTCTTATGAATATTCATGTTTTTCAATATACGTATTCATTCTCTAACTCTAATCATACCCCAACTCCTACCCTTATTATCCCTATAACTAAACCTAATTTACATAAAAGCTTATATAGTAATATGAATATTTATGTGCATTTTGATACATATTCAATTTTAAATAGCATATTGCATATATATTATTTTATATTCATATATATGTTATATCCATGCAAACCCTAATAAAAAATGTGTAAATGCATGGCTTATATTATGCCATTTCCTTGTTCATAACATATAAGTTCATATGTGTTTTGTTTATATTTTCACACAGTTTCTTATGACCCTTCCTGCTTCCTGCTATACATATTCATTCCCTAAATCTAATTTTACCCCATCTGAATTTTTTAATTTATTATTTATCATAAACAAATGGGATACATCTTGTTTCTCTGTACATGAAGTAGAGGCATACCATTTTTGTAATCATACATTTACATAGGGTAATGGTGTTTGATTTATTCTGTTATTTTTTCCTTCCCCCCACCCTCCCACCCTTCTTTTCCCTCTATACAGTCCCTCCTTCCTCCATTCTTGCCTCCCTCCCACCCCTCATTATGTGTCATCATCCGCTTAAGAGCAAGATTATTCATCCTTTGGTTTTTTGAGATTGGCTTATCTCACTTAGCATAATATTCTCCAACTCCATCCATTTACCTGCAAATGCCCTAATTTTAATCTTCTTCGTGAGTGAATAATATTCCATTGTGTATATATACCACAATTTCTTTATCTTTCTTTATTATTCTTTATCTTCTATGCAGGACATCTAGGTTGGTTCCAAAATCTAGCTATTTTGAATTGAGCTGCTATGAACATTGATGTAGCTGCATCACTGTAGTATGCTGATTTTAAGTGATTTGGGTATAGGTAAAGGAGTGGGATAGTTGGATCAAATGGAGGTTCCATTCCAAATTTTCTAAGGAATCTCCATACTTCTTTCCAGAGTGGTTGCACGAATTTTCAATCCCACCACCAATGTCTGACTGTACCTTTTTTCCATATCCTCATCAACACCTATTGTTGCTTGCATTGTTGATAATAGACATTCTGATTGGAGTGAGATAAAATTCTACAGTAGTTTTGATTTGCCTTTCTCTTATTACTAGAGATATTGAACATTTTTTTATTGTAAACAAATGGGATACATGTTGTTTCTCTGTCTGTACATGGCGAAAAGGCATACCATTTGTGTAATCATAAATTTACATAGGGTAATGTTGTTTGATTCATTCTGCCATTTTTTCCCTTCCCCTCCTCCCCTCCCACCCCTCCCCTCCATCTATACAGTCCTTCCTTCCTCCATTCCTGCCCCCCTCCCTAAACCCAACTCCAACCCCAACACTAACACTTCACACCCCCCATTATGTGTCATCATCCACTTATTAGCGATATCATTCTTCCTTTGGTTTTTTGAGATAGGCTTATCTCACTTAGCATGATATTCTCCAGTTTCATCCATTTGCCTGCAAATGCCATAATTTTATCATTCTTTATGGTTGAGTAATATTCCATTGTATATATATATACCACATTTTCTTTATCCATTCATCAATTGAAGGACATCTAGGTTGGTTCCACAATCTGGCTATTGTGAACTGAGCAGCTATGAACATTGATGTGGCTGTATCTCTGTAATATGCTGATTTTCAAGTCCTTTGGGTATAGGTCAAGGAGTGGGATAGCTGGGTCAAATGGTGGGTCCATTCCAAGTTTTCTAAGGAATCTCCACACTGCTTTCCAGAGTGGCTGCACTAATTTGCAGCCCCACCAGCAATGTAAGAGTGTACCTTTCTCCCCACATCCTCGCCAACACCTGGTGTTGCTTGTATTCTTGATAATCGCCATTCTAATTAGGGTGAGATGGAATCTTAGGGTGGTTTTGATTTGCATTTCTCTTATTACTAGAGATGTTGAACATTTTTCCATATGTTTGTTGATTGCTTGTATATCTTCTTCTGTGAAGTGTCTATTCATTTCTTTAGCCCATTTGTCAATTGGATTATTTACATTCTTGGTGTAGAGTTTTTTGAGTTCTTTATAGATTCTGGAGATTAGCGCTCTATCTGAAGTATGATTGGCAAAGATTTTCTCCCACTCTGTAGGCTCTTTCTTTGCATTGCTGATACTTTCCTTTGCTGAGAGAAAGCTTTTTAGTTTGAATCTATCCCAGTTATTAATTCTTGCTTTTATTTCTTGTGCTATGGGAGTCCTGTTGAGGAAGTCTGATCCTAAGCCGACATGTTGAAGCTCTGGACCTACTTTTTCTTGTATAAGATGCAAGGTCTCTGGTCTGATTCCGAGATCCTTAATCCATTTTGAGTTTAGTTTCATGCATGGTGAGAGATATGGGTTTAGTTTCATTCTGTTGCATATGGATTTCCAATTCTCCCAGCACCATTTGTTGAAGAGGCTATCTTTTCTCCATTGCATATTTTGACCCCTTTGTCTACTATGAGAAAATTGTTTTTATTTGGGTTTGTGTCCATGTCCTGTATTCTGTACCATTGATCCACCTTTCTATTTTGGTACCAATACCATGCCATTTTTGTTACTATTGCTTTGTACTAGAGTTGAAGATCTGGTATTGCAATACCCCTGCTTCACTCTTTCTGCCAAGGATTGCTTTAGCTATTCTGGGTTTTTTATTCTTCCAGATGAATTTCATAATTGCTTGCTCTATTTCTGTAAGGTACATCATTGGGATTTTAATTGGAATTGCATTGAATCTGTATAGCACTTTTGGTAGTATGGCCATTTTGACAATATTAATTCTTCCTATCCAAGAACATGGGAGATCTTTCCATCTTCTAAGGTTTTCTTTAATTTCTTTCTTTAGTGTTCTGTAGTTCTCATTGTAGAGGTCTTTCACCTCTTTTGTGAGATTGATTCCCAAATACTTTATTTTTTTCGAAGCTATTGTGAATGGGGTAGTTTTCCTAATTTCTCTTTCTGAAGATTCATCGTTTATGTATAAAAATGCCTTAGATTTATGTGGATTGATCTTATATCCCGCTACTTTACTGAATTCACTTATGAGATCTAAAAGTTTTCTGGTGGAATTTCCTGGTTCCTCTAAGTATACAATCATATCATCAGCAAATAGGGATAGTTTGAGTTCTTCTTTTCCTATTCGCATCCCTTTAATTTCTTTGGTCTGTCTAATTGCTCTGGCTAGAGTTTCAAGGACGATATTGAATAGAAGTGGTGAAAGAGGGCATCCCTGCCTTGTTCCAGTTTTTAGAGGGAATGCTTTCAGTTTTTCACAATTTAGAATGATATTAGCCATGGGTTTAGCGTAGATGGCCTTTACAATGTTAAGGAATGTTCCCACTATCCCTATTTTTTCTAGTGTTTTGAGCATGAAGGGGTGCTGTATTTTATCAAATGCTTTTTCTACATCTATTGAAATAATCATGTGATTCTTGACTTTAAGTCTATTGATATGGTGAATGACATTTATTGATTTCCTGATGTTGAGCCAACCTTGCATCCCTGGGATGAAACCCACTTGATTATGGTGCGCTATCTTTTTAATATGTTTTTGTATGCGATTTGCTAAAATTTTGTTTAGAATTTTTGCATCGATGTTCATTAGGATATTGGTCTGAAATTTTTTTTCCTTGATGTGTCTCTGTCTGGTTTAGTAATCAGGGTAATATTGGCTTCATAGAATGAGTTTGGGAGAGTTCCCTCCTCTTCTATTTCATGGAATACTTTGAGACGTATTCGAATGAGCTCTTCTTTAAAAGTTTTGTAGAACTCGGCTGAGAACCCATCTGGTTCTGGACTTTTCTTTGTTGGAAGGCTTTTGATGACTTCTTCTATTTCATTACTTGAAATTGGTCTATTTAAATTGTGTATGCCCTCCTCGTTCAGTTTAGGCAATTCATATGTCTCTAGAAACCTGTTGATGTCTTCGAAATTTTCTATTTTGTTGGAGTATAGATTTTCAAAATAGCTTCTAATTATGTTTTGTATTTCAGTTGTGTCTGTTGTGATATTTCCTTGTTCATTCCGAATTTTAGTGATTTGGGTTTTCTCTCGTCTTCTCTTGGTTAGTGTGGCTAAAGGTTTATCAATTTTGTTTATTTTTTCGAAGAACCAACTGTTTATTTTGTCAATTTTTTGTATTGTTTCTTTTGTTTCAATTTCGTTGATTTAAGCTCTCAGTTTAACTATTTCCTGTCTTCTACTACTTTTGGTGTTGGTCTGTTCTTCTTTTTCTAGGACTTTGAGCTGTAGTGTTAGGTCATTTATTTTTTGAGTTTTACTTCTTTTATTAAATGCACTCCATGAAATAAATCTTCCTCTAAGTACTGCTTTCATAGTGTCCCAGAGATTTTGATATGATGTTTCTTTGTTCTCGTTTACCTCTAAGAATTTTTTAATTTCCTTCCTAATATCTTCTGTTATCCATTCATCATATAGTAGCATATTGTTTAATCTCCAGGTGTTGGAGTAGTTTTTGTTTTTTACTCTTTCATTAATTTGTAACTTCAATCCATTAGGATCTGATAGAATACAAGGTAGTGTCTCTATCTTCTTGTATTTGCTGACATTAGCTTTGTGGCATAATATATGGTCTATTTTAGAGAAGGATCCATGTGCTGCTGAGAGAAAGTGTATTCGCTCTTGGTTGGATGGTATATTCTATAAATGTCTGTTAAGTCTAAATTATTGATTGTGTTATTGAGATCTATGGTTTCTTTGTTCAATTTTTGTTTGGAAGATCTATCCAGTGGTGAAAGAGGTGTGTTAAAATCACCTACTATTATTGTGTTATGGTCTATTTGGTTTCTAAATTTGAGAAGGATTTGTTTAACATACATGGATGAGCCACTGTTTGGGGCATAGATGTTTATGATTATTATATCTTGCTGATTTATGCTTCCCTTAAGCAGTATGAAATGTCCTTCTTTATCCCTTCTAACATTGGCTTGAAGTCCACATTATCTGAAATGAGGATGGATACTCCAGCTTTTTTGCTGAGCCCATGTGCATGGTATGTTTTTCCCCATCCTTTCACCTTTAGTCTATGGGTATCTCTTTCTATGAGGTGAGTCTCTTGCAGGCAACATATTGTTGGATCTTTCTTTTTAATCCAATCTGCCAGTCTATGTCTTTTGATTGATGAATTCAGGCCATTAACATTCAGGGTTATTATTGAGATATGATTTGTATTCCCAGTCATTTGGTTCATATTTAAAATTTTTGACACATCTTGGTTCCTCCTTTATTTGACAGTTCCTTTAGGATAATTCCTCCCTTTGCTGATTTGCTTCTTTGTTTTTTATCTCTTCCTCATGAAATATTTTGCTGAGAATGTTCTGTAATGCTGGCTTTCTTTTTGTAAATTCTTTTAGCTTTTGTTTATCATGGAATGATTTTGTTTCATCGTCAAATTTGAAGGTAAGTTTTGCTGGGTATAAGATTCTTGGTTGGCATCCATTTTCTTTCAGAGCTTAAAAAATGTTGTTCCAGGCCCTTCTAGCTTTTAGGGTCTGGATTGAAAAATCTGCTGATATCCATATTGGCTTCCCCCTGAATGTAATTTGGTTCTTTTCTCTCACAGCATTTAAAATTCTGTCTTTATTTTGTATGTTAGGTATTTTCATTATAATGTGCCTTGGTGTGGGTCTGTTGTAATTTTGTGTATTTGGAGTCCTATAAGCCTCTTGTACTTGATTTTCCATTTTATTCGTCAGATTTGGGAAATTTTCTGATATTATTTCTTCAAATAGATTGTTCATTCCTTTGGTTTGTTTCTCTAAGCTTTCCTCAATCTCAATAATTCTCAAATTTGGCCTTTTCATGATATCCCATAGTTCTTGGAGATTCTGTTCATGATTTCTCACAATCTTCTCTGTTTGTTCAACTTCGTTTTTGAGGTTAAATATTTTGTCTTCAATATCTGAAGTTCTGTCTTCCAGCTGTTCTATCCTATTGGTTATGCTTTCTATGGAGTTCTTAATTTGGTTTATTCTTTCCTTCATTTCAAGGATTTCTGTTTGGTTTTTTTTCAATATCTCTAACTCTTTATTGAAATGATCTTTTGCTTCCTGAATTTGCTCTGTTAACTGTCGATTGGTGCGATCGTTCAATGCCTGCATTTGCTCTTTCATCTCATCGTTTGCTTCCCTAATCATTTTAATTTGTACATTCTGAACTCCCTTTCTGTCATTTCTTCTGCCATGCTGTCATTGGATTTTATTGATGTAACATCTAGATTTGTTTGGGGCATTTTCTTCCCTTGTTTTCTCATATTGTTCAGGAATCAGTAGGTCATTAAGATATTGCAGATTTCCTCTATCAACTTATAATGTCCCTGAAGATTGCTAGTATATCCCCTCTTATCCTTCAGTAGCCTGAAGTCTTGGAGGAGGTTGATAATGCAGAGCTCCACGAAGAAGCTGCCTCTCTAGGGGTGGTGACCCTCAGGTGGCGTATATTCCCTGCTAGTGGGCAGAGGTGCCTCCACTTGTTGACCAATGGTCATCCAATGGGGAACTAGACTGCGGGCTTAGGCAAGGACTGTTTGTGCCTGTTCTCTGGTTTTACCGTCCCTGTGGGAAAACCTCCCCCGGCCGGGAAGACTCACTCGGTGGGGACGTCTCGCTGGTCAGTTGCCCTCCTAGAGGTTCCCCTCAATCTACAACTACCACCTGGGCTGGGCTGTCTTCCTCTGCAATGTTCCCAGGGGCCCGGACCTACGTCCTGGGCCTGGGAGCCTCACCCTTCGCAGGCGAGTCTCCTTAGGCTGCCTCTCCCAGAGAATCTGCCCGCTGCCCTGGAAACTTCGCTCCGCCCCTAGGTGTGTCTCTGTGCGGCTCTTCCAGCAAGAAGCCACCTAGCTCCTGGGACCCTGCTCTGCACCAATCGCCTGGCTATGCAGCCCCTCCTCTGAGCCACCACCTGGAGCCCCGTACAATAGCTCCGATCCCCAGAGACCCGCCACACACCTCCTCCTCCGGACAGCGGCCAGGTTTCCGACGCAGTCACTAGGAGCCCAAGTAACTCACTTCACGTCTCCTCCTCCCGCCAACCACCCGTAGCCCTAGGCAGTCACTCCAAGTCCAAGAGACCCGCCCTGTTCCTCCTCCTCCTCCTCGGGGTAGCCCCCCGGGTGTTCAGGAGTGGTGGCTCTGAGACCAAGTGACTCACCACGCTCCTCCTCCAGGCAGGCCACCGGTGTTCAGGAGCAGTCGCTTTTAGTCCAATCAACTCACCACTCGCCTCATCCTCTGGCAACCACCTGTGGCTCTGATGCAGTCACTCCTAGACCAAGCTCTCCTCCTCCAGGCAGGCCACCAGTGTTCTGGAGCAGTTGTTCTGAGTTCAAACAGCTCGCCATGCAGCTCCTCCTCTGGCAACTGCCTGTGGCTCTGATGCAGTCACTCCTAGGTCACGCAACCTGCCGCGCTCCTCCTCTTCCTCCGGGCAACCTCCCAGTGTTCAGGAGCGCTCGCTCTGAGTTCAAACTGTTCACCACGCAGCTCCTCCTCTGGCAACTGCCTGTGGCTCTGATGCAGTCACTCCTAGACCAAGCGACCTGCCGCACTTCTCCTCTTCCTCCGGGCAACCCCCTGGTGTTCAGAAGCGGTCGTTCTGGGTCTAAACAGCTCGCCACGCAGCTCCTCCTCAGGCAGCTGCCCGGAGCCCCAGTGGTTGCTCGAGTCCAAGCGCTGTGCTGAGCCGCCTCCTCTACGATGATCCCAGTTGTCCGAGTTTACCGCTTCAGCGGGGGGAGGGGCGTCTCACTGAGCAACTCCACTTCACAAATTCCCTGCGTTCCGGGGCTACCGCCCCATCCGGGATGCCTCCCCAACAGGAGAGACTCACCCGGCGGCTTTGAGTTGGTCCCAAGTCTCTCACTATCTCCTCTTTTGAATCTTGCGTCCTGGAGCAACGTGAAATGCAGCCGCCCTCTAGTCCGCCATCTTGGCCCGCCCCCTGAACATTTTTTAATTTTTCTGGTGATTGCTAGTAGATCTGTGAAGTGTCTGCTCATTTCTTTTTTCCATTTATTCATTGGGTTATTTGTATTCTGAATGTAGTTTTTTTTTTTTTTAGTTATATATAGATTCTGAAGATTAGTGCTCTATCTGAAGTGTGTGTGGCAAATATTTTCTCCCACTCTGTAGGCTCTCTCTTCACATTGCTGATTGTTTCTTTTTCTGAGAAAAATCTTTTAGTTCAGATATATACCAATTATTGATTCCTGCTTTTATTTTTGTGCTTTGGGAGTCATGTTAAGGAAGTCTGGTCCTAAACTGACATGATGAAAATTTTCACCTACTTTTTTTCCTATTAGGTGCATGTTCTTTGGTCTAATTCCTAGGTCCTGAATCCACTTGGAGTTGAATTTTGTGCAGGGTAAGAGATAGGGTTTAGTTTCATTTTGCTGGATATGAATTTCCTGTTTTCCCAGCACCATTTGTTGAAGAGGCTATTTTTTCTCCATTGTATGTTTTTGACTCCTTTTTCTAGTATGAGAAAATTGTATTTATGTGCATTTGTCTCTGGTCCTCTGTTCTGTACCATTGATCTACTTGTCTATTTTGGTGCCAATACCATGCCATTTTTGTTACTATTGTTCTGTAGTATTGTTGAGGGTCTGGTATTTTGAGAATGCCTGCTTCATTCTTCCTGCTAAGGATTGATTTATATATTCTGGGTCTCTTATTCTTCCAAATGAATTTCATGATTGCATACTGTATTTCTATGAGGTACACCACTGGGACTTTAATTGGAATTGCATTGAAGCTGAATAGCACTTTGGGTAGTATGGTCATTTTGACAATATTAATTCTGCCTATCAAATAATATGGAAGATATTTCCATCTTCTAAGGTTTTCTTTAATTTATTTTTTAGTGTTCTCTATTTCTCATTGTAGAGGTTAGTATTCTTATTAACCTGTGGTTGGGATAAGTTTAGTGTTAGGGAATGGTTATGGATATTCAAACACAAGATTATTCTGAAGAAATTTTGCATGAACATCTGTATGATAAGATTTATAAACATATACATTTTGAAACAAGGGGGGTTTAACATGAGTTATAGGAATATACTTTTTTAAATTCAAGGATGTTATATGTAACCTATAAATGAATATATACTAATATATGCTAATGCACCTGTAATATTTTTATATTTAAGTCAAAATGCACATAAATATACTTACTAGTATAAGCACTTCTTTTAAAATTAGGCTTAGATATTGAGTTGGGTTAGAAATAGAAGTTAATTTTTAGTTGGGTCAGTGTTAGCATTATGGAACTAATATGTATGTCAGTAAGTGTGAATTTTCATAAGAATGTGTGTTTGAAAATATGTTTTAAATCATACATGAATATGTTTTCTGATATAGTAAAGTTTATAATGTCAGTCCTATGAACATCCTTTTTCAAAATTGCAGATGCATGGATATATCATATGTTAATCTATAATAATATATATGCAACTACCATTTCATAGTTGAATATGTAAATCAAAGTAACATAAATATTTCTATCAATGCACAAACTCACGTAATATTAGGTTTAGGTTTAGGGGTAAGGATAGAGTTAGTTGTACATTTTGAGTTATTTAGGGAACAAGTATGTATATCTGCAAATATTAATATAAATAAGAATGTACATGTAAAATTATGTATGAAAATATATAAACAGAAAGTATTGAAATACTTTGTGAAATTTATAAATGCACTTTTTAAATTTAGGGATACACTCATAAATTATATACAAGGATGAATATGTACACAAATATTTATAATTGAGCATATCAATCAAAATACACATCAATATTCATAGTCACATATGCTTTTATGCTAAATTATGTTTATTTATCCACACAATATTAGGATTACTATTAAATTTTTTATTTTTTCATATATGATTAGGGATGGAATATATATAGTGAAACATGAATATTCATAAATATCTTCATGTGAAAATATACACAAATATGTATACATGTTTTGAATTAGGAGATGATTTAAGGTGAGACATATAAAAATATATTTTTTTAATTTGATGATGCATGAATAAATTTATGTGTCAATATACAATTATATGTACATAAATATACCACTGATAATTGAAGGTATAAGTCATAACACACATAACTATTCTTATTACTATATGTGCATTTATGTAAATTTAATTTTAGATATAAGGTTAAATTTTAGGTTAGTATTAAATTTTGGGTTGGGATAGGGTTTGGATTAGGGAATAAATATATATGTATCAGGAAACATGACTTTGCACCAAAATATGCTTTAAAATACATTTAAATAACAACTGATTTGATGTGAGTCATGCTAATACACTTTTTGAACTATGGATGAGTGGATAAATTACATATATGCATATATAATATATATATACAAATATACAACTGATTATTCAATATAGAAGTCAAAATACACACAACTATTCATATTTCTATATGTTTTCATGAAAAGTTATGTTGAGATATGGTATAAATTTAGGATTACTATTAATATTTAAGTTGGGATTAGGTTAGGCTGAGGGAATGAATATAGACGTCTGGACACCTGAATATTTATAAGAATGTACACATGAAAATATGTATTCTTGGAGGACCGACAAACCAAAGGAATGAACAATCTATTCAATGAAATAATATCAGAAAATTTCCCAAATCTGAAGAATGAAATGGAAAACCAAGTACAACAGGCTTATAGGACTCCAAATACACAAAATTACAACAGATCCACACCAAGGCACATTATTATGAAAATACCTAACATACAAAATAAAGACAGAATTTTAAAAGCTACGAGAGAAAAGAATCAAATTACATTCAGGGGAAAACCAATAAGAATATCAGCAGATTTTTCAGTCCACACCTGAAAAGCTAGAAGGACCTGGAACAACATATTTCAAGCCCTGAAAGAAAATGGATGTCAACCAAGAATCTTATACCCAGCAAAACTTACTTTCAGATTTGACGACATAATAAGATCCTTCCATAATGAACAAAAACTAAAAGAATTTACAAAAAGAAAGCTGGCATTACAGAACATTCTCATCAAAATATTCCATGAGGAAGAGATGAAAAACAGTTATGCAAATCAGCAATGGGAGGAACTAGCCTAAAGGAATGGCCAAATAAAGGAGAAACCAAATCATGTCAAAAAACAAAAATGAATCAAATGACTGGGAATACAAATCATATCTCAATAATAACCCTGAATGTTAATGGCCTGAACTCATCAATCAAAAGACATACACTGGCAGATTGGATTAAAAAGAAAAATCCAACAATATGCTGCCTGCAAGAGACTCATCTCATGGAAAAGAGATACCCACAGACTAAAGGTGAAAGAATGGGAAAAAACGTACCATGCACATGGACACAGCAAAAAAGCTGGAATATCCATCCTCATTTCAGATAATGTGGACTTCAAGCCAAAACTACTCAGAAGGGATAAAGAAGGACATTACATGCTGCTTAAGGGAAGCATAAATCAGCAAGACATAACAATCATAAATATCTTTGCCCCAAACATTGGCTCATCCGTGTACGTCAAACAAATCCTTCTCAGTTCCAGAAATCAAATAGACCACTACACAATAATACTAGGCAATTTTAACACACATCTCTCACCACTGGATAGATCTTCCAAACAAAAATTGGATAAAGAAACCATAGATCTCAATAACACAATCAACAATTTTGACTTAACTGACATATATAGAATATACCATCCAACAAAGAACCAATACACTTTCTTCTCAGCAGCACATGAATCCTTCTCTAAAATAGACCTTATTTTATGCCACAAAGTTACTGTTAGCAAATACAAGAAGATAGAGATACTACCTTGTATTCTATCAGATCATAATGGATTGGAATTAGAAATAAATGACAGAATAAAAACCAGAAACTTCTCCAATACCTGGAGATTAAATACTACATTACTATATGATGAATGGATAACAGAAGACATCAGGAGAAAAATTAAAAAATTCTTAGAAGTAAACGAGAACAAAGACACATCACATCAAAATCGCTGGGACACTATGAAAGCAGTACTTAGAGGAAGATTTATTTCATGAGGCTCATTCAACAAAAGAAGTAGAAATCAACAAATAAATGACTTCACACTACAGCTAAAGCCCTAGAAATAGAAGAGCAGACCAACACCAAAATAGCTGAAGACAGGAAATAGTTAAAATCAGAGCCGAAATCAACGAAATTGAAACAAAAGAAACAATCAGAAAAATTAACAAAATAAAGATTTGGTTCTTTGAAAAAGTAAACAAAATTGATAAACCCTTAGCCACACTAACAAAGAGAAAGAGGGAGAAAACTCAAATTACTAAAATTTGGAATTAACAAGGAAATATCACTACAGACACAAGTGAAATACAAAACATAATTAGAAGCTATTATGAAAATCTATACTCCAACAAAGAGAAAACCTCGAAGACATCAACAAGTTTCTAGAGATATACGAATTACCTAAACTGATTGAGAAGGGCATACACAACTTAAATAAATCAATTTCAAGCAATGAAATAGAAGATGTCATCAAAAGCCTACCAACAAAGAAAAGTCCAGGACCAGATGGGTTCTCAGCCAAGTTCTACAAAACCTTTAAAGAAGAGCTCATTCCAATACTCCTCAAAGTATTCCATGAAATAGAAGAGGAGGGAACCCTCCCAAACTCATTCTATAAATCCAATATCACCCTGATACCTAAACCAGACAGAGACACAGTGAGGAAAGAAAATTTCAGACCAATATCCTTAATGAACATCGATGCAAAAATTCTAAACAAAATTTTAGCAAATCGCATACAAAAATATATTAAAAAGATAGTGCACCACAATCAAGTGGGCTTTATCCCAGAGATGCAAGGTTGATTCAACATCCAGAAATCAATAAATGTCATTAACCACAACAACAGACTTAAAGTTAAGAATCACATGATTATTTCAATAGATGCAGAAAAGGCATTCGATAAAATACAGCATCTCTTCATGCTCAAAACACTAGAAAATATCGGGATAGTGGGAACATTACTTAACATTGTAAAGGCCATCTATGCTAAGCCTATGGCCAATATCATTCTAAATGGTGAAAAACTGAAAGCGTTCCCCCTAAAAACTGGAACAAGGCAGAGATGCCCTCTTTCACCACTTCTTTTCAACATCGTCCTTGAAACTCTAGATAGAGTAATTAGACAAACCAAAGAAATTAAAGGGATACGAATAGGAAAACAAGAACTCAAACTATCCCTGTTTGCTGATGACATGATTATATATTTAGAGGAACCAGAAAATTCCACCAGAAAACTTTTAGATCTCATAAGTGAATTTAGTAAAGTAGCAGGATATAAGATCAATCCACATAAATCTAAGGCATTTTTATACATAAGTGATGAATCTTCAGAAAGAGAAATTAAGAAAACTACCCCATTCACAATAGCATTGAAAAAAATAAAATACTTGGGAATCAATCTCACAAAAGAGGTGAAAGACCTCTACAATGAGAACTACATAACACTAAAGAAATAAATTAATGAAAACCTCAGAAGATGGAAAGATCTCCCATGTTCTTGGATAGGCAGAATTAATATTGTCAAAATGGCCATACTACCAAAAGTGCTATACAGATTCAATGCAATTCCAATTAAAATCCCAATGATGTACCTTACAGAAATAGAGCAAGTAATTATTAAATTCATCTGGAAGAACAAGAAACCCAGAATAGCTAAAGCAATCCTCAGTAGAAAGAGCGAAGCAGGAGGTATCACAATACCAGATCTTCAACTCTACTACAAAGCAATAGTAACAAAAACGGCATGGTATTGGTACCAAAATAGACAGGTAGATCAATGGTACAGAATAGAGGACATGGACACAAACCCAAATAAATACAATTTTCTCATACTAGACAAAGGGACCAAAAATATGCAATGGAGAAAAGATAGCCTCTTCAACAAATGGTGCTGGGAAAACTGGAAATCCATATGCAACAGAATGAAATTAAACCCCTATCTCTCACCCTGCACAAAACTCAACTCAAAATGGATCAAGGACCTCGGAATCAGACCAGAGACCCTGCATCTTATAGAAGAAAAAGTAGGTCCAAATCTTCAACCTGTCGGCTTAGGATCAGACTTCCTTAACAGGACACCCATAGCACAAGAATTAAAAGCAAGAATCAACAACTGTGATAGATTCATTCTAAAAAGCTTTCTCTCAGCAAAGGAAACTACCAGTAATGTGAAGAGAGAGCCTACAGAGTGGGAGAAAATCTTTGCCAATCATACTTCAGATAGAGTGCTAATTTCCAGAATCTATAAAGAACTCAAAAAACTCTACATCAAGAATACAAATAATCCAATCAACAAATGGGCTAAGGAAATGAGCAGACATTTCACAGAAGATGATCTACAAGCAATCAACAGATATGTGAAAAAGTGCTCAACATCTTTAGTAATAAGAGAAATACAAATCAAAACTACCCTAAGATTCCATCTCACCCCAATTAGAATGGCGATTATCAAGAATACAAGCAACAATAGGTGTTGGAGAGGATATGGGGAAAAAGGTACACTCATACATTGCTGGTGGGGTTGCAAATTAGTGCAGCCACTCTGCAAAGCAGTATGGAGATTCCTCAGATATTTTGGAATGGAACCACCATTTGACCCAGCTATCCCACTCCTTGGCCTATACCCAAAGGACTTAAAATCAGCATACTACAGAGATACAGCCACATCAATGTTCATAGCAGCTCAATTCACAATAGCCAGACTGTGGAACCAACCTAGATGTCCTTCAATTGATGAATGAATAAAGAAACTGTGGCATATATTTACAATGGAATATTACTCAGCCAAAATGAATGACAAAATTATGGCATTTGCAAGCAAATGGATGAAATTGGAGAATATCATGCTAAGTGAGATAAGCCAATCTCAAAAAACCAAAGAACGAATGATGTCGCTGATAAGCAGATGATGACATATAATGGGGGGGGTTATGGTTATGGTTAGGGTTAGGTTTAGGGTTAGGGTTAAGGAGGGGGGCAAGAGTGGAGAAAGAAAGGACTGTATAGAGGGAAAAGGGGTGGGATGGGTGGGTGTAAGGACAAAAACAACAGAATTAATCAAAGAACATTACCCTATGTAAATTTATGATTACACAAATGGTATGCCTTGACTCCATGTACAAACAGTGAAACAACATGTATCCCATTTGTTTACAATAAAAAATAAAAAAACTAAAAGGAGACATGATACAACACCCAAAAAAATGTAAATATATATATATATATATGTATATATATGTATTCTTTTAGATAACTCCCTTGAACAGATGATTCCACCTGCGATAAACTATTGCTTACCAATAGCACACAGTTTCTTAGTGATACCTTGCTCAAAGCTGTGAGAAGCACTTCTTCACACTAGATCAACCCCAGAAAAGCCCTAATATGCTCTCTGAGAACAGAGTTCTTTCAATTTGAAGCTGCTTGCACAAAGTGCTACTTTTCTGTTCTTTATAGCTTCTTAATTACCTCATGCAGAACACAGTTCATACCATGTATCCAGTCTGGCAGGTGTCCCAAGTTAGCAGGAAAATCTGATACTGCTTAAAGGATCAACTCCACAAAGATTCATTCAAATTGAACTGACAAAGTTTTCCCAAATCCTCCCTGAATTACCAGATCCCTCTTGCAAAGAACTGCCACTTACCAATGGCACAGTCACTTCAAAAGTAAATCCTCGTCTGCAACACTTGAAAATGGGTAGTTTTTCATGCTGGGTCAACTTGAGATAAACCCCAATGAACAATTGAATGAGTTCAAACTTCCATAAACTGCTTCAGTTTTGCCTTCCTAGATGTGATCAGCAAACACATACACACAGTTTAGACCCAGTATCCTGAGTTTGCTAGTAGTAATTTCATTGTGTTGCTAAAGTGTGAGTGCATTATTGAAATGTCCTTTCTGGATGACCTCTGGACATGCCTCTGCCACTTGTTTAGCAGGTGCACTTCTACATGCTACTTTTCCTTGGGAAAGGGTTTGGAATATGAAGATGATAGTTTTTAGAAAGTACTTGTACCTATGAGATTCTAGATTACCAATGCCATTTACTCATGATACAGTTGATTAAAAAGTGAATCCTTGCATGCAAGCTCTGAAAAGTGGTAATGCTTCATGTTTATTTGACCACAACTGACCTCAACATGCTCAATGATAACATTTTCTGCCAAAGTTGCTTGCAAAATCTCTTTCAGTTCTGCTTATCCTAGCCATTCTCACCATGATCATTCAAAATTCAGTTCTGACCCAACACCAAGAATCTTCTAGGAAAAAGTGGAATGGGCTACTGAAGAGTGAGTGCACTCTTCAAACATCCTCTCTGATAAAATTTTGATGTTCCACTGCAATTAGCTAAACACTTATACTTCTCTGAGCTGCTTTTTCTCAGGCATTTGGAAGAGAAACATAGGCTCTGAGGAATCACTTGTATCTAGGTGCCCCAAAAGAGGAAGAAACTGGTTTTGAAAGTCAATTCCCCAAAGTATCATTGAAATCAAACTGTTAAACTTTCTCAGAAAACTCCCTAAAGTGCCAGATACTGCTAATAATAAACTGCCAATTAACAATTGTCCAGGTGTTTTCAACATTAACCCTCACCAGCAGATACTTAGAAGGAGTACTACTTCATACTATTTCAACCATGGACAAATTCCAGTGTGTTTACTAAGAACTGCATTCCTGTAATTTGAAACTGCTTGCACAAAGTGCTTCTGTTCTGCTCTTCCTATGTCTTCTCAGCCAGCATGCTGAGAACACCTTTGAGAGCCCATGTACTGAGTCTTCTAGGAGGATAGGAGTGTGCTGCTGAAGTGTGGGTGCTCTCTACAAAAGCCCTCACTCTCCCAGTTGGAAGTGCTTATGCAAATTGTTTAGATGCTGCACTTCTGTGTGTACTGCTTTGTCTCAGGAAATTTTGTTTGTGAATATAAAATTCCAAAATTTCTAGTGAGTTTAGAATGCTAACAGGAAGTTTCATAAGCAGCATTTGTACCTACCTACTCAAAAGAAGGGGAAGAAACTGGTACTGTTACAAAGTGAATTCTCCAAACATGAAATCTAACAGGAAAACTTTCTCAGTAGAGCCCCTAGCAATGCTTGATCTCACATGCAATGAAATGTCACTTACCAATGACACAGAGGCTACAAAATTGAAAACCTGACTGAATGCTCTGAAAACCCATAAAACTTCATGCTAGTTCCAGTCAGGTGAAAGCACAATGTGCACAATGAGAACTGAGTTCCAGCAACTTGATGCTGCTTCAGAAATGTGCTTCACTTCAACTCTTTCTAGCTCTTCTCAGCAATCACATCCAAAGCATGTCGCTCTCGCCAGCAAGAACGACCCGGAGACGTGATGGGTGGCAAGCTTCTTTATTAACAGCAGATTCTTCTTCCTTTTTTTAGGGAAGTTATTGTCACTTATATAGGTTATATCAACTAATCAGAATATTCATGATATGTGGGGAGAACATAGACGTATATGGGTATAACTTGGAGCACTTAAGAATCACGCAAGAATCATGCAGAGGCCCTGACCAATTACTGAGACTTCCTTAAAGTGACGTTAGTTGTTTGCACACAGAATAGCAGTTTCCAACCACACTGGCAGCTTGCCAGGTGCCATCTTGGCCAGGCCCCACCTAGGGCCAGGGGCCCGTACGCAACCCCGACAAAAGCACAGTTCAGACTCCATAGCAGAGTCTGATAGTAAGAATTGCAGTGTGCTGCTCCAGTATGAGTGCACTCTTGAAACATTCCAAAGTGCCCATGCACGGTTGTGCACTGCTATTCCTCAGGCATTTTGAATAAGAACATGAAGGTTCTAAGGGAGCACTTTTACCTAGGTGCCCTAGTTGGAGGAAGAAATTTGTATTTGAAGAGTCAATTCCCAAAACTTCATTGAATTTGAACTGCAAACTTTACCAGAAAATTTCCTACTAGTGCTGGATTTTACTTGTGAGGAGCCACCCTTTCCCAGTTGTTCAGAAGTCATGGGTAGTGATAGTTTACAGAACAAGGACTGCCAAAATAAACTGAAAGGCAAGCTTCTTAATATTTGAGTGCAGGCAAGAAATCCAATCACTCCGTGTTGGATGTGGTGGGGAGGAAAGAACCATTTTGCAACCTTGGTGCTGGAGCCAACACCTTGGCAGACAATTTCTGGAAATCTCAAGTTTGGCCCAGAATTCAGGCCTGGCAACCCATTCTGCATTACATGGAGCATGTCTAATGACCAGGAGAATATGAAATGTGCCAAAGAGTTCATACAGGTCAATACTGGTTGTAGAAATCCACCCGGATCTCCCCTTCTCACTCCAATTCCAATGCTTGCAGGATGGGATAGAAGGGATGTGTCTGATCAGGAATTCAAAGGGGCAGGGGTGGGAGAGATTGAGTTTGCAGACAGAACCCAAGGCCAGGAAACATGGGGTCCACATGTGACAAAGTGGACTAATCACTGTCTCCTCCACTGCAGGAATGAAATCAAGAGTAGAGTCCTCAAGTGCAGTCTTCCGGTGTGAACTGGCAATTATGTGCCCTGGGAGTGCACTGGTTTAAATTTTCCAGAACAATTGGAATCCTGTCAAGAACCTTGAACCTACCTAAGCCTAAACCCCACTTCCATTACTCCACAGATTACCTCACTCACTCAGCAACCATATCCTAAGGATTCAACAAACATCTTACTCCAGAAGAACCACCTGTCACTGTTGAGGAGGGAAACAGAATCTTTTGAACTCCAATGGAAACAATTGTTTAACTTGTCATAAAGATTATTTTTCTTGGTTTAATAGTGACTTTAGTGGTTCATATACATAATCACGTTTGTTATCTTTTTTCTCTTTTCTAGGTTTGTAAAGTCACTTATTTTTCATGGATCAGTATTCAGAGAATTTGAAATGTCTTTATGTCAAATTCAATTTAGTTAGAAGGGTATTATTATGGTTAGTACTGAATGTTATGTTGGGTTAGGGTTAGAGTAAGGAATTGCATATGTACATTGGGAAACATGAATATTCATAAGAATGTACATTAAAAATATATATGAAAACACATAAAAATATACATTTATTAAAACCTGCAATGGTATATTGTACATTAATGAATATACATTTTTCAACTAAGAATGCAAGAATATATCATATTACTGAATATGATTCAGGAAAATTGAATATATAAGTAAAATTGAATATATAATTCAGGAAAATTGAATATATAAGTAAAACCACATGAATACTTATATTAATATACAACCTATTATGTAAAATTAGGTATAGGTATGGGGTAATGTTAGGGTTAGCATTAAATTTTGAGTTGGTTTAAGATTAGGTTAGGGAATGAATATGTATTTCAGAAAGCATAAATATTCACAAGAAGGTATATGTGAAAAGTATATAACACACAAGAAGAAATGTTTTCTGAAATAGAAAATTTTATAATGTGACTCTTCAAATACACTTTTTTAAAAATTTGGATATATGCATGGATTTGTAATATAAATTAATATATTATAAAATATGTGAAAATATGCAATTGGTTATTAGATATATAATTCAAGATACACATAAACATTTTATTAGTATACAGGCTGTTATGTGAAATGAGGTTCAGGTATGGGGATAATTTAATTTAGTATTAAATTTATTATTAAATATTTAGTTGTTTGGGGAATATTTTTATATCAGTAAACATGAATATTCATTAGAATATACATACAAACACAAATGTAAAAAGATATATAAACCTATATGTTCTAAAACCAGTAAATTATAATGTGAGTCAAATGAATAGACATTTTGAGATTATTGGTATATGGGATATATAATATAATATAAATTATAATACTATATATGTAAATATATCACTTTAATTGCATAAAATTTTTAAAACAAAATTCACTTTAGTATGCTTTTATGTATAGTGATGCATAGGTATAGGAGTAAGAATGAGGACAGTTAAATGTTGGTATGGTTTAGAGTTAGTGTTATAGCATGAGTAAGTATATCAAGAAACATGAATATAATCTTATACATGTAAAATACAGATGAAAACATATGCAAATATATATGTTCTGAATTAGGGAAGAGTATGTGTCATGTGTATTCTGATTTTAAAACTGGAATGCATGGATATATCAAATAAATGAATATATAATAATATGTATGCAAATATACATTGATAATTAATATAATTCAAAATACATATAAATATGTGTTGCCGTCCAGCAGGACATAAAGATACATACACCTCAGATTGTCATGAAGGAGCTTCTTCTTTATTCGGATCCCAAAACAACAACAACCCCCAAAAAGCAATCTCACCCAAAATATATAAGCAGTCTCATGCATAAGCAATTTCAATCAGATATGTCCACCCAATCCTGTTAAAGGTCAAGCAATCATGAGCTCAAGCATACATGTAGCCAATTGTAATAGCTTCCTGTTTTTCTCCAGGCTTACCAAGCATGCTCTTTGTCTCCCTGCCAGCCCACATCTCCCCCTGTTTGTTTATAAAAAGACCATGCCTGTCTTAGGTTGTCCATGACAGAACAACATCCTTACCCATCATCGGAAAATGAAGCTTATATCTTCATTCCCTGTCTTAGGTTGGTATGAGCTCTTCACGAATCTTACCCATCTCTGACTACCGGTCTAGCATAGCCAAACTTGGGGAGAGGTTCCCACATAACCTGCTAAGTCATAGGAGCCATTTGGGAAGGGTGCTAAGTCAGGAGAAAAGGGTACAGTAGGTAACCCTAATGTGGAATTAGTGGTAAGAATAGGAGAATATAGATTGGAAGAATTAGTAAGGGGCAAAGGACAAGGCCATGCCTTTACTATCCCCCATAGGTAACGCACGGCTCCTCCATTAACATGGTGAGGGATCATCAACAACAGCAGTTGGAGGAGCTTCCACATCTTCTTGTTGTTCCTGGTTTTCTATTGAGGAAGCCTTGACCAATTTTCAGGCACCCAAATTGGCGATTGTGCATTCTGTGGGAAAACACAAACAGATCCTTGGGTCCAGATTAATACTGGATCTGGGCCTTTCCATTGTCCCAATAGAATGTCCTTCCAGAGCACTTGAGGTAGATGTTTTTTATTAGACTCTGAATGATGGTGAGCAGCCGATCGGCCCTCAGAATTGAGATTTAAAAAATTTAAAATGAACAAGGCAACAGATAATTTGTCTTTTGGGGATCTGTATGATGTCCCTCTTCCCCCTTTTTGTTTATAAAGCATGTTTTTAAGTGTTAAATGGGCATGCTCAACAATGCTTTGTCCAGGAGAATAAGGGAATTCCTGTGACATGTTGAATACCAAAGGTGGAACAAAATTGTTTAAAGGTCTGGGACGTATATCCAGGACCATTATCTGTTTTAATTTGTTTGGAGACCCCTAGGATAGAGAAAGAATGTAAACAATGTGTTATTACATCTTTGGTTTTTTCTCCAGCATGAGCAGAGGCCATAATAAATCCTGAAAAGGTATCTATTGACACATGGATGAATTGTAGTTTTCCAAATTCTGAATAATGAGTTACATCCATTTGCCAAATAGATTGGGCTGAAGCCCTTTTGGATTTACTTCTAACAAGGGGTTAGGAATAAGTGTAGCACATTTAGCACAAGACTTGACTATGTCCTGAGCTGTTGCCTTAGTAATCTGATAGTATAAACATAGAGTAGAAGAATTTACGTGAAATTTGGAATGAAAATTTTTTGCATTTTCAAGTGCATCAAAGATGTGTGGGTCTCTGGTGGCCATGTCTGTTAAATCATTGTGTAAACTTAGAGGACCTGGAAGGCCAGTATGAGCCCAAACATGCCCAATAAAAAAAGGACTTTTTCTATCCCAAATAAGTTTTTGTAAAGATTGTAAATACTTAGTGATGGTGGAAGTGAGGGAGAGCAGACCAGTTAATTCTAAACTTTGAATAGCATTAACAACATATTTGTTGTTCATATTTGCTATCAGAAAATAGGTTAAAGGGCTCATGGTGGGTTCTGAATAATTCTATAGCTACTAATAGTTCTGTTTGTTGTGCAGATAGAGTATTAAACAGCAATGTTTCTGTAACATTATTTACAATAATAGCACCCATACCATTTTTTGATCCATCGGTAAATATAAGGGTAGCTCCTATAATTGGTTCTTTTCAGGTGACTTTGGGGAAATTATAGGATGTTGACTCCAAAATTGGAGAAGAGGATCAGGTGGCAAACAATTGTCAAATACAGCAGAAGTACTAGTAAAGACTATAGCCCATGAATTTGAATTATTAATAAGATATTGTATCTGATCAGTAGTATAAGGAGTAGTTATTGTCAAGTAATGTGACCCAAAGGTGGAAAGGGATACTTTTAACACCCTAAGGATTAATTCTGCCACAGATTCAGTAAACAAGGATAAGACCTTGTTAAGGGCATAATTCATGTGAACCCACAGAATAGGACACTTTTGCCAAAACACTCCTGTGGGTAACTTATTTGTGGCCAAGACAATGAATGATAACAGCTTAGCTAGGTCAATACGATCAAGATGAACCTTTTCCATAGCTGTTTCAACAAGCTTGAGAGCTGTTCAAGCCTTAGGGGTAAGCACCCGCTTAGAAAGGGGATCAGAATCACCTTTAAGAGTGTCAAACAGGGGGCCCAAACTTGAGGTGGGTAAGTGAAGGTAAGGCCTAATCCAGTTAATGTCACCTAATACTGCTCTGGCGGAGGCACAGAGGTCCAATCCTGTGCTTCCTCTTGTTTGTCTAATTGGGGAGTCAAGGGGTAAGGGTCCGAGGTACAGACTGGATAGCCCCATATATTTGTGGACCCTGAGGCCAGGGGCCCTGATTCCCATTTTTTGGAGGTAAAGGGTTACCATCTTTGTCTCTAGTTGATTTACAGTCACTCGCCCAGTGTTTCCCCTTTTCACATTGGGGACATAATTTTGGCACAAGACCCTGGGGGCAGTCCTTTTTTATGTGTCCATATTGTTTACACCGATAACACTGTTGGACATGGGGGGAGTTGGCATTACCTCTAAGACCCTGTGCAAGCACTGCAGCCATCACCTGACCTTGAATAAAAGCCTCATTAATATCCCTACAAGCTTTTAAATAGGCTCCAAGGTCTTTGTTTTCCCAAGGTCTTATTGCTTCTTTACACCATTTATTTGCTTGCTCATATGCAAACTGTTTGACTAAATGCATAGCCTGGTCTACATCTCCAAATATATGTCCTGCTGTTTGAATCAATCTGTCTACAAAATTGGCATAGGGTTCATTGTTGCCTTGAATAACCTTAGATAACTGTCCTTGAAGATCACCAGCACCTGAAACAGTTTTCCAAGCTTTAGTGGCAGCAGCACTAATTGGTTGATACACACTGGGGTGGAAATTAATCTGATTACCTTGCCCTTCCTATGGTCCTTGGCCTGTCATCATGTCTAGATTCCATTGAGGATTGCGCACAACTGCATTATGTCAGGCAGTATCAGAACATAACTCCTGGTTGGCCACCTTCCACATAAGATATTGTCCCCCAGATAAACATGCTTTTGCTAAATTACCCCAATCAGTCGGAGTAAGATTTTGACTTGCAACATTCTCTAATAAAGAAATGGTAAATGCAGCTTGTACTCCATAGGACATAACTGCCTCTTTTAACTGTTTCACTAATTTTATATCTAATATTTGATGATATCTCTAATTGTTTTGATCTTCAAATACCGGGAATATTGGGAACACTGATTGAGATTCTACATCAGCCCACTGTCTGGGGGCCAGCCCTGTGCAGCAAGTACATGCACCCCTACAACTTGGAAAAGAGTGGTGACCTGGATTATATGCTGGAGGGTGCAGCACAGTAGGGGCTAAATGCCACTGAGAGAACTTCTTTTCTAGCTCTGTCTCAGATATTTCCTGTTCTTCAGAGTCACATCCCTGTTCTGAGTCTGAACATCTACTTTCTCTTTCAGAAGCTCGACTTGATTGTTCTCCTTTTACAGTTTCTAATATCTCTTCCCCTTCTCTTAGCTGTTCTTGAAATTTTGGTTCCCTGGAAGTCAGACAGAAATGAACTAATGTCCATATAGGCAAAGTACCAAGAGGGAGAGGCGTTAAGAGAGCCTTCCATGTGAATTCGTGAAATTTAAACAGAAACCAAACAAGAAAAAGTAAAAAAAAAAAATTAACACAACTAACACCTTACACACATTCATTTACTACAGGACATCCTTTGCTGTCTCTTGGGACAGCCTTCTGTTAAGTTCCCTCACTAGGGGAACCTTCCATTAGTACCTTAAGGTCACTGTTTCCTCGAATAGGGAAACCTGCTAGTTGACTGCTAGTTGACTGTGCTAGTGAAAAATTTTCTCCTTTATTACTTACCTGAGCACTCACCATTCCCTGTACGGGCCACCAAATGTCGCCGTCCAGTGGGACATAAAGATACGTACACCTCAGATTGTCATGAAGGAGCTTCTTCTTTATTCGGATCCCAACAACAACCACCCCCAAAAAGTAGTCTCACCCTCAATATATAAGCAGTCTCATGCATAAGCAATTTCGATCAGATATGTCCACCCAATCCTGTTAACAGTCAAGCAATCATGAGCTCAAGCATACATGTAGCCAATTGTAATAGCTTCCTGTTTTTCTCCAGGCATACCAAGCACGCCCTTTGGCTCCCTGCCAGCCCACAATATGCAAGTATTCTACATGATTTTATGTAAATTATTGTTATCTGTGGGATAAATTTAAGTTATTTTAGTTAGAATTAGAGTTAGGGTTAGGGTTAATGTATAAATATGTGTATTGGGAAACATGAATATTCTTAAAACTGTGCATGAAAATATATATGAACTTATGTGAACATATGTATATTCTGAATAATAAAAGGGTACAATGTGAGTAATATAAGTACACATTTATTACTTTGAGATGCCTGGATATAGCATATGAATAAATATCTAATATATATGCAAATACACCTTTGATGATTCAATATATAAATCAAAATACAGACAAATACTCCTAAAACTTTATATTATTCTATGTAAAATTAGGTTTATGTATCAGGGTAAGGTTAGGTTTCTTATCAAAATTCTGTGTTGTTTTAATGTTAGGGTGAGTGACTGAATATGTATATCAGGAAACACAGATATTTATAAGGATGTACCTGAAAAAATAGTATAAAAACCAATATAAACATATACGTTTTGGAACAGGGAAGGTATTTTTGTGAGTCATAAGAACACAATTTTATTTTCTTTGTGGAGGCATAGATATAAATGAACATACACTTATGTATGCAATAATAGCATGAATAATTGAATATATGTTAAAATGCAGATAAAAAGCATATATCTAAGCATATATATATATATGCTTTTTATAAAATTAGGTTTTGGTATTTGCTTTAGCATTAAATTTACAGTTGGGTTAAAATTAAGTTTAGGGAATGAATATGTGTATCAGGAAACAGGAAGTGTCATAAAAAAGCATGTATTAAAATATTAACAAAACATATGTAAACATATATGAAATGAAAAAGCAAATAGCATAAGATGAGCCATGCAATTAAATATTTTTCATTATGGGATGCATGGATGAATATGAATGTAAAATAATAATATGCAAATATATTATCAATAGTTGAATATATGTCAAAATACAAATGAATATTCATATTACTACACAGGCTTTTATGTAAAAATAGGTTAAGGGATAATAGGGTTCACACTAAAAGTTGAGTTGGGATAGGATTAGAGTTAGGTAAGTACTGTATATATTGAGAAACATGAATACTCATAAGAATCATAATACATATTTTTTAAAGTAGACAATACATGGATATAACATACAAATGAATATATGATAATATATATGCAACCATGGCATTGATAATTGAATGTTTATGACAAAATATAAATGAACATTCACATTAACATAGGGAAATAATATGTATATCAGTAAATGTGAATTTTGCTAATAACATATGTGTGAAAATATATATATGAAGATATATATGAACATGTTTCTGACAGGAGATTTTATAATGTGTGTCATATGAAAATACATTTTAAAAATGTCAGATGCATGGATATATCATATAAATTAATCCATAATAATATATGTGCAAATATACCATTTATTAACTGAATATATAAATCAAAGTAACAAATATTCGTATCACTATACAAACGTTTACATAAAATTAAGTTTAGTTATAGCAGTAATGTAGAAGTTTGTTATACATTTTGAGTTGTTAAGGGAACAAATACATGTGTATCTGGAAATATTAATATGAATAAGAATGTACATGTGAAAATATGTATGAAAACTTATAAACACAAGTATTGATATAGAGAGGTGTTTAAATGTGAATTTTATAAATACACTTTTTAAATTTAGGGATACACTAATAAATTATATATATGAATGAATAATATTTAAAAATATTTGTAATTGAAGATACCAATCAAAATGTACATCAATATTCAAATAATCACATGTGCTTTTATGTAAAATCATGTTTAGTTACACACACAATATTAGGATTAGCATTAAATTTTAATTTTCTTCCATATATGATTAGGGATGGAATTTATATATTGTGAAACATGAATATTCATAAATATCTTCACATGAAAATGTATATATGTTTGAATTAGGGAATAATTTAATGTGAGACATATAAATACATATTTTTTTAAATTTAGGGATGGAGGGATAAATATATATGTGAATATACAATTATATGTAGGCAAATATACCATTGACAATTAAAGGTATATGTCAAAATACACATAACTGTTCTTATTACTATATGTGCATTTATATAAATTTAAGTTTAGGTGTAGGTGTAAATTTCAAGTTAATATTGAATTTTGGGTTGGGTTAGGGTTAGGGTTAGTGAATGTATATGTATACCAGGAAACATAACTTTTCACCAGAAAGCATTCATACAAGTACACTTTTTAAAATATGGATGCATAGATAAATTACATATATGAATATATATGTATATATAAGGATATATTATGTGTGCATATATATTATATAATGTATATTATATATGCACACATATTATATATTATATAGGCATGCATATATATGCATATATTATAAATGCATGCATATTACAAATATACATACATATATGCATCTATAATATATTAAATAATGTAATAATCTCCCTAGTTCAACCATGGACAAACCCCAATATGCTCATTGAGAACATCCTGCTTGCACAAAATGCTACCTTTCTGTTCTCCCTAGCTTCTTAGGAACCTCGTGCTAAATACAGTTCAGACCGTGTATCCGGTCTGGTAGGTGTCCCAAGTTAGTGGGTAAAGCTGGTACTGCTAAAAGGGTCAACTCCCCAAATGGTCATTGAAATTGAACTGACAAACTTTTCCAACCTCCCCCCAAAAGTACCAGATCCCTGTTGCAAGGAACTGCCATTTACCAATGGCACAGACACTTCAAAAGTGAAACCTTGCCTGTGACTCCTGAGAAGGGATACTGTTTCATGCTGGGTCAACTTGAGATAAACCTCAATGTGCTCACTCAAAATTAAATGAGGTCCTGCTTCCACAAACTGCTTCAGTTCTGCCCTCCTAGATGTTCTCAATAAACAAAAATGTAGCACAGTTCAGACCCAGTATCCACAGGTTGTTAGTAGTAATTTCACTGTGTTGCTGAAGTGTAAGTGCACTATCAAAATGTCCTTTCTGGATGACCTTTGGACATGCCTCTGCCACTTGTTTAGCAGGTGCACTTCTATGTCCTGCCTTTCCTTGGGAAAGCATTTGGAATATGAAGATGAAAGTTTTTAGAATGCATTTGTACCTATGAGATCCTAGATTACCAATTCCATTTACTCATGGTATAGTTGAGTCAAAAGTGAAAGCTTGCTTGCAAGCTCTGGAAAGTGGTAATGCTTTATACTGGTTTGGCCACAACTGGTCCCAATATGCTCACTTAAAACTTTATATTTCTGCCAATATTGCTTTCAAAATCTCTTTCAGTTCTGTTCCTCCTAGTCATTCTCAGTGCAATTATTCAAAACATATTTCTGACCCAATATCAAGAGTCTTCTAGGAAAAATTGGAATGTGCTACTGAAGAGTTAGTGTACTCTTGGAACATCTCTCTGTTAAAACTTGGATGTTCTACTGCTATGTGTTAAACCATTACACTTCTCTGAGCTGCTTTTCCTCAGGCATTTGAAAGAGGAATATATAGGTTCTGAGGGAATTACTTGTACCTTGGTGCCCCAATAAAGGAAGAAACTGGTATTGCTAAGAAAGTCAATTCCCCAAAGTTTCATTGAAATCAACCTGTAACACTTTCTCAGAAAACTCCCTGAAGTGCCAGATCCTTCTTGCAAAGGACTGATACTTACCAATGGTCCACATGTTTTCAACCTTGAACTTTACCTGCACATGCTTAGTAGAGGTAGTACTTCATATTAATGCAACCAGGGATGAACTCCAATGTGCTTACTAAGAACTGAGTTCATATAAGTTGAAACTGCTTGCACAAAGTGCTTCAGTTCTGCTCTTCTTATCTCTTCTCAGGCAGCACATTGAGAACACAGATAAAAGCCCATACACAGAGTCTCCTAGGAAGAATAGAAGTGTACTACTGAAGTGTGGGTGCTCTCTTCAAAGACCCTTAATCACCCAGTTTGAAGTGCTAATGCAACTTTTTTAGACACTGCACTTTTGTGTGTTGCTTTTTCCCAGGAAATTTTGTTTGTGAATATGAAATTTTATATTTTGAATGGGTTTATAAAAGGATCAGGAACTTTTATAGGGAGCACTTGTACCTAGCTGCTCAAAAGATGGGGAAGAAACTGGTACTTTTATAAAATCAATTCTCCAAACCCTCATGAAATCAACAGGAAAACTTTCTCAGGAAACCCCTAGCATTGCTTAATGCCACTTGCAATTAACTGCCACTTACCAATGGTCCAGATGTTTTCAACCTTAAACTTCACCTGCACAAGGCTAGAAGTGGTACTACTTCATACTATTTCAACCAGAAACAAATCCCAATATGATAACTGAGAACTGAGATCCCATAAGTTGAAACTGCTTTCACAAAGTGCTTCAGTTCTGCTCCTCTTATCTCTTCTCAGCCAGCTTTAAAGGTTTTAGGGGTCCAGCTATAAGTGTTAAGGGGAGAGCAATAAAGAGACAAGCACATGGGATGGCAAAGAGCAAGAAGTGGCTCCCGTGTTAAAGTCAGTCCAGTTTATTATCTATTCCAGGGTCATATCAAGTTACCTAGATTACATAGTACAGGTAGCTTTTTGTATGTGCAGATCACATAACTTGCTAGCTCCTCAGAGTCCACTAGTACCAAAGGTTATTATAATAAGATAATGTCTCCAGGCCTCAGGGACAGAGGAGTTGCAGAATATTTCTAAGCCATTCAAACAGAGCACCTATCATGTCCTGAGGTATTTTCCCAACTCAAAGGACTTTTGCTCTTCTGTACATTGAATGACCTGAAATTCTTACAACTCCCCTTTTTTGTTTCATTTGGCCCTTTGAATAGACATTACTTGTCTTATGTTTAAGGAAGTTGGAGGGAGAAAGTAAGACAAACATTGGCAAGAACAAGCACAGCATAAGTGAAGTATCAAAAAACATCCTCCAATGAAAAACTGTTTCATCCATGTAAAATTTGGTAGCAATGAGGTTAACCAATCTAATAAATCCCAACCTCCATCATCTTGTTGCATCTTCTTTACAATGTCCTTAAGATGATCCAATTCCCTTTGAATGGGTTTACTATTATCAGTTAAGTTGAAATAATACATATTTTATTAAGTTCCTGGCATCCCTTAGGATGTAACTACAGCAAATAATTAATAGCAGCCCTATCATCAAGAATAGCTTGATGGATACAAATTTTTAGAAGAATTAACAATTTCCACTAAGTACCAGGGCACCACCAACAATGATACAATAATGGAAAAATAACACAATAATTTCATAGTTATAGAATTTTGGGTAAATTTGGCCAACAGAGCTGTAATCAAATTTTCTGTGGTACATTCTACACGCATCTGGGCTAGCAATTATTCAGTAGATGTTGTTAAATTCTTTATATGCCCCCAGGACATTAGAAGATTTGAAGACCAAGTGTTTCCTGGGCCTCTTGTTTTTATTGGAGTTTCCTTTTTTGAATCAGTGTCCTCTTCATTCAGGGTCAAATGGAATTTGGTAATCAAATTTTGAAGTCCTCCATGTCAACTCATGATGATTGATGGATCTCACACATCTGGGAGGAATCCAGATAGAATCAGTAGGAGTAAGAAAAGCAGTATTTTCCTTCCCCCATGTAATTAAAGGTGAAGGGTCCCACCATATTTGATCTGGTGGAACTTGGTATTTTACATAAATCTTTGGTAGTGGTTTCTTAGAGGTAAAGGGCCTCTCCAAGGCAGAGGACCAGTGATATGTATTATCTTCACACTGTACACTAAGAGCATTTATTGTGAACAAGGCAATATTGAGAGCATTATTAACTTGAGGAAGACTAGGTCTCCCCTTTTTTTGTTTTTAAAAGCACATTTTAAGCGTGCAGTGTGTACATTGAACTAAGCCCTGCCCAGTAGGATTGTGAGGAATTCCATGGGTTAGAATTATATTCCATTGATTACAAAACTGAGCAAAGGCACTATAAGTATAAGCATGGGCATTGTCAGTTTTTGCATGATGAGGTTTACCCATGGTGGCAATGCAAAGGAGCACATCAGAGATACAGGCTGAGACCTTTGATGATCTATGTGCACTGACCCATACAAGGCCTGAAGATGTATCTATGGTATCATGTAAAAATGAATAGGGATGAAAAGGTGGAAAATCAATCACATCTATCTTCCAAAGAGCATTAGAATGTAAACTTCAAGTGTTTATAGATTCCCAAGTAGGGGAATGAAGGGTGTGCAATGAGGGCAATTATTAATGATGAAACAGACCTGATGAGAGGAAATACAAAAGATTTTTATTAAAGAATGAGGATGTTGATGAAAAAATTGTGTAATTCCACAGCATCTGAGAAGAGAGAATAAAGTGATTTTTAGCAGCATCAGCATGAGCACTTCCTTCAATGAGTGATCCAGGAATCTTAGTGTGGCTACATATGTGAGCAAGAAGTATGGAGCTGTACCATCCTGTAAAAGAGATTGAAGAGTGATAAACAGGGATAACAAATTAGAGTTCAAATGAGGTGAGAAAATTGCAAAGGAAATATGAGGCATCAGTTTGGCTATATACTGAGAATCTAATGATGTTTAAGGCAGTGGGAAACTTATGAAGAGTCAAAATAATTGTAGTTAATTCTGCTCGATGAGTAGAAACATGAGGCAATGTGTAATAATCAGTCCATTATGTTTTCAGTGAATATAGATACCACACCCTGTTGTTTTCCTCTGTCAGTATGGACAGTAATCCTGCTGGAAAGTGGAATGGAGGAGATTATAGAAGATGGAGAATGAGAGACTTGACACAACAAGAAAAGGTGTTCTTCTGGAGGTGTATGAAAAGGAATAGGAGCTAAAAGTTCAGTTAAAACATGATAATATGAAGAAAATAGTAATTACTGTAAATGTAAAGTCTTTCCCTAAGTAAGATAAAATACATAAATATTTGTTTTTGTAAGAGATAAAATATGATTACAACCATCTGAGATCAATGGAATATACATATCAGCACAAAAGAGAACATTTCTTCCTGTTAAGTGAGGAGAATATAACCATTCTATTATATGCAAGTTTTGATTATGAGAGGCAACAACTGTAGGAAAGGCATAAGACTTTCCTGTAAAGATTATTAGAGAGAAAGGGATATTTAATGTTGGGAATCTATCTATAAGAACAGTAGATAACTTTTCATTAACATGCTGAAGACCTGTAGTCAGTGCAGGAGTTAACTGGAAACACTGGTGAGATTTTGTTGTTTAACAGCTGACAAAAAGTCAACACATATCAGTAGTTAAAGATATATATAGTCAAACCCAATTTAAATGTCCTAAAAATTGTTGTAAATGCACTAAGGAAAATTTATAAGGAACAGTCCATTTTGGGATATGAGGTATGGAATAACCCAGGAGTATCTTATGTCCTAAATAGTTAATAGGAAATTGCTGTTGATTTTTTTCCTGTGGCCATGTGGAGGCCAGATTTAATAAAATGTGTTGTAATTTAGTTAAAGTGTCTTTTGTAACTATTGGCCCAGCAATCAAAATATCATCCATATAATGATAAACAAGAATATGTGGGAATAATTGTCAGAAAGGCTGAAAAGCCTTATTTATAAAATGTTGACATAATGTGGGGCTATTTAACTTATATTGTAAAAGAACTTTCCACTGATATATATAAGCAGGCCTATGAAGATTGAAAACAGGATCTGTGAAGACAAATTTTTAATGATCATAAGTAAAGAGAGGAATAGTAAAATAGTATTTTAAGTCTATTACATATAAGGAAAAATCTTGAGTGATTAAATTAGGATTAGGTCATCCACATTGAATTTGACACATAGGTTGTATACATTTATTAATTTCTCTTAAATCTAGTAATAATCTCCATTTCCCTGATTTCTTCTTTTTGATAAAAATGGGTGTGTTCCATGAACTGGTAGAAGGTTTAATATGTCCCAATTGTAACTGTTCTTGAATGAGGCCTCTGTGGTTGCCACATTCTCCTTAGACAATGGTCATTGTTCTACAAAGACAGGAGTGGTGACCTTCCATTTTAATGGTAAGGTGGTCAATTCTGCAGAGGCCCCTATAAAAAAGGCTACTCCACAGATATTTGTAGTTTGTGTAAGATGTCTCTGTCCCATATAGGAAAGGGAATTGCCATAATATATGGTTGAATATGAGTAATAACTTGCTGTAGGTTGGAAGGGGTGTAGCATTGTAACCACAGACAGTATTTAGACACCTGTTTTTAATTTCCCCAGGTACCCCAAACCAGGTGGCCCTCCATAAGGGCCATGTATGAGGCCACATTGAGACATATAATTGTTACATCAGCACCTGTGTCTGATAACCCTGTGATTGTTCATTTAAACAAAGTGCTAATTTTGGTCTATTTTCAGTAATAGGTACACATGCTCCAATAATAGTGGAACAAAATAGTATTCTTGTAAAAACACTGTACTTTGGGCAGGAGAAGGAACCATTTTTACCAATGTATTCCAACCATTAGGAACAAAGGCATAACCCATTCCCAGCCCCTCTATCATTTTAAGAGTAAAATTACTCTTAATTCCACTCTCAAACACTGTCCTTAATTCTTTGAACACAGCAAAAGGCAATTGTTCATATTTGGACTGATTAGCATTGTTTAACCTAATGTGTAAAAAAGTCAATGTATGAGTTTCTCCCTTTGCAGCTGCATGCCTGAGATAGTCAGATAAATGAGACTGGACTGAGGGAGGAAAAATGGAGGGGGTGAAGTAGGAGTGCAAGGAGATGCTGAGAAAAAACTTCAGTCTTAGAGACTACCAGAAAATGTGTCTCTGTCAAGGCTATTTTTGAGATAGCATATCAACATAAATACCGAGCATTTAACACAGGTATAGGAGCCCTGGGCTCCTCGTGCAATTTTTTACCTCTATCTTCCCAATCTTTAGGTCTCAAGAACTCATTCTGAAGATACCATGGATAGGAAGAATGTATTTTAGACAGCAAAGCAGAAAGATTAGCATTACCTACAGTTAGTTTAGCCTTACAAAGCAAAAAATAAAGTGCAGTCTGATGATGATGACATTGATATAGGGAACTCCCCTTAGCTTACCAGTGGGATCTGTACCAGCTGATCAGCTGATCAGCCAATGAGTGATGTGGGTCAAAGCCTGCTCCAAGAAATAAGCTATCCCCTTCACCCACCAACACATCCAGAAGGGTTTGTGCCTAGTACACCTGTTGTAATGGTTAATTGGGGTCCAGTTATAAAGATTAAGGGGAGAGCAATAAAGAGGTAAGCACACAGGATGGTGAAGAGCATGAAATGTCTCCCATGGGAAAGCCAGTGAAGTTTATAATCTATTCCAGGGTTATATCAAGTTACCTAGGTTACATAGTACAGATAGCTTTTAGTATGTGCAGATCACATAACTTGCTTGCTCCCAAGAGTCCACTAGTACCAAAGGTTATTATAATAAGATAATGTCTCCAGGCTTCAAGGACAGAGGAGTTGCAAGGCATTTCTAAGTCATTAAAAGAGAGGGCTTACTATGTCCTGAGGACATTGATTGCCTGAAATCCCTAAGGCCAACACATTCAGAAAACAGTTCAGAGTCCATATAGAGTCTCCTAGTAAGACTAGGAGTCTATTCCTGAAACGTGGGTGCTCTCTTGAAAGACCCTCACTCTCCAAGTTAGAAGTGCTAATGCAACTTGTTTAGACACTGCACTTCTGTTTGTACTGCTTTTTCTCAAGAAATTTTATGAATATGAAATTTCATATTTTTGAATGAGTTAAGAATGGGATCAGGACATTTCACAGGGAGCATTTGTATCTATCTGCTCCAAATAAGAGAAAGAATCTGCTACTGTTATAAAGTCAGTTCTCCAAATCCTCATGAAATCTAACAGAAAAACTTTCTCAGAAAACCCCATAGCATTGCTTGATCCCACTGACAAAGAACTACCACTTACCAATGGCACAGAAGCTTCAAAGTTGTAAACTTGTCATAATGCTCTGAAAAGCAGTAAAGCTTCATGCTAGTTCCACTCAGGAGAACCCACAAAGTGCACACTGTGAACTGACTTCCTGCAACATGAAACTGCTTGAGAAAAGTACTTCACTTTCTCACTCTTCTCAGCAATCACACTCACAACACAGATCAGACCCCATATCAAGAATCTGCTAGTAACAATTGCAGTGTGTTGCTTCTTAAGTGTGAGTACTCTCTTGAAAAGTTATCTCTGGGTGAAAAGTTATCTCTGGGTGCCAATGCACTTCTGTGTACCTCCATTCCTCAGGCATTTTGAATAAGAACCTGATGATTCTAAGAGAGCACTTGTAACTAGGTGCCCTCATTAGAGAAAGAAACATATTTGAAGAAAGTTAATTCCCCAAAGCTTCATTAAATTTGAACTGGCAAACTTTATCAGAAAATATTCTACCACTACTGGATTTCCCTTGTGAAAAACCACTCTTTCCCAATTGCTCAGAAGCCATGGGTAGTGAGAGTTTAGAGATCAAAGACTGCCAAAATAAACTGAAAGGCATGCTGTTCAATATAAAAATTCAGGAAACCCAATCTCTTCATGCTGGATGTGGAAGAGAGGAAATAATCATTTTTCAACCTTGGTGCATGTGCCAGTCCCTAGGGGGCTCATTCCTACAAAACCCAAGTTTGGCCTAGAATCCAGGCCTGGCAAACCCATTCTGCATTACATAGGGCATATCTAATAACCCAGAGAAAGTGAAATATTCAGAGGAGTTTATGCAGTTCAATACTGCTGGTAGAAACCCACTGAGATTTCCCCTTCTCACTTCAATTCAGATGCTTGCAGGATGGATAGGAGAATTGCATCTCAGCAGAAATTCAAAAGGATGGTGGTGGGAGAGTTTGAGTTTGGAGACAGAACCCAAGGCCAGGAAACATGGGGTCCTCAGGGGACAAATTGGACAAATAGTTATCTCCTCCACTACAGGAATATAATCAAGGACAGAGCCCTCAAGTGCAGTCTTTCAGTGTGGGCAGACAGTTCTTCATCCTGCGGGTGCACTGGTTTAAAACTGCCACAACTATTGGCATCCAGCCAAGAACTGGAAACTACCTAAGTCTACACCCTACCTCCATGGGTTACTCCTAGTAGATTACATCTCTCCCTTCCAGCAACCACACCCTGAGGGTTGACCAAGCATCTTCCTCCAGATGAAAACACCTAAAACTTCTGAGGGGGGAAGCTGGAAAACTTTTGAACTCCAAAGAAAATAATTGGTTAATTTGTCATAAAATTATTTTTTATTTAATTGTGATTTTAATGTTCATATACATACTAATTTTTTTTTTCATTTCTAAGATTGTAAAGCCAGTTATTTTTTATGGATCAATATTTTGAGGATTTGTCATGTCTTTATATAAAATTAGTTTAGTTAAAAGGGTAATATCATGGTTAGTACTAAATTTTATTTTGGGTTAGTGTTACAGTTAGGGATTGTGTATGTATATTGGAAAACATGAATATTCAAAGGAATGTACACTATAAATATGTATGAAAATATATACAAATATATATGTACTAAAACATGCATTGGTATATTGTGCATTAATGAATACACATTTTTTAACTTGAGAATGCATGGATTTATCATGTAACCTAATACTTAAGAACATTCAGTCAAATTGAATATATAAGCAAAACCATGTAAATATTCATATTATTATGCATCCTATTATGTAAAATTAGTTTCAGATATAGGGTAATGTTAAGGTTAGTGAAAATTGAAAAGCACCCAGAAAAATCACTCCAGATGCCGGAACTCACACAAGAGTTTTTATTAGGCAGATGAGCAGTTTCTGCCCTGAAGAGAGAGAAAGAGAGAGAGAGAGAATGGCGGGGGAGCTTCTCTTAAGTAGTGGAAATTGCGGGCTAACAATGTTCAGGCCAACTGCCGATGAGGAAGTTTGTGTGCTAGGGATCAGGCCAATGGCTGCCAAACTCAGGCTGATGAATAGTTGCAGCTAAGGGGCAGGGGAGCAGTAAATGATTAACCCCTGCGGGGTAGCCCCCTTGCAACCATGGCTCATCTCTCTTGCCTTCCCAGCTGGCATGCCCTCCACCCAACCACTCAGGAGGGAAACTTCTGTGGTTGTACAGTGCACTGGTCCTAGGCAGCCCAAGGCCTGAGGTGAGGGTCAGACTGAAGGGCAAAACTAGAGACCACCTGCTGCCTGCCATGGCAAGCGAACATCCAGTGGGTCCACATGGACACAGCACTGCACCAGCAGCTGTGAACTTGCTGCACTGTGCTTGCCCACTGGACAGGCAACCAAGTTAGCAACCATTGCAGCTTTATAACAGTTACTATTAAATTTTGAGTTGGGTGAAGTTTAGGGTTTAGGAATGAATATGTATATCAGGAATCATAACTGTTCACAAGAAAGTACATGTAGAAAGATGTATAAAAGACACAAGGATATATGTTTTCTGAAATAGAACATTTTACAATGTGACTCCTTTGAAAAACATTTTTAAATTTGAATATACATGGATTTGTTATATAAATAAATATATTATAATATATGTGCAAATATACAATTTATTTTGGGATATATAATCCAAAATACACAAAAACATGTTTATTAGTATACAGGATGTTATGTGCACTGAGTTTCAGCTATGGGGTAATTTAATTTAGTATTAAAGTTAATGTTAAATTTTGAGTTGTTTGGAAATTATTTGTATATCAGGAATCATGAATATTCATAAGAATATATGTATAAAAATACATGTGGAAAGATAAGCAAAGCAATGTGTTCTAAAAAGAGTGAGTTATAATGTGAGTCAAATGAATATACTTTTTTAAATGATGGGAATATAGGATGTATCATAAATTTATAAATAATACTATATATGCAAATATATCATCATACCTGCTTAAAATACTCAAAATACACAAAATTCACTTTAGTAAGCTTTTATGTAAATTGATGTTTAGGTATAGGGATGAGGATAATGTTAGTATTGAATTTTGGGTTGACTTAGGTTTAGTGTTATAGAATGAAGAAGTACATCAAGAAACATATAGTATTATACATGTGAAAATATGAATGCAGACATATATAAAAATATATGCTCTGTAATTGGGAAGACTAATTTGAGGCAAGTGTACACTTTTTAAAATAGGAATTCATTGATATATCAAATAAATGAATATATAATATGTATGCAAATTTACCATTGAAAATTGAAAATATGTCAAAATACACATATAAATATGCACACTACTCTTCATGATTTTATGTAAATAATTGTTAGCTATGGGGTAAGTTTAGATTTACTTTTATTTAGGATTAGAGTTAGGGTTAGGATTAGTGTATGAACATGTGTATTGGGATAAATGAATATCCAAAAGAATGTATACATGAAAATATGTTTGAAAATATATGAATATATATATTCTGAAAAAGAAAAGTGTATACTGTGAATGTATAAGTACACCCTTATTATCTTGGGATGCAAGGATATAGCATATGAATAAAAATCTAATAATACATATGCAAATACACCATTGATTATTCAATATATAAATCAAAATATAGGTTAATACACATATCACTATATATGCTTCTATTTAAAATTAGGTTTATGAATCATTGTAAGGTTAGGGTTAGTATTAAATTCAGGGTTGTTTTAAGGTTAGGGTGAGGGACTGAATATGTATATCAGGAAATAGAGATATTCGTAAGAATGTACCTGAGAAAATAGGCATGAAATTCTATGTCAACATATAGGTTCTGAAACAGGAAAGGACATATCATGAGTCCTATGAGCACACTTATTTTCTTTGTGGATGCATGGATATGTCATATAAATGAGTATATACTAATATATATGCAAATGTACCATAGATAATTGAATATATGTCAAATACATATAAATAAACATATGACTATATATACTTTTGTATAAATAGGTTTTGTTATATGATAACATTTGGTTTAGCATTAAAATTTCAGTTGAAATTATATTAAGATAATGAATATGTATACCAGGAAACACAAAGAGTCATAAGAAAGTATGTGCAAAAATATAAGCATAATGCATAAACATATACATTATAAAAAAGGAAAGGGCATAAGATGAGCCTGCATTTACACATTTTTCATTAGGGGATTGCCACGTCTATTTCCTGCCACTTCAACATTTGACATGGCTCTATTGTAGAGGATCCAACACTTGACACGGTCTGTTGGAATAAAGGACTCAACACTTGACACGATTCTGTTGATCGTCCTCCCTCTTGGGGACCATAGGCATGGAATGTCTCCATGTGTAGTTGCTTTTTAATATTAATAATCAATATATCAATAGAAACATTAGAAAACATTGGGAAGGTTTTACTGTATTGGGACACAAAATAGTGCACAATAAAAACTTAGCAGTAATAGATAAAATATATGAAAATAAACAATTGTAGCTGTGCTTGAGTTTAAAGGAGACTGTGATTGCTTTAGTGTAATAATAGATGGATAAAGAGACATTCCTCTGAGCTTGGATGTGGTGTTTAACCTTTGTTGCTTTCCTAGTTTTAATAGTTGATTCTAGAGACACTTTACATATTAAAAACATTTAGGTTAGTCATAAATATAATTTGTGCTTTCCCTATGTTTAGTCTAATTCTTTGAGAATCAAAATAAGATTGTAGTCTACCATTATATGAATTAGAATAGACTAAATATTAACTATAAGTTGATTTCTTTGCCCTTTAATAATAGTAAAAACTTTTCACTGTTAAACACTGGAGTTCGTGGTGAGGGTGGTTTCTCAGAAAATCTAGTGATGTGTTTGTTCTGAAGGTTGAAGGCTGGCAGATCATGGTGCTCTCAGTTTAGCTGGGAGACAAGTTTGTTTCAGTTTAGATGGGAGACAAGATTGTACTTTTGAAGGTTTTTCTTGTTTTAAACTAACCAAAAATGACATAACCCCTAATAAAGAAAAATATCTATTAAAAGGCTGGCAGAAAAAATAAAGACAGATTCAGCCTCAGAACACTTGGTGTCTCTGTGTGCTGTTTCTTCACCGTGCCGACACCTCCCATCCACCTAGGACCCCTGACCCCTGCTAGGGCTGGACCCCAGCAGGGGATGCATGGATATACCTCATATATGAGCATATAATTACATATATGCAAATATACTATTAATAATTGGATATATGTCAAAATACACATAAATATTACAATAAAACTCTTATGTAAAGTTGGTTTAGTTATAGGGATAATTGAGTTAGTATTAAATGTCAAGTTGGGGTAGGATTAGAGTTAGGGAATGAATATGTATATAACTGAATTTATCATTATATATGCAAGAAAATTGAATATCCACAGGAATCATAATAATGCATATTTTTTAAGTTAAAACTGCATGGACATAACATACAACTGAATATATAATAAAATATATGAAGATATAACATTGATAATTTAATATTTAAATCAAAATACCCATAAACATTCACATAAGCATACATGCCTTCATGTAGAATTAGGTTTAGTTATAGGGTTAAAATTACAGATGGTGTTAAATTTTGATGCCCAGTGCAGTGGCACATACCTGTAACTACAGCAGCTCAAGGGGCTGAGGCAGGAGGATCAAGAATTCAAAGTTAGCCTCAGAAAAAATGAGGCACTAGGCAACTCAGTGAGATTCTGTCTCTAAATAAAAGGCAATAGAGTTCTGGGGATGTGGCTCGGTGGTTGAGGGCCCCTGAGTTTGATCCCAGTTCCAAAACAACAACAACTAAAAGAGTACAGTTAGTGTTAAATTTTGAGTTGTGTAGGTAATGAATATGTACATAGGGTAACATGAATATTCATAAGGATGTACATGTGAAAATATGTCTAAAACCATATATAAACATATGTGTTCTGAAACTTGAAGTGTATAGTGAGAGTTGTATGTATTCACTTTTTTAAAAATTGTGGTATGCCTGGTTATGTTATGTAAATAAATATGAAACAGTATATTTGTGAATATACTATTGATAACTGAATATACAAGTAAAAATATACATAAATATTTCTCTTAGTATACATGTTTTTATTAAAATTAGATTTGGATATGGTAATAAGATTAATGTTAGTATTAAATTTTAATTTGGTTTAGTGAACGAATATATATATCAGAAAACATATTCATAAGTATGTATGTGTGAAAATACGTGTTAAAACATTAGAATATATGCTCTGAAAAGGGAATGGTATGTGAGTTGTATGAATAGTTTTTAAAAATTTCGGTTGGCATATATTTTATAATGAATATGTAATTATATAAATGCCAAAATAGCATGCATACTTGAATATGTAAGTCAAAATACAAATGAATATTTATATTATCATACAAGCTTTTAATAAAATTATGTTAAGTAGAGGGATGTTAGTGTTCTTATTAATTTAGGATTGGAATAAGTTTAGGGTTAGGAAATGAATATGAAAATCAAAACACAAGAATATAAAAAATTTTGCATGAGCATCTGTATTATAACATGTATAAATATATATGTTCTGAAACAAGGGGTTTTAATGTGAGTCATAGAAATACACTTTTTAAAATTTAGGATGTTAAGAAAATTAAATATATAATAATATATGCTAAAACACCTTTGATATTTTTATATTTAAGTCAAAATACACTTAAATATGCATATTAGAATAAGCACTTCTTATAAAATTAGGCTTATATATTGGGTTGGATTAGAATTAGAATTCAATTTGGGTAGGGTTAGGAGTTAGTGTTAGGGAATTAATATGTATATCTGTAAATGTGAATTTTTCTAAGAATGTTTGTGTGAGAATAAGTTTGAAATCATATATGAATATATGTTTCCTGATAAAGGAAAGTTTATAATGTGAGTCCTATGAACATCCATTTTCAAAATTGCAGATGCATGGATACATTATATAAACTAACCATAGTGCTTCCAGGGGAAGCCATATGTGATTAGCAAGACCTTGACCTATCCTAGCACATGGCACTAGAGAAGTTAAGAGGCTTCTCACAAGTTCCCAAGAATGATCCCCTGAGGAATTTCAGCTGATTCTTAACAGTGAATGAGGACAAGGTCAATTTTGACCAAGTTGGTCTTAAATACCTGGCAGGAGAGTTACAAAGCACAGCCACTCAAGGGCCAACATCCATAGCAATAGTGGCACAATTGATACAAAAGGGGTTAGAAATCATCAGGAAGTTACAACTAACTGTATCAGGAAATGCACCTACACTGGATCAGGTGTTGCCAGTTACTCTGTTAATAATTAGGTTGAGTCCTATTAGGAAGACAGGATTCTCCCCTTATGATATTCTCTGTGTGAACCACCCTTTCATTATAAGAGGTATATAAATAGATCTAAATCTAAAATGCATCTTGCCCATCCCTTTAAACCAGGATATGCTAATTGTTTTTTTTAAATAATAATAAAGTCAACTACAATTCCTAAAACTTCTTTGGAGGGGTTATTTCACTGTCTTTTATCTAGCCCTATTGCAGTAAAGAAAGAAAAGGTGGCCCCTTAGATTTATCACAGCAGGTTAAAAGTAGCCTCTGATTTTGGGGAATGCAATCTTGATCCAATGGCACCGGGCAAGTTGACCATCCAAATTAAACAACCTGCACCTGAAAGCCTCCAAGCACAACAGCCCTGCTTTACTCAATCTAGCAGCTGACTAATCTACACATGGTAAAATCTTGAGGATCCAACTGCTACCTGGGATAAATGGACTACTCTTATATTCCACATAGGTCTATTTTACGATCATGCTCCTCCTGGCACTTGTCTTTGGTTCCTGCCTTCTTAACATACTTACCTAACTTTTCTCCTGCTTAGAGGCCATGAAATTCCAAATGGTTCTCTGCAGTTACCACTGGATTAACATGGAGGACAAGAACAGAGGTGATGCCCTCAGAGGGTTTAAAATGGCATCAAAGGGGGGGAAATGTGTTGGAAAAAGCAAGACCTGGTTGTAAAAAGAAATTACAAAGACATTAGTGTAAGAGTTCAATGCCTGGAGAAGGGGATCAGTTCCTCTCAACTCTCTTAGCATTTCTCCAGGAAGCCTAATTAACTATGAGTCCCTACATTTTGCATTGTCAAAAACTGCCCTAAGAGTCTGACTACTCCCTCCTGAAATGTAATAGATGTCAGTGAAAAGAGCTGTTTCTTCTTACCTGTTCTGTGAGCATGATTTATGATAGAGTTACTGCACAAGGCCTTCAGCTGCACAGATTAGGAATATTTTTTAAAGAGGAAAAAGCCCCAATGATAGGATGGGTCTAAGATGATGGCAAATAGCCTGTAAACATTGTAAGAAACTGTATCAGGACTCAGAATTTGGAGGTTATCTTTTCCTCTGGGCACACAAACTCAAAATAAAGTTCTCTTTCTCTCAAGTGTTGCTTGTTTCTTCTCGAGCATTCTTTTCCCCATACAGCATGTCAAGACCCATGGTCCTGAGGGTGACATTAGTGAAAGATTTACCCCTGTGTTTTTAAGCATGAAGGGGGGTCTAGCTGAACTCTGAGCAGATAATTTTCTCAGTTACCCATGGTAACCTGGGGCAGGAAGAGAGGCAGGGACATCTGGGAAATATTATATGTTCAAGTCATTATAATATAAAAATTTTTTGAGTGAATTTCAACCTGAACCCCAAGTCTTTTCCACCACAATCAACTCATTTTTGTCCCACTCTGCCTCCTCCTCCTGGACTTCTTCTCTAAAGAATTCTAATCAGTAGATACATGGGCAAAAATAACCACCCATTGGAGTTTCTAGATCTTGTCTATCATCTCATGGACAAGGGAGGCTGAGGGAGAATATTCTCCATTGCAAAGCTGTGCTTCCTAAATTAAGGAAACCCAAGCAACTTAACCAAACACTGTCTGCAAATACAAATATACAAAGGGAAATTGTGATTGCTCTCAGAATATATAAACTCAGGCAAAATATCTGAAGCCACAATTAAGTACTGGCAGTTAGTGTAGAAATAGGGAATCACATCAAAATGAGAAAATGAAGGCATGAAAGCTATCTGCATCTGGGAAGATGGAGAATGCCCCTGGGAGAATAGAATGTCAAAGACCTCCAGAGCCCTTTGATTACCAAATTTACTAGCTCCTACCATTCTTTTTCAAAATACTGCAGGCAAAGTCTTGCTAATTAATGTCCCTGGGCTCCATTTGGTCCCATAACTTTGCCCACTTGTTTCTGAACTTTTTGCCATCTCATGGAATCTCCAGGGCTTGCTCAATTAGAGAGGCAGGAGAGAGATGAGAGGTGAGAGAACAGGGAAACAAAGGAGACCTTAATCTATAAAAAGATGCAGGGAAAGCTCACTACTTGGATTGTAGAACATCAGCCATGGCCCCCTTCTCTCTACCAGGAGAAGGTTGTTCTACTACTTTTGAATAAAACCTGCTTAACATGCTTGCTTTGGTGTTCTTCTCTGGCATCATACTTCAACATATGAGGAAGCAGAATTGTCACCAACAAACTGTGATATCAAATCTGCCTGTAGAAAACTAAAATAAAATCTCACCCAATTTTCGAACTTCCTGGTGTTCTGCATCATGCAAAACCTCCCAGGAGGCACTGAGATTAGGTTCCAGAATATCACTTCCAAAGAACTTTCACTCATTCTCTTCCATCAAAATCTTGCTACCCATGTTTCAATACTTCTCAAAGAAATACCTATCTGGGTTCGGAGCGCTCCTGTGATATGAAAGCAAAACACAGGAGAGCTATGATATTCAAAGTGGAACCATTTGACACCCTGCTCCTTGGAATTAAAGGGCATGGGGGTTTCGGCTCAAGTAGGAGAGTGCACTTGATTTCTCACCGCAGGGTTGCCTGTGCCTTAGGCAACTGTGCACCAATAAGTGCCTACTGAGATATCATGGCCACTCTGTAGATACTCCTAATGTCACAGAAAAGTGTAATGACAGTTAGAAGAAACCGTGGTTCCCATGGCAACCAGAGATACTTTTGGTACTGACTGGATCAGAAAAAGATTCAAGGCAAGCACTGGCTCAGCTGTGAAGGTATGAGAGAGGACCAAGAAAGTGAGCCCCAGGAGCCTGTTCTGGTCAAGAAATGTGATCCTAAGTTCTTCACCCAGATGAAGTGGATCCAGGGATTGTTGGTGGCCCAGTCCAGAGTGCCTATGGATGATCCATTTTTTCCAGGGTAAGGGACAACACTGAAGCCTCATACTCTACACCGTACATTGTACTCCAGCTAGGCACAGTAGGTTTCACTGTTCCCATTGGGCCTCAACAGGCAAGCTGGCCTCCTGGAAACCCCTATGCTGTTGCAGACAATTGCCTTCCCCTGGACTTGGGGCCCAGGTCAAGACAAGGGGTGCACAAGGGTGCAAGAATTGACCATCAAACCACCCTCCCTATCAACATTGTCCTCCTGTCCTGCTCCTTTATGACTGGGCACACCCAAGATTTTGTTCACTCAGGAAACTGGAAGAGGGAGCAACATGGCTTGTGGAATGATGTCTGATATAGCTGAGGGCAGAGAAACATCCAGTGCAGTTCAGTGTGTTAAGTGGTTAGGCTGGGAAACATCACATCAATTCTGTCTGGGTACCCCTCCTTTCTTAGAATGCCAAAACAATAGACCTCATCAATGAATTCAGCAAAATAGCAGGCTATAAAATCAACATGCACAAATCTAAAGCATTTTTATATGCAAGCGATGAAACAGCTTAAAGGGAAATGAGGAAAACAACCCCATTTGCAATAGTCTCAAAAAAAAAAAAAATACTTGGGAATCAATCTAACCAAAGAGGTAAAAGATCTCTACAATGAGAACTACAGAACATTAAGAAAGAAATTAAAGAACACCTCAGAAGATGGAAAGATCTCCCATGTTCCTGGATAGGCAGAATTAATATTGTCAAAATGGCCATACTATCAAAAGTGCTATACAGATTCAATGCAATTCCAATTAAAATCCCAATGATGTACCTTACAGAAATAGAGCAAACAATCATGAAATTCATCTGGAAGAATAAGAAACCCAGAATAGCTAAAGCAATCCTTATCAGGAAGAATGAAACAGGGGGTATCGTAATACCAGAACTTCAAATATACTACAAAGCAATAGTAACAAAAACGGCACGATATTGGCACCAAAATAGACAGGTAGATCAATGGTACAGAATAGAGGACATGGACCCAAACCCAAATAAATACAATTTTCTCATACTAGACAAAGGTGCCAAAAATATGCAATGGAGAAAAGATAGCCTCTTCAACAAATGGTGCTGGGAAAACTGGAAATCCATGTGCAACAGAATGAAACTAAACCCCTATCTCTCACCCTGCACAAAAATCAACTCACAATGGATCAAGTACCTTGAAATCAGACCAGAGACCCTGCATCTTATAGAAGAAAAAATAGGTCCAAATCTTCAACATGTTGGCTTAGGATCAGACTTCCTTAACAGGACTCCCATAGAACAAGAAATAAAAGCAAGAATCAATAATTGGGATAGATTCAAACTAAATAGATTTCTCTCAGCAAAGGAAACTATCAGCAATGTGAAGAGAGAGCCTACAGAGTGGGAGAATATCTTTGCCACTCATACTTCAGATAAAGCACTAATTTCCAGAATATATAAAGAACTCAAAAAACTCTACAGCAAGAATACAAATAATCCAATCAACAAATGGGCTAAGGATATGAACAGACACTTCACAGAAGAAGATCTACAAGCAATCAACAAACATATGAAAAATGTTCACCATCTTTAGTAATAAGAGAAATGCAAATCAAAACTACACTAAGATTCCATCTCACCCCAATTAGAATGGCGATTATCAAGAATACAAGCAACAATAGGTGTTGGAGAGGATGTGGGGAAAAAGGTACACTCATACATTGCTGGTGGGGCTGCAAATTAGTGCAGTCACTCTGGAAAGCAGTGTGGAGATTCCTTAGAAAGCTTGGAATGGACCTACCATTTGACCCAGCTATCCCACTCCTCAGCCTGTACCCAAAGGACTTAAAATCAGCATATTACAGAGATACAGCCACATCAATGTTCATAGCTGCTCAATTCATAATAGCCAGATTGTGGAACCAACCTAGATGTTCTTCAATTGATGAATGGATAAAGAAACTGTGGTATATATATAAACAATGGAATATTACTCAGCCATAAAAAATAATAAAATTATGGCATTTGCAGACAAATGGATGAAATTGTAGAATATCATGTTAAGTGAGATAAGCCAATCTCAAAAATCCAAAAGACAAATGATCTCACTGATAAGTGGATGATGACACATAATGGGGAGTGGGAGGGGGGCAAGAATGGAGGAAGGAGGGACTGTATAGAGGGAAAAGAGAGGTGGGAAGGGTGGGGAGAAGGAAAAAAATGGAATGAATCAAACATCATTACTCTATGTAAATGTATGATTATGCAAATGGTATGCTGTTACTCCATGTACAAACAGAAACAACATGTATCCCATTTGTTTACAATAAAAATAAATTAAAAGAAGAATAAAAAAGAAACAAGTGATACCTGAAACAAGTGACATTTGACATTTAAGTACTGGTGTGTTGTGGCTGTGAGTCTTATTGAGGACAGTAGGTAGTGTCCTCCCTACAGTAGGGAATGTGTGATGGAGGTCAGGGGCTATCTAGATTGCAAGGTGAGATGTTTTCTCCACACTCACCTGGCTGGCCCCACCCCTTTTGCTGCTGCCCCAAAACTAGGCTCCACCCAGAAATTCTCTTGTTCTGAGTTTTCAACAGGACTTTCAACTCACCTCTTTTTACAAAAATACTAGGCAATCTGTCTTGAAAAGAGGTTCATCCTCTTGACATGACTAATGCCTGTCTGATAAGAGGCCCACTGTAACAATGCCAAGGGCCCTTTCAACAGTCCCTGGAGGAAGATATGGACTACAGTCCATGGTCACAGAACTTGGCACAAAATGCTCCAAAAAAGTGAATGTGATGGATCAAACAACTGCCTGATGGGACATGATGAACAGTATCCCAGACCATCATATCATATTGATATATGCATAATGATGAAAGACAGGAATGGCACACTTTCAAAGTTGAATATTTAAAACTTCAATTGCTAAGAACTTTCTGTGAGAACTGAAAACAGAAAGGTGTTGGAAATGAAAAACTAACTTCAGTGAATAGACACTAAAATAAATAATTGTCATTGCTAATTATTTGCAAAAATATATCAGGACATCCATCAGTTTCAGAATAGTATACAAAAGAGCAAGAAGGAATTGAACTATTATTCAGTAAGCAAAGATAACTACTGACAATAGCTCATTTTGAAGGAACTTGAATGTCCTTGAAAATTCATGGCTCATTCCTGTTGCTTGCAATGGACATCAGATAACACGTATGCTTAATTTGCATTTCTGGCACATGACCTTTGAGGAAAGGTTTTCCTATCACCATGGCACCTGCACCCAAAACCTAAATTTATAGAAGTACAAATTTGGAAGTGCAGCAAGGAATGATGGCTCCTAAAATAAATAGTATACCACATAATCAGAGATTTAAACAAAATAATCACTACTGTATTACAAAATGACCCCAATAGGGTCAGATATCAGATTTCAAAAACAGAAAATTTTAAAGAAGAACTATACATGTGATTGGAGTATTTGGTCATGAAATACAGATCCTAAAGCATTTATAAAATACAAAATACTTTTTTCCTTCTAATTGGTTATATCCACTACAAAGTTTCAGCATACCTAATGCCTCAGATTTTATTCTTTCAATGTGTCAAATAGGTGTTCTTCTATGATGCCTTACACTAAAAAGGACAATAAAAATTTTTCACAAAACTATGGTCAATTTGAGAAAACCACTTTCTACACCCAATTATAAACAGCATGTCTTGTAAAATCAGCAAAAGTCTATAAAAATACTTCATTAGAGTTGAGACTGGATTTGCAATGATACAGGTAAGCCAGTTTGGAAATTCCCACTGTGGATCCTGAGTGACATCAGCAGAAAGTAAGTTAGGTACTCAGTGCCAATGCACTCAATTCCTTAAAGAAAATAATATCTTCCCAATGCAAAGCAGAACAGAGAAAAGGCAGTGAGAACAGTAGCTCACTTGTCATAAACCCTGTTTCCTAGCTGACATTGATGTTGACTTGGAACAGGCCCAAGTGTCTCAGTCCACTTAATTTGCCCAGAGATTAAGAGTGTGCCCCTGAAGACTACAAATTCCCCATATTGTGCCCAGATCATGAATCCCCAAAAACACCAGGGAACCATCTCCAATGCAAAAGCAAGAGGGCCTTTATTGCAAGCTTGAGCTTGGACTTCCAGCATTCACTGATGCAGCAGGTACTGACTGAGAGCCCCTTGTCTCGATTCAGTGGGATTTTTATGAGCTCCACAGTAGAGTGGGAAATTTGAACAAAGCAACGTACAAGATTGGCTGATCTTTCAGCATGTGTGATTTGGCATGTTTCCATTGGCTTAGGGTACTCAGGTCTTAACATATTGACATATACAATTTGGATTGTTAGGCATTGGCTTGCTAGCTCCCGATTGGTTGTTTGCCAAAGGCCAGTCTTACTCTTGACTCATGTGGTATGCTCTTTGTTCTAGTGGAATAGGCTATCTGAGCTCTAGGAAATAGAAACCTAGTCCTGAAATCTTTCATGACCTAAATGCAGCTTGTCATGGCCGTGGTTCAGCTCCCTTTTCACCCAATACTATTACAGTCGACCTTGTGAATGTCACATCATTAAGTCCTGGTGATTGTCCTTTCTTCTTCAAGAACTTGCTGATTTAATCCCCACATCAACATTTTCATGAGAATGAAGAGACTATTAGTTCCTAATTGTTGCCTCATCTCCAGGAAGACCTACTCTTAAACATTCAAGTAACAGGGGAAGTACTTCTTACACTCAGCCTTGTTCTGACAACTCTCATTGGAATGAACTTCCACTTAAAATTACTTCTTTTCCAACCATGATCTATTCACTTGATTTACCTAAGGAGAAAATATTGAGATTATGGGATATGGATAATCTGAAGAGGTTCAATATAACAGGTGGCTGGATCCTTTTCCAGTCTCCCTCTGTTAAATGTTTTGCAGGTAAACAATACCAACACAAACCTAACAATTTCTAGTGAACTTTAATTGCACATTTGAAAATAATCAATCTGGAAAAATTAGTTGCATGTCAATTCCCACCATGTTGGGGGATGTCAAATGAGACAGATTTACCTCTCTCTTTTTAAGCTTTAAAAGTTTTGCAGCCTAACAATGTGCAGAAAAATATCTCAGTTATTCACAGAAGCTGTGACAAGAGACAGACATTTGGGAAACATTCTATACTCAGGTCGTTAACATATAAAAATAATTATATAATTCAAACCTGAACCCCAACCATTTATGACCATAACCAATTAATTTTTGAACCACTCTGCCTCCTCCTTCTGGACATTTCCTTTAAAAAATTCTTACCAGCAGATATCTGGACCAAAAAAATGGAGGAGTGGAGGTGCTGGATCTTCCCTATCATTTCAGGGATGGGGAAGTCTGAGGCAATTGCATCTGCAGTGCAAAGCCAGTCTTCCTAAATTAGGAAAGGTCTAAGCAACTTAGTCAGACACTCTAACTATAAATATACAAAGGTAAGGGGTAAAGACTCATGGGGTATGTGAAAACAGGCACAATATGTGCTTGCAGAAAAGAGTGCTCACCCAATTTTCAAACTGTGGGTTGTTCTGTTTGCTTCAAATTCTCACAGGATTCTTTGCACTGAGATTAGCTTCCAGAAAGTCACTTTTGTTCAATTTTCATTTCTTCTTTTCCATTCAAAATCCTGCTACCCTAGTTTTGATCCTTCTTAAATAAATGCCAAACATGGTTATCAGCACTCCTATGAAATGAGAGCAAAAACATTACAGCTACAATAAGCAAAGTGGAACCAGCTGGTATCCAGCAACTTGGGATTGAAGGTCAGAGAGTTCTATTATCCAGTAGGAAAGGGCATACGGTGTCTCTCCCCTGGGGTTGATTCTGGGCCTTAGGTAACATCGGCATCAATGAGGACCTGTTGTGTCATCCTGGCAACTCTGCAGATGTCTCCTGATGTCACAGAGACACAAAATGACAGTATGATGATGTCCTGCTTCCCATGGCAACCAGAGAGGTTTCTGGCAAAGATTCAAGACATTTGAAGGCTCAACTTTAAAGTTGGGAGTAAAGGCCAAGTGAGTGCGTCCCACTGGCCTGTTGTTTTTTAAAGAACTGTGATATACTTTGGAATGTACTTACAGTTAACAGTGGTACAACAGCTTTGAAAGGAAACAATTTTTTTGCTTGCTGGTAAGCAATAGATCTTGGAGCTAATTGATTAAAATGCAAAATATAAGGTACTCATTGAGAACGGATTGAGTGCCTCTATATTGAAGCTACTTATTGGATCTGCTCCTCCTCAGCACTTGTATGCTAGTTTCAACCAGCACACTTAAACATCAGTTCACTCCCATTATACAAAATGGTCTATCAAGAGAGCTCTTGTAAATAGGAGCATTAACATCTGGGAGTCAAGTGGGACCATAAGGACAATCATATTCACCAAGTCTCATTAAAACCCTTTTGTGACACATTTTCAGAAAACTCTTCAACTGCAGTTGTCTATCTGGAATGTGCTCCTGGTTTTGAAAGACACACTTGATTTGTTTCTTCTGTTGCTGGAAAGCACTTACATTTCATGCTTCTTCTTCTAAATGCAAACTAATATATTTTTATTGAGAACAGAGTGAGTAACTCCAAGTTGAAGCTGTTTGCTGACCCTGTTCCTGAACAGAGCTTCTAAGCTCTTTTTAGCATTTCATGAACATCACACAAACTGGTAGAACAATGCATATATAGGAATAAGAAAAATTATGAGTATTTTGACTTATACCTTCAATTATCAGTGTTAAATTTGCATATTTATAACTCTATATTCACATATATATTTATCTATGCATCCCAAATTTTAAAAAATGGGTATTTATATATCTCTCATTAAGCCATTCCCTATTTCAAAACATATGTACATTTCATAGATACTTTCACATGTAGATGCTTATGAATATTCATGTTTCACCATATATATATTCAATCCATAACCATATATGGAAACCAATCAATTTTAATACTAATATTAACATCCCTTGTGTAACTAAACCTAATTTTACATAAAAGCACAAATAATAAAGTGAATATTTATGTGTATTTTGATTGATACATTCAACTATAAATATTTGCATATATATATAGATATAATTCATGTAAATATTTTAAGTGTATCCCTAAATTTATAAAATACATTTATAATATTCACTTTAAACCCTTCTATATTTTCTATGTCAAAACTTTTGATTATATGTTTTTTTTTTCCCTCTAGTTTCAAGGAAGCACTTTTGAATTCTCTGCTATGATGGGTCTGAACACAGCCTAGGCCCAGTCCTTATGCCAATCCTGCTCCCCTGGAGAACAATGAGGCAGCTAGGCTTTTGGATTCCTTATACCCTATGAGATGTAAAGAAAATACTAACACACATATAATTGGTGCTTTCGGAAGAGGAAAGAGAAAATAAGGCAGAAGCAGTACTAGAAATGATATAAGCTAAGAGTTTTCAAAATTGATGAAAGTTAGCAAGCCCAGATCAAGAAGAGCTGTGGTTAAATACAAAGTATTAATACTCATTAACAGAAAGTAGATAGAAGTAGATAGAAATTTTTCATTCTATTTCACCATCCTCTTATATAATTTGTGAGTGCGTATGTGTGTGTGTGTGTGTGTGTGTGTGTGTGATGCTGGTAATTGAACCCAGGGCCTCTTGTGTGCCTGGCAAGCTCTCTTACACTGACCATATCCCCAGCCCTATAATTTTTTTCTTTAGTGTGAAAAGGGGATTAAGCCAAAACCTTCCCTTAATACTATGGCATAGTAAAATATGAATCTGGTAACAGACAAGCCTCTAGAAAGAATCACCTATACTTGCTCTCTTAATATTTCAGCTTCCCACTTACTCTTTTAACCACTGGTTAAGCTCAGCAGCGACCTCTAACTGCCAAGACATTCAGCTTTTTCTTAACTTCTCTGTAAAATTTGTCACCCTTTATCACTCACTCTTTATTGGTATTTTTCCTTACTCAGGATCATAAACAGTTTTCTCTCTTTGTTCTCCAGTTTTTTCAATATCTATTATAAGAAAGTATACCTGGGTCTTGGACCATCTTACTCATACCTGCAGCATCTGCAAATAGTATTCATGAAAAATGAAATGGTAAAATGAAATATGGGAAACTAATTTCAATCATTTGTGGTCAAAACTGAAGTCTCTATCATCCTTCTCAAACCCATTCCCCATTTTCAGATCCATCTTAGTGAAATATTTCAAATTCCTCTGACAATTTAGAAACTTGAAATTGTATATGTTCAGAGTTGGGGTTGACTGAGGGTGAGGACAAACAATGCCTACATTGCCTACCTTACCTAGCGTGCTTACTCAGGGATCGGAGATTGAGCTCTGAAGGCATGGATCTAATTTTATTTAGGGTTGCACAGGACATATATTGGCACATTATCCAATCAAGTTAACATGCTTGTTAAAACATAACAGAGTCAGTCTATAGGTGAACTATATGTCGAGGTAGTGTAAACAAACCAAGCATGCCTAAGCAATTCTGCCCAGCAACAGGTCCAAGACCAAGGACTGGGGTACAGTAAGCTCCTGCACACAGCATGAGGCAAGGCAGTGTGGGCAAGCTCACATCACAGCTTGCAGGGATGCTTGACAGAATAAGGCCTCCCTTCAGCTCTAGCTTAGCCTCAGTAACTGCAAAGACCTTCATTCCATGGTGAGTCTTTACCATTACCTCAGTTTCTCTGTCCAAACTGTTTGGCTTACTTAGACCATGGTGTTAGTGACTGCTGTCAGATAAACTTGAGGAATGTTTCCTACATGAAATTACAGGTTACTCTTGTCTCACTAGCTCAATATGAGCTCTTACAGTGTTTCAGGGATCCTCAGATGCTCAGTCTTGCTCAAGGATCAGGCTATGCATCAAAACCATTTCAAAATGACAGAAATTGGCAATATTCTAATTTTTATTTTTACAGGCTGCATTTTGATTCATTGTACACAGATGGGGTACAACTTTTTATTTCTATGGTTGTACAGTGTAAATTCACACCATTCATGTAATCATACATATGGTAGTACTGTCCATCTCTTTCCTTCACCCACACCATCCTGCCCCATTTTCCTCTACACCATCCAATGTTCCTCCATTATTATCTTGCCCTCCCACCCCCCATTATGTATCAACCACTTATCAGAGAAAACATTTGGTCTTTGGTTTTGGGGGATTGGATTATCTCACTTAGCATGATATTCTCCAACTCCATCCATTTACCAGCAAATGCCATAATTTATTCTTCTTTATGCCTGAGTAATATTCCATTGTGTATATATACCAAAGTTTCCTTATACATTCATCTATTGAAGGGCATTTCCATTGGTTCAACAATCTAGCTATTGTATATTGAGTAGCTATGAACATTGATGTTGCTGTGTCACTGTAGTATGCTGATTTTACTTTGGGTATAGGTCGAGGAGTGGGATAGCTGGGTCAAATGGTGGGTCCATTCCAATTTTTCTGAGAAATCTCCATACTGCTTTCCAGAGTGGCTGAACCAATTTGCAATTCCACCAGCATGTATGAGTGTGCCTTTTTCCCCACATCCATGCCAACACTTATTATAGCGTGTGTTCTTGATAATAGCCATTCTAATTGGAGTGAGATGAAATCTTAGGGTGGTTTTAATTTGCATTTCTTTATTTACTAGAGATGATGAGCACTTTTTCATATGTTTGTTGGTCACCTGTATATCTTTTTCTGTGAAGTGTCTGCCCAGTTCCTTAGTCCATTTTTTGATTGGGTTCTTTTTATTTTTGGTGTAAAGTTTTTTAAATTCCTCATAAATTTTGGAGATGAGTGCTCTGTCTGAAGTATGTGTGGAAAAGATTTTCTCCCATCCTGTAGGTTCTCTTTTCACATTATTGGTTTTTTCTTTGTTGAGAAGAAGCTTTTTAGTTTGAATTCATCCCATTTATTGATTCTTGCTTTTATTTCTTGCACACTGGGGGTCCTGTTAAGGAAGTCTGGTTCTAAGCCAACATAATGAAGATTCAGGTCTACATTTTCTTCTATTTGGTGAAAGGTCCCAGGTATAATTCCTAGGTCCTTGATCCATTTTGAGTTGATTTTTGTATAGGGTGAGAGATAGGGGTTTAATTTTATTTTACTACATACAGTATTGCCAGCACCATTTGTTGAAGAGGCTATCTTTTCTCCATTGTTTGTTTTTGGTACCTTTGTATAGTAAGAAATAACTGTACTTTTGTGGGTTTGTCTGTGTCTTCTCTTGTGGACCATTGGTTTACCTGTCTATTTTGGTGCCAATACCATGCTGTTTTTGTTATTATTTCTCTATTGTGATACTTTTGGCATCACTGTTCCTGCCCAGGATTGCTTTGTCTATTCTGGGTCTTTTATTCTTCCAAATGAATTTATTGATTGCTTTTGCTATTTCTATGAGGAATGTCATTGATGTTTTAATTGGAATTGCATTAAATCTGTATAGCACCTTTGGAAATCTGGCCATTTTGATAATATTAATTCTGCCTATTGAAGAACACAGACTTTCCATCTTCCAAGGTTTTCCTCAATTTCTTTCTCTCATGTTCTGTTCTATTCATTGTAGAGGTCTTTCACCTCTTTTGTTAGATTAATTCCTAAATATTTTATTTTATTTGAGGCTATTGTGAATGGAGCTGTTGTCCTCATTTCTCTTTCAGATGATTCATCACTTAATGAAGAGAAATGCATTAGGTTTATGTGTGTTGATTTTATATCCTACTATTTTTCTGAATCCATTTATTAGGTCTAGAAGTTTTCTGGTGGAATTTTTTGGGTCCTCTAAGTATAGAATCATGTCATTGGTAAATAGTGACAGCTTGAGTTTTTCTTTTCCTATTCATATTCCTTTAATTTCTTTGGCCTGTCTAGTTCCTCTGGATAATATTTCAAGCATTATGTTGAATAGAAGTGGTGAAAGAGAGCATCCCTGTCTTCTTGCAGTTTTTAAAGGGAATGCTTTGAGCTTTTCTTCTATTAAGAATGATGTTGGGGACCCCTGCACAGAGATTATCGCCATCACTGAGCAATCCCGCCTGACCTCTGCACTAAGGATGGTGCCATCACTGGTTGGTCACAGTTGAGCTGGCAGGTGAGTCAGGCTACCTGCATTGTGGAGGTAGCAGGCAGACACCCAACCCACCTGCCTTGCAGAGCTAGGCGGCAGGCAGCCAACCCACCCAACCACCAGACCAAAGACAGACACCATCACTGAGCAACCCCGCTTGACCACCACACTGAGGTCTGTTGCCATTGCGAAACAAGCCAGCAAACAAGCCAGGCCACCTGCATCGCGGAGCTAGCCAGAGACTTTATAGGCTGGTGCAGGTATTTTGAATTATTCCTGTGGGTGTGGCCATCATCATTGGAAGGGCAGCTCCCTTCTTAAGACACCTACAGGAGACTAGAGGACCTTTGACAAGACCCAGGAGTCAAGAAGAGGAGGTATTGAGAGACTCGGTATCAACTCAGAGCCACCTGGTGAATCTCTCTCACTGGTCGGGCTCCCCAGATGGGGCAGTAGTCCCAAAACACAGGGAATTTTGTGCAGTAGAGTGGCCCAGTGAGACTCCCCTGCTGGAGCTGAGAACCCAGTCAACCAGGAGCATTGCAGAGGAGGGCCACACAGCAAGAGAATTCATTGCAGAGTGAGGGTCGGAGGCCCAGGCGGTAGCTCTTGTCCCCAGGGAATATAGCAGAGGAGGGCACTCAGTGAGGGAATCCTTTGCAGGGCCAGGCTCTCCAGCTCAGGTGGTAGTTCAGGACACCTGGGAACATCGCAGAGGAGGACTTCCCAGTCCAGGTGGTAGTTCTGGACTGAAGGGAACTTCTCAGAGGAGAGCTGCCCAGTGAAACTTCCCCACCTAGTAAGTCTTCCCCACTGGGTGAGGCTTTCCCACCAGAGCAGTAGAACCAGAGACACAGACCCAGATCAGATGTGTCCCAGTCTGCAGTCTAGTCCCCCTTTGACTGACAATCAGTCAATAAGTGGAGGCACCTCTGCCCACTGACAGGGAATATACCCCACCTGAAGGCCACCAACCCTAGAGGGGCAGCTTCCTAGTGAAGCACCACATTATCAAGTTCCTCCAAGACTTCAGGCTACTGAAGGCTAAGAGATGAGTTATTGGAAATCTGCAGAGACAATATTAGTCAGTAAAGGAAATCTGCAATATCTCAGAGTTTCACTACAAGAGGAGTAGATACCTGCGCAATATGAGAAAACAAGAGAAGAAAATGTCCCAAACAAACCTAGATGGTATAGCAATAAAATCCAATGACAGCATGGCAGAAGAAATGTCAGAAAGGGAGTTCACCATGTACTGAGGAGATGAAAGAGCAAATGCAGGTATTGAATGATGAGATGAAAGAGTAAATGCAGGCATTGAATGATTTCACCAATCGACATTTAAAAGGAAGCAAAAGTTCATTTCAATAAAGAGTTAGTGATATACAGAAATCCTTGAAGTGAAGGAAACATTAAACCAAATTAAAAACTCCATAGAAAGCATAACAAATAGGATAGAACACCTGGAAGGCAGAACCTCCAATATTGAAGACAAAATATTTAATCTTGAAAATAAAGTTGAACAAACAGAGAAGATAGTAAGAAATCATGAACAGAATCTATAAGAATTATGGGATATCATGAAAAGGACAAATTTAAGAATTATTGAGTTTGAGGAAGGCTTAGAGAAACAAACCAAAGGAATGAATAATCTATTTAATAAAATAATATCAAAAAATTTCCAAAATCTGAAGAATGAAATGGAAAATCAAGTACAAGAGGCTTATAGGACTCCAAATACACAAAATTACAGCAGACCCACATCAAGGCACATTATAATGAAAATACCTAACATACAAAATGAAAACATAATTTTAATGACTGTGAGAGAAAAGAATAAAATTACATTCAGGGGGAATCCAATATGGATATCAGCAGATTTTTCAAAACAGACCCTAAAAGCTAGAAGGGCCTGGAACAATATTTTTCAAGCCCTGAAAGAAAACAGATGTCAACCAAGAATCTTATACCCAGGAAAACTTACCTTCAGATTCGACAATGAAATTCCATAATAAACAAAAGCTAAAAGAATTTACAAAAACAAAACTGGCATTATAGAACATTCTCAGCAAAATATTCCATGAGGAAGATATGAAAAAAAATGATGTAAATCAGCAAAGGGAGGAACTATCCTAAAGGAACAGCCAAATAAAGGAGAAACCAAGTCATATCAAAAAAAAATGAGCCAAATGACCAGGAATACAAATCATATCTCAATAATAACCCTGAATGTTAATGGCCTGAACTCAAATAGTGGCTCATCCATATACGTCAAACAGATTCTTCTCAAGTCCAGAAATTGCATAGGCCACAACACAATAATATTAGGTGATTTTAACACACCTATCTCACCACTGGACAGATCCTCCAAACAAAAATTGAACAAAGAAAGTGTAGATCCCAATAACATAATCAATAATTTAGACTTAATGGATATTTATAGAATATACCATCCAACAAAGAGCAAATATACTCTCTTCACAGCAGCACATGGATCCTTCTCAAAAATAGGCCATATTTTATGCCACAAAGCTAATGTTAGCGAGTACAAGACGATAGAGTATTCTATCAGATCATAATGGATTGAAATTAGAAATATATGATAGAGTAAAAAACAGAAACTACTCCAACACCTGGAGATTAAATAATATGCTATCATATGACAAATGGATAACAGAAGATATCAGGAAGGAAGTTAAAAAATTCTTAGAGGTAAATGAGAACAAAGAAACATCATATCAAAATCTCTGGGACACTATGAAAGCAGTACTTAGACAAAAAATTAATTCATGGAGTGCATTCAATAAAGGAAGAAAAACTCAACAAATAAACAACCTAACACTACAGCTCAAAGTCCTAAAAAAAAAGAACAGACCAACACCAAAAGTAGTAGTAGACAGGAAATAGTTAAAATCAGAGCTGAAATCAAAAAAAAATTGAAACAAAAGAAACAATCAAAAAATTAACAAAATAAATAGTTGGTTATTTGAAAAAAAATTAATAAAATTGATAAACCCTTAGCCACACTAACAGAAAGAAAACACAATTACTAAAATTCAGAATGAACAAGGAAATATGACAACAGAAATACAAAACATAATTAGAAGTTATTTTGAAAATGTATACTCCAACAAAATAGAAAATCTCAAAGACATCAACAAGTTTCTAGAGACATACGAATTACCTAAACTGAACCAGGAGGACAGACACAATTTAAATAGATCAATTTCAAGTAATGAAATAGAAGTCATCAAAAGCCTACCAACAATGAAAAGGCCCGGACCAGATGGGTTCTCAGCTGAGTTCTACAAAACCTTTAAAGAAGAGCTCATTCCAATACTTCTCAAAGTATTTCATGAAATAGAAGAGGAGAGAACCCTTCCAAACTCTTCTATGAAGCCAATATCACCCTGATACTTAAACCAGACAGAGACACATTGAGGAAAGAAAATTTTAGACCAATATACTTAATGAATATTGATGCAAAAATTCTCAACAAAATCTTAGGAAATCGCATACAAAAGTGTATTTAAAAGATAGTGCACCATGATCAAGTGGGTTTTATCCCAGGGATGCAAATTTGGTTCAACATTCAAAAATCAATAAATGTATTTCACCATATCAACAGACTTAAAGTTAAGAATCACATGATTATTTTGATAGATGCAGAAAAAGCATTTGATAAAATACAGCATTCCTTCATGTACAAAATACTAGCAATTAGACAGACCAAGGAAATTAAAGGGATATGAATAGGAAAAGAAGAACTCAAACTATCCCTATTTGCTGATGACATGATTATATACTTAGAGGAACCAGGAAATTCCACCAAAAAAATTTTAGAACTCATAAGTGAATTCAGTAAAGTAGCAGGATATAAGATCAATGCTCATAAATCTAATGCATTTTTATACATAAGTGATGAATCTTCAGAAAGAGAAGTTAGGAAAACTACTCCAATCAAAATAGCTTTGGGAAAAAAATAAAATACTTGGGAATCAATCTAACAAAAGAGGTGAAAGACTGCTACAATGAAAACTATAGAACACTAAAGAAAGAAATTCAAGAAAACCTTAGAAGATGGAAAGATCTCCCATGTTCTTGAATAGGCAGAACTAATATTGTCAAAATGGCCATACTACCAAAAGTGCTATACAGATTCAATGCAATTCCAATTAAAATCCCAATGACGTACCTTACAGAAATAGAGCAAGCAATCATGAAATTCATCTGGAAGAATAAGAAACCCAGAATAGCTAAAAGCAATCCTTAGCAGGAAGAGTGAAGCAGGGGGTATTGCAATACCAGAACTTCAACTATACTACAAAGTAATAGTAACAAAAACAGCATGGTATTGGCACCAAAATAGAAAGGTGGATCAATGGTACAGAATAGAGGACATGGACACAAACCCAAATAAATACAATTTTCTCATGTTAGACAAAGGTGCCAAAAATATGCAATGGAGAAAAGATAGCCTCTTCAACAAATGGTGCTAGGAAAACTGGAAAGCCATATGCAACAGAATGAAATTAAACCCCTATCTCTCACCCTACACAAAACTCAACTCAAAATGGATCAAGGATCTTGAAATCAGACCAGAGACCCTGCATTTTATAGAAGAAAAAGTAGGTTCAAATCTTCAACATGTTGGCTTAGGATCAAACTTCCTTAACAGGACTCCCATAGCACAAGAAATAAAAGCAAGAATCAATAAGTGGGACAGATTCAAACTAAATAGCTTTCTCTCAGCAAAGGAAACTATCAGCAATATTAAGAGAGAGCCTACAGAGTGGGAGAGAAATCTTTGCCACCCATACTTCAGATAGAGCAGTAATTTCCAGAATATACAAAGAACTCAAAAAACTCTACACCAAGAATACAAATAATCCAATTGACAAATGGGCTAAGGAAATGAACAGACACTTCACAGAAGATCTACAAGCAATCAACAGATATATGAAAAAGTGCTCAACATCTTTAGTAATAAGAGAAATGCAAATCAAAACTACCCTAAGATTTCATCTCACTCCAATTAGAATGGTAATTATCAAGAATACTAGCAACAACAGGTGTTGGCGAGGATGTGGGGAAAAAGGTACACTCATACATTGCTGGTGGGGATGCAAATTAGTGCAGCCACTCTGGAAAGTCGTGTGGAGATTCCTTGGAATGGAACCACCATTTGACCCAGCTATCCCACTCCTTGGCCTATACCCAAAGGACTTAAAATCAACATACTACAGAGATTCAGCTACAACAATGTTCATAGCTGCTCAATTCACAATAGCCAGATCATGGAACCAACCTATATGCCCTTCAGTTGATGAATGGATAAAGAAACTGTGGTATATATATATATATATATATATATATATATATATATATATATATATATGTAATGGAACATTACTCAGCCATAAAAAATAACAAAATTATGGCATTTGCAGGCAAATTGATGCAGTTGGAGAATATCATGCTAAGTGAGATAAGCCAATCTCAAAAAACTAAAGGATGAATGATCTTGCTGATAAGCGGATGATGAAACATAATGGGGGGTGGTAGGGGGGCTAGAATGGAGGAAGGAGAGACTGTATAGAGGGATAAGAGGGGTGGGAGGGGTGGGGGGAAGAAAAAATAATAGAATGTATCAAAAACTATTACCCTAGGTAAATGTATGATTACAAAAACAGTATACCTCTACTTCATGTACAGAGAAACAAGATGTATCCCATTTGTTCACAATAAAAATGAATTTAAAAAAAGAATGATGTTGGCCACAGGTTTAGCATAGATAGCCTTTACAATGTTGAGTCATGTTTCTACTCTCCCTTTTTTTTTAGAGTTTTGAGCATGAAGGGGTGTTGTATTGTCAAATGCTTTCTCTGCAACTATTGAAATTATCATACGATTCTTAACCTTAAGTCTATTGGTGTGGTGACTTACATTTATTGATTTCTGGATGTTGAACCAACCTTGCATCCCAAGGATATACCCCACTTGATCATGGGGCACTGTCTTCTTAATACATTTTTCTATGTGATTTGCCAGAATTTTTTAAGGATTTTTCATCTGCACTCATTAGAGATATTATTCTAATGTTTTCTTTCCTTGATGTGCCTTTGTCTGGATTTGGAATCAGCATTTTAATAGCTTCATAGAATGAATTTTGAAGGACTCTCTCCTTTTCTATTTCATGAAATACTTTGAGGAGTATTAGTATAAGTTCTTCTTTGAGGGTCTTGTAGAACTCAACTGAAAATCTGTCTGGTTCTTGGCTTTTCTTGGTTGATATGCTTTTGATGGCTTTTCTATTTCACTGCTGGAAATTGATCTGTTTAAATTGTGTATGTACTCTTGGTTCAGTTTGGGAGGATAATGTGTCTCTAGAAATTTGTCAATGTCTTCAAGATTTTCTATTTTGTTAGAGTATAGATTTTTCAAAGCAACTTCTTATTATGTTATGTATTTCAATGGTCTCTGCCATGACATATTCTATTTCATTACAAATATTTCTAATTTGAGTTTTTCTCTCTCCTCTTTGTTAGTGTAGCTAAGGGTTTATCTATTTTGTCTACTTTTTCAAAGAACCAACTTTTTGTTTTGTCAATTTTTTGAATTGTTTCTTTTGTTTCTACTTCATTGATTTCATCTCTGATTTTAATTATTTCCTGTCTTCTATTACTTTTGGTGTTCTTCTATTCTTCTTTTTCTAGTCTTTGAAATGTAATGTTAGGTCATTTTGTTTTGACTTTTTATTCTTTTCTTGAATTCATTCCAGACAATGAATTTTCCTGTTAGTGTTCCAGAAATTTTGATGTGTTGTATCATCATTTTGATTTACTTCTAAGAATTTTTTTATCTACTCCCTGATATTTTCTGTTATTCATGCTTCATTCAATAGCATATTATTTAGTCTCTAGGTGTTGGAGTAGTTTCTGTTTTTTATTCTATCATTGATTTCTGATTTTATTTCATTATGATCTGATAGGATACAAGGTAGTATCTCTATTTTCTTGCATTTACTAAGGGCTGCTTTTTGACATAATATATTGTCTATTTTAGAGAAGGTTCCATGTGCTGCTAAGAAGGAAGTGTACTTACTCATTGATGGATGAAATATTACATATATGTGTGTATATATATATACATATATATACATATATATATATATACATATATATATATATCTGTTATGTCTAAGATATCGATTGTGTTATTGAGTTCCATGGTTGCTTTGTTTAGTTTTTGTTTAGAAGCTCTATCCAGTGGTGACAGTGGCATGTTAAAGTCACCCAGAATTAATGTGCTGTGATCTATTTGATTCCTGAAATTTAGAAAGATTTGTATGACAAACATGGATGTGCCATTGTTTGGGGCATAACTATTTACAATCATTATGTCTTCCTGGTGTATGGTTCCCTTAAGCAGTATGACATGTCCTTCTTTACCCCTTCTAACTAACTTTTGCTTGAAGTCCACTTTATCTGATATAAGGATGGAAACCTCTGCTTTTTTACTGAGTTGACGTGCATGGTATGATTTTTCCTATCCTTTCACCTTTAGCCTGTGGATGTGTTTTTCTATGAGATGAGTCTCTTGAAGGCACCATATTGTTGCATCCTTCTTTTTAATCCAATCCACCAGTCTATGTTTTTTGACTGATGCATTTAGACCTTGAATGACCATGGTTATTATTGAGATAAGATTTGTGTTCTCAGTCTTTTCAACTTATTTTTGGTTTTTAACCTGATTTGGTTTCTCCTTCAATTGGCTTCTCCTTCAAGGTAATTCCTCCCTTTGCTGATATACATTGTTGTTTTTCATTTCCTCCTCATGGAATATTTTGCTGAGAATGTTCTGTAGTGCAGGCTTTCTATTTGTAAATTCTTTTAACTTTTGTTTATTATAAAAGAACTTTATTTTGTCTTCAACTCTGACGTTTGGTTTTTCTGGGTATAAGATTCTTGGTTGGCAACCATGTTCTTTCAGAACTTGAAATATATTGTTCCAGGCCCCTCTAGCTTTTAGAGTCTGGACTGAGAAACCTGCTGACATCTGTATTGGAATCTCCCTATATGTAATCTGATGCTTTTCTCTCTCAGTCTTTAAAGTCCTATCTTTATTTTGTATGTTAGGCATTTTTATTATAATGTGCCTTGGTGTGGATCTGTTGTGATTTTGTGCATTTGGTGTCCTGTAAGCCTCCTGTAGTTGATTGTCCATTTCATTCTTCAGCTTTGGGAAATTTTCTAGTATTCTTTCACTGAATAGGTTGTTCATTCCTTTGGTTTGTATCTCTATGCCTTCCTCAATCCTGAAAATTCTTAAATTTGGTCTTTTCATGATATCCCATAGTACTTGGAGGTTCCGTTCATTATTTTTTACCATCTTCTTGTTTGGTCAACTTTATTTTCAAGATTAAATATTTTGTCTTCATTGTCTGAGGTTCTGTCTTCCAAGTGATTTAGTCTTGTGATGATGCTCTCCATTGAGTTTTTTATTTGGTTTATTGTTTCTTTCATTTCAAGGATTTCTGTTTGGCTATTTTTCAGAATCTATATCTCTTTGTTGAAATGATCTTTGCTTCCTGCAGTTGCTCTTTCAACTGCTTGCTGGAGTGATCATCCATTGCCTGCATTTGCTCTCCTGTCTTATACTTTGCTTCATGAGTCATTTTAATTATGTATTTTCTGAACTCCTTTTCTGACATTTCTTCTACCCTGCTGTCATTGGGTTTTATTAATATAGAATATTGGTTTGTTTGGAACACTTTCTTCTCCTGTTTTTTCATGTTTTTTTTATCTTCCCCTCTAGCAGTGCAGGTCTGGGGTATTGCAATTTCCACCCTGTGGGCTTATAGTGACCCTGCTGGTTTCCAAAACCTCTTCTTTAAGGGAGAGATAAATATTAGCAGCACCCAGTCCAGACAATATGCAACCTCTAACCCTAACCCCATCCAAAATTGAATTCTAACCCTCACCTTCCCCAATATCTAAGCCTAATTTTATATAAAAAGCTTATACTAATATGCACAATTATGTGCATTTTTACATACATATTAAAATATCTAAGGTGTACTAGGACTTATTATTTTATATTCATTTATATCCATACACCCTCAACTTAAAAAATTATATTATTATGATTCTTATGAATATTCATGTTTCCCAATATGCATATGCATTCCCTAACTCTGATCCTACCACAACTCAACATTTAATACTAACCCTATTATCCCTATAACTAAACATAATTTAACATAAAAACCTGTACAGTAATACAAATTTTTCTATGTATTTTAACATACATACAATTATCAATAGTATGTTTGCATATATATTATTTTATATTTATATATATGGCATATCCATGTATTCCTAATGAAAAATTTGTAAATATATGGTTCTACTTATGCCCTTTCCATTTTCGTAACAAATGTTTATATGTGTTGTGTTTATATTTTCACACATACTTTTGTATGACTCTGTTTCTGATACACATAGTCACTCCCTAAACCTAATTTTAACCCAACTGAAAATTTAATGCTAAACCAAATATGCTACATAAAAGAGCATAAAATATGCTTTCACATAAAAATTTACGTATTTTACATAAAATTATGAATACATATTTTACATAAATTTTACATAAAAATGTACATATTTGCATAAAATATGCTTTTATGTAAAGTGATATTCATGTATTGGGGTAATGATAAGGCTAGTATTAAATTTTGAGTTGGTTTAGGTTTAGGTTTATAAAAAGAAGTATAGTTTCAAGATGGCGGACAAGAGGGTGGCTGCATTTCATGTTGCTCCAGGACTCAGGATTCAAAAGAGGAGATATTGAGAGACTTGGGACCAACTCAAAGCCGCCGGGTGAGTTTCTCCCATTGGGGAGGCGTCCCGGATGGGGCGGTAGTCCCGGAACGCAGGGAACTTTGTGAAGTAGAGTTGCCCGGCGAGACACCCCTCCCCCCGCTGGAGAAGTGAACACAGACAACTGGGAGCATCATAGAGGAGGCCGCTCAGCACAGCGCTTGGTTTCAAAGCAACCCATCGGACTTCGGCAGCTGCCCAGAGGAAGGGACACACAGGCAGGCGATTAGGTGCAGAGCAGGGTCCTAGGACCTAGGTGCTTCTTGGTGGAAGAGCTGCAGAGACAAGCTGAGGAGCAGAGCGAAGGTTCCAGGACTGCAGGCAGATTCTCTGAGGAGAGACAGCCTAAGGAGACTCGTCTGCGAAGGGTGAGGCTCCCAGGCCCAGGAGGTAGGTCCAGGCCCCTGGGAACATTGCAAAGGAAGACTGCCAAGCCCAGGTGGCAAGATACCCCTCCCCCGACTGGAGTAGTGAACACGGACAACTGGGAGCTTTGTATAGGAGGCTGCTCACCACAACGCTTGGTTTCGGAGCAACCCGCCGGGGCTCCAGCTGCTGCCCAGAGGAAGAGCTGGGTGGCAAGCTGTGTGGACTCAGAGCAACCTCCTGAACAATGGGGTGGGGGGTTGCACTGAGGAGGAGGAGAAGCGCAGTGAGTTGCTTGGTCTCCAAGCTACCACACAGAACACCGGGTGGCTGCCTGGAGGAAGAGGCGTGCGGTGGGTTGCTGGGGCTCAGAGCATCTATACGAGGCTCCAGGTGGCTGCTCAGAGGAGGGGCCACATAGCCAGGTGATTAGGTGAAAAGCACGGTCCCAAAACCTAGGTGGCTTCTCGGTGGAAGAACTGCACAGAGACAAGCTGAGGGGCAGAGCGAAGGTTCCAGGACTGCGGGCAGCTTCTCTGAGGAGGGGCAGCCTAAGGAGACTTGTCTGCAAAAGGCAAGGCTGCCAGGCCCAGAAGGTAGGTCTGGGCCCCTGGGAACATTGCCTGGGAAGGCTGCCCTGCCCAGACAGTAGTTGTGGACTGAGGGGAACTTCCAGGAGGGGAACTGACCAGTGAGACCTCCCCACCGGGTGAGTCTTCCCCGCCAGGTGAGGTTTTCCCACAAGGACTGTAAAACCAGAGACAAAGGCACAAACAGGCCTTGACTCAGCCTGCAGCCTAGTTCCCCTTTGGTTGACCATTGGTCAACAAGTGGAGGCACCTTTGCCCACTAGAAGGGGATATACCCCACCTGAAGGCCACCACCCCTAGAGAGGCAGCTTCCTTGTGGAGCACCGCATTATCAACTTCCTCTAAGACTTCAGGCTACTGAAGACTAAGAGGGAATATACTAGAAATCTTCAGGGACATTATAAGTCAATAGAGGAAATCTGCAACATCTCAGCAGTCCACTGATACCTGAACAATATGAGAAAACAAGGGAAGAAAATGCCTCAAACAAATCTAGATGTTACATCAATAAAATCCAATGACAGCATGGCAGAAGAAATGTCAGAAAGGGAGTTCAGAATGTACATAATTAACATGATAAGGGAAGCAATGATGAAATGAAAGAGCAAATGCAGGCATTGACTGATCGCACCAACCGACAGTTAAAAGAGCAAATACAGAAAGCAAAAGATCATTTCAATAAAGAGTTAGAGATATTAAATAAAAAACAAACAGAAATCCTTGAAATGAAGGAAACAATAAACCAAATTAAGAACTCCATAGAAAGCATAACCAATAGGATAGAATACCTGGAAGACAGAACCTCAGATATTGAAGACAAAATATTTAACCTTGAAAACAAAGCTGACCAAACAGAGAAGATGGTAAGAATTCATGAACAGAATCTACAAGAATTATGGGATATCATGAAAAGGCCAAATTTAAGAATTATTCGGATTGAGGAAGGCTTAGAGAAACAAACCAAAGGAATGAACAATCTATTCAATGAAATAATTTCATAACATTTCCCAAATCTGAAGAATGAAATGGAAAATCAATTCAAGAGGCTTATAGGACTCCAAATACACAAAATTACAACAGACCCACACCAAGGCATATTATTATGAAAATACCTAACATACAAAATAAAGACAGAATTTTAAAGGCTGTGAGAGAAAAGAACAAAATACATTCAGCGGGAAACCAATATGAATATCAGCAGATTTTTCAGTCCAGACCTTAAAAGCTAGAAGGGCCTGGAACAACATTTTTCAAGCCCTGAAAGAAAATGGATGCCAACCAAGAATCTTATACCCAGCAAAACTTACCTTCAGATTTGACGATGAAATAAAATCCTTCCATGATAAACAAAAGCTACAAGAATTTACAAAAAGAAAGCCAGCATTACAGAACATTCTCAGCAAATATTCCATGAGGAGGAGATGAAAAACAAAGAAGCAAATCAACAAAGGGAGGAGCTATCCTAAAGGAACTCTCAAATAAAGAGGAACCAAGTCATGTCAAAAATAAATAAATAAATAAATAAATAAATAAATAAATAAAATGAGTCAAAAGACCGGGAATACAAATCATATCTCAATAATAACCCTGAATATTAATGGCCTGCATTCATCAATCAAAAGACATAGACTGGCAAATTGGATTAAAAAGAAAGATCCAACAATATATTGCCTACAAGAGACTCATCTCATAGAAAGAGATACCCATAGACTAAAGGTGAAAGGATGGGAAAAAACATACCATGCACATGGACTCAGCAAAAAAGCTGGGGTATCCATCCTCATTTCAGATAATGTGGACTTCAAGCCAAAGTTAGACATAAGGGATAAAGAAGGACATTTCATACTGCTTAAGGGAAGCATAAATCAGCAAGACATACCAATCATAAATATCTATGCCCCAAACGGTGGCGCATCCATGTATGTCAAACAAATCCTTCTCAATCTCAGAAACCAAATGGACCATAATACAATAATACTAGGTGATTTTAACATGCCTCTCTCACCACTGGACAGATCTTCCAAACAAAAATTGAACAAAGAAACCATAGAACTCAATAACACAATCAATAATTTAGACTTAATGGACATTTATAGAATATACCATCCAACCAAGAGTGAATACACTTTCTTCTCAGCAGCACATGGATCCTTCTCTAAAATAGACCATGTATTATGCCAAAAAACTAATGTTAGCAAATACAGGAAGATAGAGACACTACCTTGTATTCTATCAGAATATAATGGATTGAAATTACAAATAAATGAAAGAGTAAAAAACAGAAACTACTCCAACACCTGGAGATTAAACAATATGCTAGTATATGATGAATGGATAACAGAAGATATCAGGAAAGAAATTTAAAAATTCATAGAGGTAAATGAGAACAAAGAAACATCATATCGAAATCTCTGGGACACTATGAAAGCAGTACTTAGAGGAAAATTTATTTCATGGTGCGCATTCAATAAAAGAAGTAAAACTCAACAAATAATCAACCTAAAACTACAGCTCAAAGCCCTAGAAAAAGAAGAACAGACCAACACCAAAAGTAGTAGAAGACAGGAAATAGTTAAACTCAGAGCTGAAATCAATGAAATTGAAACAAATGAAACAATACAAAAAATTGACAAAATAAATAGTTGGTTCTTCGAAAAAATAAACAAAATTGATAAACCCTTGGCCACATTAACAAAGAGAAGACAAGAGAAAACCCAAATCACCAAAATTCAGAATGAACAAGGAAATATCACAACAAACATGATTGAAATACAAAACATAAGTAGAAGCTATTTTGAAAATCTATACTCAAACAAAATAGAAAATTTTGAAGACATCAACAAGTTTCTAAAGACATATGAATTGCCTAAACTAAATGAGGAGGACATACACAATTTAAATAGACCAATTTCAAGTAATGAAATAGAAGTCATCAAAAGCCTACCAACAAAGAAAAGTCCAGGACCTGATGGGTTCTCAGTTGAGTTCTACAAAACCTTTAAAGAAGAGCTCATTCCAATACTTTTCATAGTATTCCATGAAATAGAAGAGGAGGGAACCCTCCCAAACTCATTCTATAAAGCCAATATCACCCTGATACCTAAACCACACAGAGACACATCGAGGAAAGAAAATTTTAGACGAATATCCTTAATGAACATTGATGCAAAATTCTCAACAAAATTTTAGCAAATCGCATACAAAAATATATTAAAAAGATAGTGCACCATGATCAAGTGGGTTTCATCCCAGGGATGCAAGGTTGAACATCAGGAAATCAATGAATGTAATTCACCATATCAACAGACTTAAAGTCAAGAATCATATGATTATTTCAATAGACGCAGAAAAGCATTTGATAAAATACAGCACCTCTTCATGCTGAAAACACTAGAAAAAATAGAGATAGTGGGAACATTCCTTAACATTGTAAAGGCCATCTACGCTAAGCCCATGGCTAATATGATTCTAAATGGTGAAAAACTGAAAGCAGTCCCCCTAAAATCTGGAATAAGGCAGGGATGCCCTCTTTCACCACTTCTATTCAATATCGTCCTTGAAACTCTAGCCAGGGCAATTAGACAGACCAAAGAAATTAAAGGGATATGAATAGGAAAAGAACTCAAACTATCCCTATTTGCTGATGATATGATTATATACTTAGAGGAACCAGGAAATTCCACCAGAAAACTTTTAGAACTCATAAGTGAATTCAGTAAAGTAGCGGGATATAAGATCAATGCTCATAAATCTAAGGCATTTTTATACATAAGTGATGAATCTTCAGAAAGAGAAGTTAGGAAAACTACCCCATTCACAATAGCTTCGAAAAAAATAAAATACTTGGGAATCAATCTCACAAAAGAGGTGAAAGACCTCTACAATGAGAACTACAGAACACTAAAGAAAGAAATTCAAGAAAACCTTAGAAGATGGAAAGATCTCCCATGTTCTTGGATAGGAAGAATTAATATTGTCAAAATGGCCATACTACCTAATGCTATACAGATTCAATGCAATTCCAATTAAAATCCCAGTGACGTACCTTACAGAAATAGAACAAGCAATCATGAAATTCGTCTGGAAGAATAAGAAATCCAGAATAGCTAAAGCAATCCTTCGCAGGAAAAATTAAGCTGGTGGTATTGCAATACCAGATCTTCAACTCTACTACAAAGCAATAGTAACAAAAACGGCACGATATTGGCACCAAAATAGACAGGTAGATCAATGGTACAGAATAGAGGACATGGACACAAACCCAAATAAATACAATTTTCTCATACTAGACAAAGGTGCCAAAAATATGCAATGGAGAAAAGATAGCCTCTTCAACAAATGGTGCTGGGAGAATTGGAAATACATATGCAACAGAATGAAACTAAACCCATATGTTTCACCGTGCACGAAACTAAACTCAAAATTGATTAAGGACCTCGGAATCAGACCAGAGACCCTGCATCTTATAGAAGAAAAAGTAGGTCCAGATCTTCAACATGTCATCTTAGGACCAGACTTCCTCAACAGGACTCCCATAGAACAAGAAATAAAAGCAAGAATCAGTAACTGGGATAGATTCAAACTAAAAAGATTTCTCTCAGCAAAGGAAACTATCAGCAATATGAAGAGAGAGCCTACAGAGTGGGAGAAAATCTTTGCCACTCATACTTCAGATAGAGCACTAATCTCCAGATTCTATATAGAACTCAAAAAACTCAACACCAAGAATACAAATAACCCAATCGACAAATGGGCTAAGGAAATGAACAGACCCTTCACAGAAGAAGACATACAAGCAGTCAACAAACATATGGAAAAATGTTCAACATCTCTAGTAATAAGAGAAATGCAAATCAAAACCACTCTAAGATTCTATCTCACCTGAATTAGAATGGCGATTATCAAGAATACAAGCAACAATAGGTGTTGGCAAGGATGTGGGGAAAAAGGTACACTCATACATTGCTGGTGGGGTTGCAAATTAGTGCAGTCACTCTGGAAAGCAGTATGGAGATTCCTTAGAAAACTTGAAATGGAACCACCATTTGACCCAACTATCCCACTCCTTGGCCTATACCCAAAGGACTTACAATCAGCATACTACAGAGATACAGCCACATCAATGTTCTTAGCTGCTCAATTCACAATAGCCAGACTGTGGAAACAACCTAGATGCCCTTCAATTGATGAATGGATAAAGAAACTGTGGTATATACACACAATGGAATATTGCTCAGCCATAAAGAATGATAAAATTATGGCATTTGCAGGCAAATGGATGAAATTGGAGATATCATGCTAAGTGAGATAAGCCAATCTCAAAAAACCAAAGGACGAATGATCTCACTGATAAGTGGATGATGACACATAATGGGGCCTGGGAGGGTTTAGTTTTAGGGTTAGAGTTAGGGTTAGGGAGGGGGGCAAGAATGGAGGAAGGAAGGATTGCATAGAGGGAAAAGAGGGGTGGGAGGGGTGGAGGGAAGGGAAAAAATAACAGAATGAATCAACCAACATTACCCTATGTAAATTTATTATTACACAAATGGTATGCCTTTACTCCATGTACAAACAGAGAAACAACATGCATCCCATTTTTTTACAATTAAAAAGTACATCAAGAAACATGAATATAATATTATACATGTGAAAATATGAATAAAAACATAAAACTATATGTTCTATAATTGGAAAGAATATAATGTGAATCATGTGCACACTATTTTTAAAATTGTAATGCAAGGATATATAAAATAAATTGATACATAATAATATGTATGCAAATACACATTTGATAATTAAAAATATAAGTCAAAATACACATAAATATGCATACTAATCTACATGATTTTAAATAAATTATTTTTAGCTATGGGGTAAGTTTATAGTTAATTTCAGTTAGGATTACACTTAGGGTTTTGTGTGAATATTGGGATACATGAATATACCTAATAATATGTACTTGATAATATGTATGGAAATATATAACCATATATATATTCTGAAAAAGGAAAGGGTATATTGTAATACAAGTACACATTTATTAACTTGGGATGCATGTATATAGCATATGAATGAATATCTATATATGCAAGTACACAATTGATAATTTAATATATAAATCAAAGTACAGATAAATACACATATTACTGTATATGCTTCTATTTAAAATCAGATTTGTGTATCAGGGTAAGTTTAGGTTTAGTATTAAATTCAGGTTTGTTTTAAGGTTAGGTTGAGGGACTGAATATGTATATCAGGAGACACAGCTATTCATAAGAATGTATCTGAGAAAAAGTTATGAAAACATATAGGTTATGTAGCATGGAAGGGTATACTGTGAGCCACATAAACATACTTAGTTTCTTTGTGGATGCATGGATATATCATATAAATGAATATATACTAATATGTATGTAAATGTACCATGAATAATTGAATATATATTAACTGCAGATAAATAAACATATGAGTATACATGATTTTTGTAAATTTAGGTTTTGGTATAGGGATAAGTTTTGGTTTAGCCTTAAGTTTTCTGATGGGTTAAAATTAGGTTTAGGGAATGAATATGTATATCAGGAAGCAGGAAGAGTCATAAGAAAGTATGTGTGAAAATATAAACAAAATACACATAAACATATATGTTATGAAAAAGGTAGGGGCATAAGATGAGTCAAGCATTTGCACATTTTTCATTAGGGTGTGTGTGAATAAACTATGTATGTGATTATAAAATAATATATATGCAAACTTTCTATTGATAATTAAATATATGTCCAAATACACATAAATATTCACATTACACTACAAGTGTTTATGTAAGATTAAGTTTAGTTATAGGGATAATAGCCTTAGTTTTAATTGTTGAGTTCATAAATATGTATATTTGGAAATATGAATATTCACCTGAATCATAATAATATACAGTTTTTTAAGTTGAAGTTTAATAGATATAGCATAAAACTGAATATATAATAAAATACATGCAAATCTGGCAATGATAATTTAATATTTAAATCAAAATACTCATAAGCACTCACATAAACATACATGCTTTTATGAAAAATCAGGTTTAGTTCTAGGAATAAAAGTACAGTTAGTGTTAAATTTTGATTCCAGGTGCAGTGGCACACACCTGCGAACCCAGTTACTCGGGAGGCTGAGGCAAGAGGATCAAGAATTCAAACCTAGCCTCAGTAAAAATGAGGTACTAAGCAACTCAGTGAGACTCTGTCTCTAAATATAATGCAAAATATCCCTGGTGATGAGGCTCAGTGGTTTAGTGTCCCTGAGTTTGATCCCCTGTACCAAAAAAAAAAAAAAAAAAAAAAAAAACTCAACAACAAAAATACACTTAGTGTTAAATTTTTAGTTGTATAGAGAATTAATATGTATAGAGGGTAACATAAATATTCATAAGAATGTACATGTGAAAACATGTATTATACCATATATAAACATTTATGTTCTGAAATCAAAATGTATACTGAGTGTCATTGTATACACTTTATAAAATTGTGGTATGCCTGGTTATGTTATATAAATAAATATGAAAGTGTATATATGTTAATATAGAGTTGAAAATTGAATATACAAATGAAATTACATGTAAATATTCCTTTTATTATACATGTTTTTATGTAAAATTTGATTTATGTATAGAAATAAGATTAAGGTTTGTATTCAATTTTAAGTTGCTTTAGCAAATGAATATGTATATCTGAAAATATGAATACTCAGAAGTATATAGGTGTGAAAATATGTGTAAAAACACTAAAATACATGCTCTGAAACAGGAAGGTTCATGTGAGTTGTGTGAATTCAGTTTTTTAAAAAATTTGGTTTGGGATGTGTACATATATCATATAATAAATATGTAATTATATGAATGCAAATTTACCATGCATAACTGAATATGTAAATCAAAATATGCATGAATATTCATATGATTATACATGTTTTATGTAAAATTATGTTAACTATAGGTATAGTGTTCTTATTGATTTGGGGTTGAGATAAGTTTAGGATTAGGGAGTGAATATGGATATCATATCACAAGAATATTCATAAGAATTTGTGCATGGAAACCTACATAATAACATGTGTAAACATATATGTTCTGAATCAAGGGGATTTAATATGAGTCATAGGAATATACATTTTAAATTAGGAATGTTATATAGAACCTATAAATGAATATATAATAATATATGCTAATACACCTTTGATGTTTAAAAAAATTATGTCAAAATGCACAAAAATATATATGTTAGCATAAGCACCTTTATGTAAAATTAGGTTTAGATATTGGGTTGGGTTAGTGTTAGAATACATTTTAGGGTTGCATTAGGGTTAGGTTTAGAGAATTAATATGTATATCGGTAAATGTGAATTTTCATAAGAATATATGTGTGAAGGACTGGGGATATAGCTCAGTTGGTAGAGTACTTGCCTCGCAAGCACAAGGCCCTGGGTTCAATCCCCAGCACCACAAAAAAACAAACAAAAAAAGAATATATGTATGAAAATATGTATAGAAACATATGAATATATGTTTTCTGATACAGGAAAGTGTATAATGTGAATCATATCAATATACTTTTACAAAATTTCAGATGCATGGATATATCATAAAAATTAATCTATGGTAATTTATATGCAAATATACTATTTAATGATTTAATATGTAAATAAAAGTAACAAATATTCATATCACTGTACAAACATTTACAAAAATTTAGGTTTAGCTCTATGGGTAAGGTTAGAGTTCATTATAAATTTTGATTTGTTCAGGAAATGAATATGTATATCTGAAAATACAAATATTATAAATACATGTAAAATTATGTATGAAATCATATAAACAAAAGTTTTGACATAGAGAAGGGTTTAATGTGAATTTTAGAAAACAATTTGTAAATTTAGGGATACACTCATAAATTATATACACTAATGTATAATATATATGCAAATATTTATTATTGAACATATCAATTACAATACACATCAATATTCACACTATCACAAGTGCTTTTATATAAAATTAGGTCTACTTATCCACACAAGTTTAGGATTAGCCTTGAATTTTTTATTGATGTTCACATATGATTAGGAATTGAATATATATATGATGAAACAGGAATATTCATAAACATCTACATGTGACAATATATATAAAACATATATATATTTTGAAATAGGTAATGTTTTAATGTGAGACATATAAATAACTATTTTTAATTTGGGGATGAATTGATAAATATATATGTGAATATACAATTATATGTAAGCATATATCTAAAGGTATTAGTCAAAAAACATAAAAGTTATCCTTACTATATGTGCATTTATGTTAATTTAAGTTTAGGAATAGGTGTAAATTTCAGGTTGGTATTGCATTTTGGGTTGAGTTGGGGTTAGGGTTAGGAAATGAATATGAATATCAAGAAACATGGCTTTTCACCAGGAATGGTTTAAAATGAGTAATACAAATACACTTTTTAAAATATGAATGCATGGATAAATTACATATATGAATATATAATAAGTAAATATAACTGAATACAGTGGTAAAAATATACCCAAATATTTATATTTATATATATGTTTTCATGAAAAGTAACATTTAGTCATGGTATAAATTTAGGGTTAGTATTAAATTTAGGGTTTGGTTTGGGTTAGGTTTAGGGAATATGGATATCTGGAAACACAAATATTCATAAAGATGTACACATGAAAATATGTACTCTTTCAGATAACTCCCTTGAGGAGAATATTCCACTTGCAATGAACTATTGTTTACTGATGGCACACGCAGTTCCAAAGTGAAAACTTACCTCCAAGCTGTGAAAAGCAGTAATTCTTCATGCTAGCTCAACTGTGAACAAACCCCAAAGTGCATACTGAGAACTCAGTTCTTTCAGCTTGAACATGCTTGCATAAAATGCTATCTTTCTCTTCTCCCTAGCTTCTTAGCAACCTAGTGCCAAGCACAATTCAGATCATGTCCCAAATTAGCAGGGAAAACTGGTACTGCTAAACAGGTCAACTCCCCAAAGATTTCTTGAAATTGAACTGACAAATTTTTCCAAAAACCCCCTGAGGTACCAGATCCCTCTTGCAAGGAACTGCCATTTACCATTGGCACAGACACTTCAAAAGTAAAACCTTGCCTGTGATTCTTCAGAAGGGGTACTGTTTTATGATAAGTCATCTTGAGATAAACCTCAAAGTACTCACTCAAAATTTATTGAGATCCTGCTTCCACAAACTGCTTCAGTTTTGCCTTCCTAGATGTTCTCAGCAAACACATATGGAGCACAGTTCAGACCTAGTATCCAGAGGTTGTCAGTAATAAGTTCACTGTGTTGCTAGTGTGAGTGCACTATTCAAATATCCTTTCTGTATGACCTCTGTACATGCCTCTGCCACTTGTTTAGTAGTTGCACTTCTATGTTATGCTTTTCCTCAGGAAAGCATTTGGACTATGAAGATGAAGGTTCTTAGAAAGCACTTATATCTTACTTCAGCCTAGATTACCAATGCCTTCAACCAATGGCACAGTTTATTCAAAAGTGAAATATTGCATGCAATCTCTGAAAAGTGGTAGTGCTTCATGCTGGTTTGACCACAACTTACCCCAATGTGCTCACTGAAAACATTATTTTCTGCCAAACTTGCTTGCAAAATCTATTTCAGTTCTGCTTCTCCTACCCATTCTCAGCAAGATCATTTGAAACACAGTTCTGACCCAATATCAAGAGTCTTCTATAAAAATTTGGAATGTGCTACTGGAGAGTGAGTGCACTCTTGAAACATCCTCTCAGATAAAATTTGGTGTTCTCCTGCTATGTTTCAAACACTTCCACTACTCTTTACTGTTTTTCCTCAGGCATTTGGTTCTGAGAGATCACTTGTACCTACGTGCCCCAAGAGAGGAAGAAACTGGTATTGCAAATGAAGTCAGTTCCCCAAGTTTCATTGAAATCAAACTAAAACTTTCTCAGAAAATTCCCTGAATTGCCAGATCCTGTTTACAAGGGACTGTCACTTACTAATGGTTCAGATGTTTTCAACTGCAAATGCTTAGAAGTAGTACACTTCATACTAGTTCAACCAGGGACAAACCCCAATAGGCTTACTGAGAACTGAGTTCCTATAATTGATCCTGCTTACATAAAGAGCTTCAGTTCTGCTCTTTCTGTCTCTTAGACAGGATGTTCAGAACACAGATGAGAACCCATATACAGAGTCTCCTAGGAAGAATAGGAGTCTGCTTCTGAGGTGTGAGTGCTCTCTTGAAAGGCCCTCATTCTCCCAGTTAGAATTGTTAATGCAACTTATTTAGACATGACACTTCTATGTATGCTGCTTTGTCTCAGAAAATTTTGTTTATGAATATGAAATTTCATATTTTTGAATGGGTTTAGAATGAGAATAGCAAGTTTCATAGGGAACACTTGTACCTTCCTGCTCCAAAGAAGGGGAAGAAACTAGTACAGTTATAAAGTCCATTCTCCAAATCCTCATGAAATCTAATAGGAAAACTTTTTCAGGAAACCCACTAGCATTACTTGATCCTACTTGCAATGAACTGCTATTTACCAATGGTGGAAAGGCTTCAAATTTGGAAACTTGCTTGAATGCTCTGAAAAGCAGTAACTCTTAACACTAGTTCCACCCAAGAGAAACCACAATATGCACACTGAGAACTGAGTTTCTGCAACTTGAAGCTGCTTCAGAAATGTGCTTCACTACTGCTCTTTCTAGCTATTCAGCAATCACATCCACAGCACAGTTCAGACCCCATATCCAGAGTATTTTAGTAAGAGTTGCAGAGTGTTGCTTAAGTGTGAGTGCACTCTTGAAACATTCTTTCTGGATGACATTCAGAAGTACCAAAGAAGGTGACATTCAGAAGGTTCTAGGGGAGCAATTGGACTTAAGTGCAATAGTTAAAGAAAGAAACTTGTATTTGGAGAAAGTCAATAACTGGCAAACTTTATCAGAAAATTTTCTACCAGTACTGGATTTCACTTGTGAGAAACCACCCTTTACTAATTACACAGAAGCCAAGGGTACTGAGATGTTAGAGATCAAAGACTGCCCAAATAAACTGAAAGGCATGCTGCTCAATATCCTAGTGTAGAAAAAAAAGCCAAACTATCCATTTTGGATGTGGAGGAAGGGAAAGAACCAATTTTCAACGTTGGTACATGAGCCAGCTCCTGGGGGCAGATTCCTTGAAAACCCAGGTTTGGACCAGAATCCAGGCCTGGCAAAGCCATTCTGCATTACATGGAGCATGTCTAATGACCAGGAGAAAATGAAATATGCAGAGGAGTTTACTCAGGTCAATACTGCTGGTAGAAACTCACCCAGCTCTCCCCTTCTCACTCCAATTCAGATGCTTGCAGGATGGGACAGGAAAGATGCCTCTGAGCAGAAATTCAAAAGCATGTAGATGGGAGAGATTGAGTTTGAAGACAGAACTCATGGCCAGGGTCCACAGGTGACAAAGTGGACTAAGTATCGTCTCCTCAAATATAGGAATGAACTCAACTGGAGAGCTCTTAAGTGTAGTCTTTTAGTGTGGACTGGCCATTCTGAACCCTGGGGGTGCACTGGTTTATAACTGCCAGAACAATTGGCATCCAGCCAAGAACATGGAACCTACCTAAGCCTACACCATACTTCCATGGGTTATGCTTAATAGATTACCTCTCACTCCAGCAACCCCATCCCGAGGATTGAGCAAGCATCTTCTCCAGATAAAACCACCTAAAACTGCTGAGGAGAGAGACCAATAATCTTTTGAACTCCAATGGAAAAAATTGTTAACTTTCATCAAGATTATTTTTCTTGGTTTAATTGTGACTTTAATGGTTCATATACATATTAATGTTATGGGGCACAACTAAGAACTGACCAATCACCACTGAGAAGTCCAATTTTGAGCATCTTTATTAAGCCTGCCTGCTAACTGTCTCACGAAATGTCCCAAAAATTAGTTATCGAGAGAACAACCCTGACCATAGGGTTGCGGGGTTTTTTATTCCATATGTCAGTACCTCAATCATAAATGTCTGTGGCTATGATTCAAAACTACAAACTAACATCATGAGGTCTGAAAACCTTAGCAGAGTGGGAAGTGAGTCAAAACGACTTTACTTAGGAACAAATTAAACAATGGTTACTACTAACATCTAGACAATTGCTGTTGACATCACTGTTTACACGGTACAGTGCTTAGAAAAGTAGGATGTAAAAATAAAACAAACTTTCATTATACAAGAATTGCCGTTTTGTCATTTTGTATTGCCCAACAAGTCATGGTAAGTAACTGATGATGGGTACAGAGGTGGGATGTTCCCATGGGAGAAGGATTTCCTACATAACATGGAGTCTCAGAGCAAAATGGAGTCTATTTAGTTATTGCCCATATAGTCTTTCCTATAACTTTTTCATGGAGTCAAATCTGTCAGTCTGTCCCATTAAGATTTGTTTTATTTCATTTCTAGGATTGTAAAGCCAGTTTTTTTTTATGGATCAGTATTTTGAGAATTGGACATGACTTTCTGTAAATTTGGGTTTAGTTAGAGGGGTAGTACTATGGTTAATATTAAATTTTATGTTGGATTAGGGGTAGAGTTAGGGATTGTTATATACATCGGGAAACATGAATATTCATAAGAATGTAAATTAAAAATATGTAAGAAAACGTGTAATTCTGTATGTACTAAAACATGCAATGGTATATTGTGCAGTAATGGATACACACTTTTTAACTTGATAATGCATGGATATATCATATAAATGTATTTAGATACATGCAGATAAATTAAATATATAAGTAAAACCACATAAATACTTACTATTACACAACCTACTTTGTAAAATTAGGTTTAGATATGGGTAATGTTAGGGTTAGTATTAAATTTTGAGTTGGGTTAGAATTAGGGTTAGGGAATTAATATGTATTTCAGGAAGAATTAATATTCACAAGATGTATGTGAAAAGGTGTATAAAAACACACAAAAACATATTTTCTGAAATAGGAAATTTTATAATGTGACTCCCTCAAATACACATTTTTTTAATCTGGATATGCATGATTTGTCATATAAATGAATATATTATAATATATGTGCAAACATACAATTAATCATTGGATATATAATATGAAACAAACATTTTTATTAGTACACAGATTGATGTGAAATGAGGTTCAGATATATGGACAAAATAATTTAGTATTAAATTTATATTAAAATTGGAATTGTTTGTGGAATATTTGTTTATCAGGAAACAAGACTATTCATAAGAATATACATATTAAAATTCATGTGAAAATATATACAAATCTATGTGCTTTAAAAAAGAATGAGTTATAATGTGAGTCAAATGAATGAACTTTTAAAAGTTAGGGGCATATGGGATATATCATACAAATTGATAAATAATAATATCTGCAAATATATCATTCATGATAGCATAAAATTTTCAAAATACACAAAATTCACTTTAGTATGCTTTTATGTAAAGTGATGTTTAGGTATGGGAGTAAGATATGGTTTGTATTAAATGTTGGGTTGGTTTAGGTTTAGCGATACCGAATGAATAAGCACATCAAAAACATGAATATAAGGTTATACATGTGAATATATGAATGAAAACATAAAAATATAAGTTCTGATATAGGGAGGAGTATAATGTGAGCCATATGTACATTATTTTTAAAATTAGAATGCATTGATATATCAAATAAATGAATATATAATAATATGTATGCAAACATACCATTTATAATTGAAAATAAGTCAAAATACACATAAGTGTGCATACTACTCTACTTGATTTTATGTACACTATTGTTAACTAGGGGGTAAGTTTAGGGTTACATTCATTTAGGATTAGTTAGGGTAAAAGCTAGTTTACAAACATGAATATTGGGAAACATGAATATTCATAAGAATGTGTGCATGAAAATATGTATGAAAATATATGAACATATATATTCTGACAAAGGAAAGGGTATAATGTGAGTGATATAAGTACACATTTTGTAATCGGGATAAATGGATATAGCATATGAATAAATATCTAATAATATATATGCAAATACAATATTGATTACTCAATATATAAATCAAAATACCAATCAATACACATATCACTATGTATACTTTTATGTAAATTTATGTTTAGGTATAAAGGTAAGTTTAGGGTTAGTATTAAATTCTGGGTATTTTTAAGGTTAGGGTGAGGAACAAGAATAGCTATGAGAAAATAGATGGGAAAACATATATATACATATAGGTTCTGGAACAGGAAAGGGTATATTGTGAGACATATGAATACACTTCTTTCTTTGTGAATGCATGGATATATCATATAAATGAATATATACTAATACATATGCAAATGTACCATGGATAATTGAATATATGTTAAAATGTAGATAAATAAATATGAGTACCGAGGCTTTATGTAAAATTAGGTTTTGGTAGAGGGATAGTTTTTGGTTTAGCATTAAATTTTCAATCAGATTAAAATAATGGTTAGGGACTGAATATGTATATCAGGACACAGGAAGAGTCATAAGAAAGTATGTGTGAAAATATAAACAAAACACATATCACATATATGTTATGAAAAAGGAAAGGACATAAGATGATCCATGTATTTACATATTTTTCATTAGGGGATTCATGGATATATCATATATATGAATATAAAATAATATATATGCAAATATACAATTGATACTGTATATATGTCAAAATATACATAATATTCATATTACTATACAGGCTTTTATGTAAATTTAGGTTTGTTTTGGGGATAATAGGGTTAGTATTAAACATTATGTTGGGAAAAGATTAGAATTAGGGAATGAATATGTATATTGGAAAACATGAATATTCATAAGAATCATAATAATACACATTTTTTGTGTATTATGTATTATGGATATATATGAATATATAATAATATATGCTATTATACCTGTTATTTTAATGTATATGTGAAAATGCATATAAATATTCATATTAGTATAAGCACTTTTATGTAAAATTAGGTTTAGATATTGGGGAAGGTTAGGGTTGGAATTCAATTGTGTGTTGGGTTAGGGTTAGAATTGAATTTTTGATGGATTAGGGTTAGGGTTAGGGAATTAATATATATATCAATAAATGTGAATTTTCATAAGAATGTGTGTGTAAAAATATCTTTTAAAAACATATGAATGTTTTCTGATACAGAAAATATTATAAAGTGAGTCATATGAACATACTATTCAAAATTGCAGATACAAGGATATATCATATAAGTTAATCTATAATGATATATATTCAAATATACATTCAATAATTGAATATGTAAATCAAAGTAACATAAATATTCATATCATTATACAAACTTTTACATAAAATTAGGTTTAGTGTAGGGGTAAGTTTAGAGAGAGTTATAAATTTAGAGTTGTTTAGGGAAAAAATATGTATATCTTTAAATATGAATATTAATAAAAATGTACAGTGAAAATATGTATGAAAACATATAAACAAAATTTTGAAATAGAGAAGGGTTTAATGCAAATTTTATAAATGGACTTTATGAATTTAGGGATACACTGAAATATATACATAAATGTGTAATATATATGCAAATATTTATAATTGAATATATCAATCAAAATACAAATCAAATTCACTTTATCACATGTGCTTTTATGTAAAATTAGGTTTAGTCTTACATATGATGTTAGGATTAGCATTACATTTTTTATTTGTTCCATATATGGTTGGGGATTGAATATATATATATGGCTAAAAATAAATATTCATGCATATACATATGAAAATATGTATGGATATATATATATATATGGTTTAATGTGAGACATATTAACTACTTTTTTAACTTGGGGATGCATGGATAAATATATATGTGTATATATACATTGATAATTGTGGTATAAGTCAAAATACACATAACTATTCTTATTACTATATGTGTATTGTTCAACCAGTTTGTGTAATATTTGTGAACTATGCTTAAAATGTATGCTAAAAAGAGCTGAGAAGGACTGCAGAGAAGCAGGGTAGTAAACAGCTTTAACTTGGAAGAAATCATTCTGTTCTCAATGAGAATTTTTTTTTCTTTTTGCATTAGGATGGATAAGCACAAAATGTGTTTTCCAGCAAAAGAAGAAACAGTTTCAATTCAAACTGTATCATTGAAATCTGGAGCCCATTCCAAGAAGCAGAAAACTGCAGTGGAAGAGTTTTCTGAAAATGTTTCACAAATGAATTTCAGAGACTTTGTGAATTTAAACATCCTTACAGTCCCACTTGGCTCCCAGACATCAGTGCTCCTATCTACAAGACTCTCTTGATAGATCAGTTTGTGCAATAGTACTGAAATGATGTTGGAATGTGCTGACTGAAAACAGCTTTCATGTGCTAAAAAGAAGCAGATCCATCAAGTAGCTTAAATGTAGAGGCACTCACTCTGTTCTCAATGTGTACATTGTGTTTTGCATTTGGATCAATTAGTTCACAGCATAATTGCTTACCAGCAAGTAAAGAGATGATTTCCTTTCAAAGCAGTCACAGCATTGTTAACCAGCAGTGGTTAACAAAAGGGCAACTGCAGTTGAACAGTTTTAGCTGGAGGGCAAGGGCTGGAGACCAAACGAAAGTGGGCAGAAAGTGGCCCGAAGCAAACTTTATTAGAATTTGGTTCTCAGGCAAATTCCCAGTCCCATCCCTGGGGCTCAGGGAAGGGTGGAGAGTCAGAGAAAATTGCACGTGGCCCAGGCTGCCCAGGGTCTTTATAGGACAGAATAGGCAGGGGTCCTGCTGAGTGATAAGTAGATGTAAGGGTCAGTGGAGTTTATCTGCCCCTGTTTGGTTGCTGTTTGGTGTGCTGCCCACTGCCTTAGTCATTTTGCTCTCTCCCATGTAGTCACTCAAGTTCCGACCCAACAAAGAGTGATCGCTGAAAATGTTTCACTAATACATTTCAATGATTCCTTGGGATAACAGTTCCTTGCATGGCCCCACATTGATCACAGTGGCTGGTGCTTAGAGTTTGAAGAGATCTCTTATTCTAAGAGTTTGTGTATTGGTCATGTGTAGTCTAAAATGAGCTTAGATGGTATGCAGAGGAGAGGGTAAGCAAACAGCTTCAACTTGGAGGCATGCACTATGTTCTCAATGAAAATAAGTTGGTATGCATTTGGATGAATAAGCAGCATAAGTACTTTCCAGCAACAGAAGAAACAGTTTCAATTCCAAGAGTGTCTTTCAAAACCAGGAGCACATTCAGCAGACAATTGCAGTTGAAGAGTTTTCTGAAAATGTTTCACAAAAGGGTTTCAATGAGACTTTGTGAATTTGATCATCTTTACAGTTCCACTGGACTCCCAGACATCAATGTTCCTATCTAACAGAGCTCTCTTGATAGATAAATTTCTGTAATATGACTGAACTGATGTTTGAATGTGCTAGCTGAAAATAGCTTATAAGTGCTGAGGAGGAGCAGATCCAGCAAGTAGCTTCAATAAGAGGAACTCACTCTGTTCTCAATGAGTACCTTGTGTTTTTGCATTTGAATCAATTAACTCCAATCTTTATTGCTTACCAGCAGATAAATAAGTGATTCCCTTTCAAAGCACTTGTACCATTGCTAAACAGCAGTGTATTCCAAAATGGATGGCATTTCTTTAAACCAATAGGGCACTAGATCTTGCTCCCATGACCTTCACTTCCATCTTCTAAGCTAAGTCTAGAATTATCTTGAATCTTTGCCAGAAGCCTCTCTGGTTGCCATAGGAAACACAACACCATCATACTGTCATATACCTCTCTGTGACATCAGGAGTTATCTGCAGGGTTGCCAGGTTGACACAACAGACACTCATTGATTCCCGTGCTACCCAATGCCCAGAAACAACCCCAGGGGAGAGACACCAAAAGCCCTCTCCTCCAGGATCCTGGAACTTCCTTTGCTTCAATCCCAAGTTGCTGGATATAAGCTGGTTCCACTTTGCTTACTGTAAATCTACAGTTTTTTGCTCTCATTTCACAGGAGCACTGAAAACCATGTTAGGCATTTATTTGAGAGTACTCAAAACCAGGCTTGCAGGATTTTGAATGGAAGTGAAAGTGAACAGAAGTGACTTTCTGGAAACTAATCTCAGTGCAAAGATTCCTGAGAAAATTTGCAGCAAAGAGAACAAGAGAATCCATTCCAATAGTGTCTTTCAAAACCAGGAGCATAGTTTGAAAATTGAGTGAGGATTTTTTTTCTGCCAGCATATGTTATGCTGTTTTCATATATCCTGTGAGCCTTTCCCTCTTCCCTTTGTATATTTATAGTATATATGAGGCAAATTCACCTGCCTCAGACTTCCCCCTATCCCTGAAATTATAGGAAATACCAGCACCTCCACTCCTCTATTTGTTTGGCCCAGATATCTGCTGGTAAGAATTTTTTAAAGGAAAAATCCAGGAGGGGAAAGCAAAGTGGTACAAAAATTAATTGATTGTGGTAAAATACTGGGGTTCAGGTTTGAATTAACCATAACATTTTCTCATATAATAATGACCTGATTATAGAATCTTTCCCTGATGTTCCTGTCTCTTCTCTTGCAACAGGCCCCCATGGATCAATGCTTAGAGTTCAGCTACAAACATTTTCATGCTTAAAAAGACAGGGGTAAATCTATCTTTTATGACATCCCCCAAGACAATGGGAGTTGAAATGCAACTAACATTTCTGGCTTTATTGTTTACAAATGTGAAATTAAAACTCACTAGAAAGTGTTTGGTTTTGTGTTGATACGGTTTTCCTGTAAAAAATTTCACAGAGGGAAACTGGAAAAGAATCCAGTCACCTGACGTACTGAACCTCTTCAGATTATTCATAGCCCTCAATTTCAATAATTTCTCTTCTGTTAAATCAAGGGAATAGATCACAGTTGGAAAAGAAGCAATATTAAGTGGAAGTTCTTTCCGATGAGAGTTATCAGAACAAGGCTGGGGTAACAGCAATACTTCCCCAGTCACCTAGAATTTTAAAGAGTAGGTCTTCCTGGAAATGAGACAGTATTAGGAACTGCTACATTTTTCATTCTCATAAATATGTTGAGGTGGGGAATAAATCAGCAAGTTCTTGAGGAAGGAAGGATGTTTACCAGGAGTTAATGTCGTGAAAATTCAAAAGGTCAACAGTAGTGGTATTTGGGAATTTGTAGCCTTCATGGGCACACTCCCAGTCTCTGGGCAAATTAAGTGGACTGAGACACTTGGATGTGTTTCAAGTCAACCTCAATGTCAACTGGGAAAGCTACAGTTGATGACAAAAGAGTGCTACTCTTCTCAGTGCCTTTTCTCACTCTGTTCTGCTTTGCATTGAGAAGATATAATTTTCTTTAAGGAATTTAGTTAATTGTTGCTGAATACATATCTTAGTTTCTACTGATGTCACTTAGGAGCCTAAGCAGAAATTATCAAACCGGCTCACTATATCATTGCAGGTTCATTCTCAATTTAATGAAGCATTTTTATAGACTTTTGCTGATTTTGATGCACATTCTTAAGCCATGCTGTGTAGAATTTGGTTTACAAGAAGTTTTCTCACATTGGCCATGGTTCTGTGGAAAATTTTGATTGTACTTTTTAGGGTAAGGCATCACACAAGAAAACCTTTTTGAAAAAATGCACATTTAAAGAACAAAACCAGAGACATTAGGTTTGACCCAACTTTACAGTAGATGTAACAAATTAAAAGAAAAAAGTATTTTGCATTTTATAAATGTTTTAGCATCTTTATTTCATGGCCAATGACTCTAATCACATTTTTAGTTCTTTAAAATTTCCTGTTTTTGAAATCCAGGATTCAACCATATCGGTTCTTCATTTTTGTATTTCAGCAATTATTTTTTTTTAATCTTATGATGTGGTACACTATTTTTTCAGCAACCATCATTCATTGTTACATTTCCAAATCTGTACTTTTGTAAATTTAGGTGTTGGGTGCACATGCTGTGGTGACAGAAAGTCCTTTCCTCAAAGGTCACGTGCCAGAAATGAAAAATAAGCGTACGTGTTATCTGATGTCCATTGCACAACAGGAACAAGCGTTGAATTTCAAAGACATTCAAATCCCTTTAAGTAGAGTTATTGTCAGTATTTTATCTTTGTTTACCAAATGATTGCCAATTCCTTATGCTGTTTTGGTATAGTATTTTGAAACTGAAGAATGTCCTGGTATATTTTGACAGATAATTAACAAAGACAATTTTTTCTTTAGTGTCTGTTCACTTGTTATCTTTTCATTTCCAATATGGTTTTGTTTTTGGTTTCCACAGAAAGTCCTTAAATCTTGGATTTTTTAATATTCAACTTTGAAACTTGTACCATTTCTGTCTTTCAGCATGATGCATATGTCAATATGATATGATGGTCTGGAATACTGCTCATCACATCTCTATCAGGTAGTTGTTTGATCCATCACATTCAATTTTTGGTGTATCTCTGTGACCATGGACTGGTCTGCATCCTCTTTCAGAAGCTGTTACAAGGACCCTTGGAATTGTCACAGTGGGCCTCTTGTCAGACAGGCATTAGTCAAGTCAAGAGGATGAACCTCATTTCAAGAGGATGAACCTCATTTCAAGAAGGATTATCAAGATATTTCTGCAACAAGAGGTGAGTTGAAGGGACCCTCAAAAACTCAGAACAAGAGAATTTCTGGGTGAAGTCAAATTGTTGGGTAGTAGCAAAGGAGGTGTTGACTGGCAGGTGGAGAGTGCACAGAACATCTTGACTCTTGTTTCTATATTTATCCTGGCATCTATCACATTTTCAGTGACTCATTCCCTCCTGTCCTCAATAAGATCATATCAACAACACACCACCACTTAAAAGTCTAACTTGACATTTTGCAGGTGTCACCTGTTTTGTCTTTCTCAGAAAGGAGGGGCACCCAGTCAGAGTTGGAGTGATATTTCCAAACTCAATCATCACCTAATCCACTGAGATGCACTGGATGTTCCTCTGCCCTCAGTTATATCAGCCATCATTCCATGAGACTGTTTGCTCCCTCTTCCAGTTTCCTGAGTTAACAAAATATCTATCAGGTGAATCCAGGGCTAAAGGAACAGGACAGGAAGGCAATATCAATGGGGAAAGTGCTTTGCTGAATGATCCCTGCACCCTAGAACACACCTCTATCCTGTCACAGGCCCCCAGTCCAGGGGAGGACAGTTGTCTGCAACAGGATAGGGGTGTCCAAGAGGCCAGATTGCCTGTGGCAGTCCAATGAGAACAGCGTAACCTATCGTGCCTGGAGCATAGTGCAGGCTTTCAGGCTTCAGTGGGGGTCCCTTTCCCTTGAAACAGATGGATAATCCATAGGCCCTCGGGTCCAAGCCCCTGACACACTCTGGCTCCACTTCATCTAAGCAAAGAATTTAGGATTATATTTCTGGAATACAGCAGGATGCTGGGGCTCACTCCCCTTGGTCTTCATTCATACCTTCACAGCTGAGCCATTGCTTGTCTTGAAACTTCATCTGATGTGGCCAGAACCAGATGCCTCTGTTTTCCTCAGAAACCATGATGTCTTCGTACTATCATTCCACTTTTCTGTGATATCATGTGGTATCTGCAGAGTGGTCAGAATGTCACAGTAGACACTCATTGGTGCACATGTTGCCCAAGGCATAGACAACCCCTGGGGTGAGAAACCAAGTGCACTTTCCTGGTGCATTCTCCAACTGGAGACTGGAACCCCCATGCCCTTCAATCCCAAGGTGTAGGGTGCCAAATGGTTCCACTTTGAATATCATAGCTCTCCTATGTTTTGTTCTCATATCATAGGAGCACTCTTAACCAAGACAGGCATTTTTTTTTTTGAGAAAGATTCAAAACACAGATAGCGAAATTTTGAATGGAAAGAATGATCAAAGTTCTTTGGAAGTGATATTCTGGAAGCTAGTCTCAATGCAATGACTCCTGAGAGGTTTTGCAGCACAGAGATCAGCAGGTGGTTTGAATACAGGCAAGGTTTAATTTTTTTTTTTTTGCCAGCAGATATAATACCATTGTTTAAAGGTGACAAGTTTTGCTTCATCATATGTTGAAGTATCATGCTAGAGAAGAACACGAAGACAACCACATTAAGCAGGGTTTATTTAAAAGTAGTAGAACAAACTTCTTCCTGTAGGGAGAAGTGGGCCTGATGTTCTACAATCCCAAGAAGTGAGCATGACCTACATCATTTACAGATTAAATCTCCTTTTTTCTCCTGTTATCTCCCCACTTTTCTCTCTCCTTCCTCCCTATATGAGTAGGCCCTGGAGATGCAATGAGATGGTAAAAAGGTCAGAATCAGGTGGGCAAAGGGGCAGGGCCAAATAGACCCCAGAGGCATTGATTAGCATATCTTTGCCAGCAATCTATTGGAAAAGAATGGTAAGGGCAGGTAAACTTGGTAATCAAAGGGCTCTGGAAGTCTTTGGCACTCAATTCTCCCAGGGAGATTTTCTAATTTCTCAGATGCAGATTGCATTCATGCCTCCACTTTCTCAATTTGACCTGATTTCCTATTTGTACACTAACTGCCTATCCTCAATTCTGACTTCGAATATTTTGCCTAGGTTCACCTATCCCAAGAGCAATCACATATTCTCATTGTATATTTATATTTACAGACAGTGCCTAGTTAAGTTGCTTAGGCTTTCCTTAATTTAGAGAACATGACTTTGCAGTGGAGAACATACTCCCTTAACCTCCCTTGTCCATGAGATGATAGGCAAGATCCAGAAACTCCAATGGGCAGTTTATTTTGCTCAAGTATCTGATTGTTAGAATTCTTTAGAGGAAAATCAAGGAGAAGGCAGAGTGGGAAAAAAAATTTATTGATGATGGTTGTGAAGTCTTGAGGTTCAGGTTGGAACACACCCAAAACTTTTTTTTTTATTATAATGACCTGAGCATATAATTTTTCCCAGATATTCCTGCTTCTCTTTCTGCCCAGGCCACCATGAAAAACTGAGAGGATTATCTGCTCAGAGTATAGCTAGAACCCCTTTCATGCTTAAAAACACAAGGGTAAATCTTTCTATAATGACACCCCCAGGACCATCAGTCTTGACATGCTGCTGAGGGAAGCAGAGTGGTCGAGAAGAAGCAAGCAGCACTCGAGAGGAGAACTGTATTTTAACCTTGTGTGCCAAAAGGGGGAAAAAAACCTCCAAATTCTGAACACTCATCCACAGTTTCTCAAAATGTTTATAGGTTATTTGACATCACCTTAGACAAATACTATCATTGGGACTTTTTCCTGTTTAAAAAAAATTCTAATCTATGAGGCTGAAGGCCTTGTGCAGAATCTCTATCATAAATCATGCTCACAGAACAGATAAGAAGAAACAGCTCTTTTCACAGATATCTATTACATTTCAAAAGAGAGTAGTCAGACTCTTAGGGCAGTTATTGATAAGGCAAAATATAGGGATCCATAATTAACTAGGCTTCATGGAGAAATACTAAGAAAGGTAAGAGGAACTGACCCCCTTCTCCAGGCATTGGACTCTTACACTAATGTCTTTGTTATTTCTTTTCATAACCGGGACTGGTTTTTTCCATCACATTTTCTGCCCCTTGATGCCCTTTTAAACCCTCTTAAGGGCATCACCTCTGTTCATGTTCACCAAGTTAATCTATTGATAAACTCAGAGAACCATTTGGAATTTCATGACCTCTAAGTAGGAGGAGAAAAATCAGGTAAGTATGTTAAGAACGCAGGAACCAAACAGAAGTGCCAGGAGAAGCATGATGGTAAAATAGATTAATGCGGAAAATAAGAGTAGTCCATTTATTCCAGGTAGCAGTTGGATCTTCAAACTTCTGCCATGTGTAGATTAGTTAGTTTCTGGAGTGACTAAAGTAGGGCTGTTGTCCTTGGAGGCTTTCAGGTGCATCTTGTTTAGTTTGGATGATCAACTTGCCAGGTGCCATTGGATCAAGATTGCACTCCCAAAAACCAGAGGCTACTTTTAACCTGCTATGATGAATCTAAGGGGCCACCTTTTCTTTCTTTACTATAGTAGGGCTGGATAAAAAGACAGTGAAAGAACCCCTCCAAAGAAACTTTAGGAATTGGACTTGATTTTATTATTATTATTTTTTAAAAAATTAGTATCTCCTGGTTGAAAGGGGTGGGCATGATTCATTTTAGATCTTTTTATATACCTCTCATAATGAGAGGAGGGTGCCCATGAAGAATCTCATAAAAGGAGAATTCCATCTGCCTAATAAGGCTTGATCTAATTATTAAGAGAGCAACAGGGAACACCTAATCCAGTGTAGGTTGGTTTCCTTTTGCAGTTAGTTGTAACTTCCTGATGATCTCTAACCCTTTTGCTATCAATTATGCTACTTTAGCTATGGATGTTGGCCCTTGAGTGACTGTGCTTTGTAACTTTCCTGCCAGATGTTTAAGATCAGCTTGATTAAAATTGATCTGGTCCTTAGCCACTGTAAAAAATCAGCTGAAATTCATCAGGGGGATCACTCTTGGAAACTTGTGAGAAACATATTAGCTTCTCTAGTGCCATATTCTAGGATAGGTCAAGGTCTTGCTGACCATATATGGCTTCCCTTGGAAGAACTAGAGAATCATTTCTTTTTCCAATGACCCTGACCTTTGCAGAATGTGCACTTATTTATGATTGCCCACCGCCCGCAGGGACAATCACAACACATACGCTCTTCTTGAGTACAGGAATCAAAAGGGACTTAATTCCACAAGTCTCAGACTTATATTGAGAACATCAGCCTATCAGAGAGTAGACTACCAGGAAAGTCAGCCTATCAAGGAACAGTCTCCAGGCAGATACCAGGATCGCCTCACGTACAACAGCCAACCAGAGTTACTTCCTAAAAAAGCCAAGATATTAGACAAGTGTCCTGAACAGTATTTGCCAGCTTTTTCTTGTTGGAGGAAAGTCCTGGAAAAATGATATGGCCGTTAATTACTTTAGTAAGGCACCATAAAATTTACTTTTGCTGGAGTTTAGGTAAGGCTCTTTTTTACCTTTTTTTTCCTTGGATTTGAGACCTTTCCTCTTTTATTTCCTCCAAAACCTCTTCCCCTTGTTTTATGGCCTCTCTGCATTTGGTTCAGGCTGTTTTAGTTTTTAATGGCGTCCCATTCGCCTTTATCATTGCCCACATGGGTTGCTCCATACGGAGTCTAGACATTTCTGATCCCATAGTTTTCTAAATGATAACTGTAGTCGCGGTCCGCGCACTGCTTTCACTTTAATACCTTAACCTTAATAAAGACCGCTTTTCGCTTAGTCCAAGGTGCAGCCGCCTTTCAAGTGCTACTTTCACTTTAATACCTTCAATGTGGACCACTTTTCGCTTAGTCCTGAGTGTAGCCGCCTTTCGCGTGCTTATCTAGTCCTTGAACCGCCTTTCGCTTAGTTCACTGTTTTTGGACCGCTTTCCGCTTAGTCCACTGTTTTACTTTCCTTTTTGGACCACTTTCCACTTAGTCCACTGTTTTACTTTCCTTTTTGGACCGCTTTCTGCTTAGTCCGGATAGTTGCGTACCGCGAGCGTCAAGGCTGCCTTTCACTTGTTTATTTTTGACCTTTTTATAACCAGTTTAACTTGTTAAAATTTTAGGATATCTTACCTTGTTTTCTTACTTATCCTTGTAAAGTTTTCATTCCCGGGTTTCGGCACCACTTATGATCGCCCACCGCCCGCGGGGACAATCACAACACATACGCTCTTCTTGAGCACAGGAACCAAAAGGGACTTTATTCCACAAGTCTCAGACTTATATTGAGAACATCAGCCTATCAGAGAGTAGACTACCAGGAAAGTCAGCCTATCAAGGAACAGTCTCCAGGCAGATACCAGGATCGCCTCACGTACAACAGCCAACCAAAGTTACTTCCTAAAACTTGTTTACGAGTGCAGCTATGTCTGGCAAGCTGCCAGGCGCCATCTTAGAGATCAGGCCACGGTGTGGCTCTGGGGCCCTCAGAGCCCACCCCTGACACTTATTGGCTTCCTATTATCTAGGGTCTCATTGTTCTCTCTGATTAGGAAGTCATGCCAGAGTTGTAAAGCCTTCTGGAAGTCCCCTTTGTTCCCTTTGTTCAAAGTGAGCTTGGAGGGCAAGAGACAAATATTGGCTATTTTCTTTGACTCTTTTTACTTAAGTCTCTAAGTACTGCTTTTAATCATTCAGTAGGCCAATTTTACCAGTCTTGAAGTAGGAGTACTGGGTTTTAACTCTAATATATATAATTTTATAGTTACCCCTTCCATTTAATTGAGGACAGAATTTTACAGGAAATCAGTCTCACATTCTGTCTAGCCTATTGCTGAAAGCTCATTATCTCAAATTAACTCTGGTTATTATGTTAGAAGCTGTGCTTCTCTAAAGCACTAACAGACAAGAGTTAAAAAGTTTAAAAGGAAATATAAAATTAAATTAACAGGTGTGAAAACATATTTAGGTTATATTATACCTTTTAACCAATAAAACATAATTTTGTAATCTTAAATTTCTAATTAGATATGCATTATATTTTCTTTTTTATTTTAAGATCAAATTAATTCTTTTAACAAAACTTATCTTTTCAATTTATCTTTAAATAAACTTGAGTGGTTTTCCTAACATGGAATAAGGTGAGAGGTAGAGTTTTAACTCACCTGTGATAGTCTCTTAACAAAACTTAGGTAATGTGTTTTATTTCTGAAACTGATCTTTACTTCTTTTTCAAACATTTTATAGCATGTTTATCACCTTTAAATAGATTAGACTCTCCTAATTATCTTTCAAAAATGCATTTAATTTTCAATTTTTATGTGAAGAGTAGCAAAAAATTGTATATATAAAACTGATTGACAACAGGTTACCTTATCCAGCTATAAAGCATCAAATGACATAATACCAACCAAATTTTTTATTTTTATACAAATCTGAGATTTTGCTGCAGATCATTTTAGTTTATAGAACACCAACTTGTCAAAGTGCTCTCCTAAGTTTTATATTGAACCATTTAACTTTTAAAATACAATTTAGAATCTAGTGTATATGGCAACAATAATCATAGGTCTGCAGAGATAAATGAAAAATCAAAGGATAGCCTTAAATCTCTTACACATTTAGGAAACAGTGTCAAAGATCAGAAATTCACTTAGTCAAACAAAGTAAACATATAAGACAGATCTTCAAATGTCTTTCTATGGCCATGTACAAAAGAGAGCAATTATTGATTATCTTGCCGGTAAACTTACATAAACTTTTATATCATAAATATTTTTAAATGTTGAGGGACCTTTATTTTATTCATTTATTTATATGTGGTGCTGAAAATCAAACCCAGTGCCTCACACATTCTAAGCAACCACTGAGCCACAACCCTAGTCCTTTATTTTAGAAAATTTTGCATAACAATTAGACAAGGTCTAGACTGATATAGTTTTCAGATGCATACATATTACCTAGTCACATATTTTGGGTGTGAACTCTTTTCTTATAACCTATATATAACAGCTGTTTGTTTAACCAGTTGCAAAGTAATCATTTAAGATTTTAAACAGGTACAAACCATAATTCCTTTAAGATTTAGACTCCCTAAATAATAAAACCTAACAAACATAAATACAAGAAAATTATCTTGTTAGATAACAACAAACCAATGTTTTACACTCTGTTTCATATCAGCATATTAGGGTTTATATAACTGAGTGTGCTAATTAACCCAATTTAATCACAAACACAAACTATTTGAGACTGACCTTCAGCAGAACTTCTGCAACTAACTTTGACTTTTGCAACTTGCTTACATCCTTAGTTTTCTCCTCTTATCTTGGACTTTAGCACAAGAATATTACTTTACCAGAGAAAATACTATCTCATTTAAGAATATTTCTTTTATGTTCTAATATGTTTCCATACCTATAACTTTTATTTATTTATTTATTTGTTTGTTTCAGACCATTTTTAAAATTTATATTTTGAAACAATCCATATGAATTTTATCTATATATTTAATTTACATAAATCATTTTAAACCAGAAGAGGAATCAGACAATCTAGTACATACAAAAACTTTTCCGTAATCTTTATTTTCCAGGTTACTGTCAAAGGATTGGAGCACAGGATATTTTGAATCTGATCTGTCTTTCTTATCTTCATCATAATATCATCAAATTTAAGTCAGTTTCCCACTGTCAAGTATACCCAGAGGCTTCTTTTGGAATTTTCTCTTGTACTAGTCATATTAATATGCAATGAAGGAAGCCCTTTCCATTCTTTTCCATGGCTTCCTTCAAGATCCCTTTATAGCAGAAGCTGCCTACAAAATTCCCATTTGGCCTTATTACTGTTTTATTCTTTTCTGGGTACAGTTACTTATCCTTCCAGTTTCCCCAGATATTAGCTTGATGGGATTCTATTATAGCAAGAACTGCTTCATCCCAGTGATACATATCCCCTGGCCAAACGGGGTGTCCTGTCACATCTAATATCTTAAAAGGGGAGAATTTTTCTGTCCCTAGGTCATAATTAACAGTGCTAAAACCTATTGCCACATATTTTGTGGCCAGCAACTAACATCCCCAGGGGAAAAGGGGCTGGAAGGCAGAGGAGAGGCCAGATTACATCACCATTTTCTGAATAGCCAAGACAGCTTTTCTGGCATTATTTTCCAGTTTAGAGCTGTTGCCCTTGACCACAGTGAGATGATCTGTGACTGTCTGGGCCAGGTTAAGAAACATTACTGGGAGTATCAGCACTGGATTTAAAAGACTTAATTTTTTTTTTCTTAAAAACTCTTGCTCTGATGTCTTGTTATTCTTGTACAGGTGAGGTAGTGTGCCTTTTGGCACCTTTAAATAAGTGCCTGACTCTTCAGACTCCTTGTCATGCAACAGAATAAATGCCTGTACATACAGAATCTCTTTTATATATTTTACCCCTGACAGGCCAACTTCAACTGTAAGATTGTATAATTACCCAGGAAATCATTTAAAGGCCAGATAATGACAATGATACATGTTTCTCTTAAACAGATCCATTCGTATAGGTCACCCATTCAGTCAAGATCTTTTTGAAGAGACTACTGGTAAGATCATATTTTAAAGGTCCAGTAACATCTATGAAAAGAGATAAATAAGAAAGAATCACCAACACCAGGGCTGACAGGCTCTCAAGAACCTTTAAAACAGAAAAATTTTACATATAAATTTTTCCTTAGCATGGACAGGGAAGGACACAGGGCAGGTAGAGGTGTGGGAGCCTCTGAGGCTAACTCAGACTTTTTCTCCCTCACTGCTGGCATTATTCCCAGAGTCAGAAGTCTGGGCGTGTTGTCCTTGAGGGGGCCAAAAGTTTGAGTCAGAACACTGAAGGATTCTTGGGACCAATTAAAACAACAGTACTTTATCATCCTCTGAGGGTTTTTTTCTTTTTTCTCCATTCTTTTAATCCTTATATGAAGAACATACATGAAGGTAGAATTTTAACCCTTAATCATCTTGCTTTTAGTGAGGACCAGAAACAAAACAGTCATAAACTTTCCCATTGACCAAAAATTTTAAAAATCAACACATTTTAGATATTTATCACATTTATGTTTAATCTGATTTACCCATTTTTTTAACTTAGGTTACCCAAGAAAACCGAGTTTAGTTAACATATTAAATCATCCTCTTTTTGAAGAAAAATTTTAGAATCAATGGGCATTCAGTATACTTTAAACAATTTATACAAAAGAACCCCCTTCATCATCTGATCACCGGGGAAAAAAAGTGTGTGGATTAGTGTCGCGAGTGGCAGAGAGGTGAGTGACTAGAATTTGGTTCCAAACAAATTGGCTTTATTTGATACACTTGGGATAACACAAACCTTAATATTTCTAATATCACACATCAATCAAATCGTATGGCAAATAAACACACCTCAATCAAATAGTCCAAAGTCCTCTCTGCCTTGTACGTTCGGACCCTGAATTCGACGTTATCTTAGTCGGAGAGAAGACAGACTGGTCTCGGAACTTCCTCCGGCCAGTGGTCCGGGAATTGAGGACAGGCAGGCTCGGCTGGTTGTGAAACCGTCAGAGCAGCGGAGTCTGGGCAGTCTGGATGGATGGATGATCGTTGGGGCTCCCGAACCTGGCTGTCATGGATTCGTCAGGAGATCTGGGCTGAGCCGAGAAACTGTCTGAGAGGGGAGTTTATATACCCTTCTTCTTGGCTTGTTTCCAATTCTGGTCCAGATGGTGTCTTATCTCCTTGGTGCAGCGCTCTTGTGACACTTATGTCTTTTTGGCTTGCCGTCCACTAGGAGCTTGTCATTTATTCGTCAGACATCCAAGTCTGCTCCTTTCAATTAGTGATTTTACAGACATCTTTATTTTTATCTTCAATCATTTTAAGTCAAATGAACTTAATTTTTTAGTGTATTTGAGAGTTGACCTTTGAACAATTAGCCTCTGAATAAAGACAGTGGAAAGAAAAGCAGAGGGCAATAAATTTCAGTTAGACAAAACAACACTAATTGGTTCAGGAGAAAAGATAAATGCATCATGAGAAAACAAACACTTGCACTCAGAAAAAGACAAAGACTAAAAAATGACACAGCCATAATTGCATATGGAAAAAATTTCACAAGTATTTTTACACTCACACACACACTCAAAAATTATTAAACACTGTCTCCTCACTTTTGGTGTCCCCATACTGATGACTCCCCTGTGGGAGTCCCTGATACCTGTGGTCCCACTGCAGGTGACCATGGGAGGTGATCAAGCTCCACTTCTGTCTTCCTAACAGAACTGAAGTTCCAGATCCCAGGATTTTACCTTTATCCTGAGGATTTTCCAGGTGTTGGTCCAACTCTCCAGGGAGTCCAGTGACATTTGCTGCTGTGGAGGTGCAGGTCCTGCTGGTGAAGGAGATCCAAAAACTACTGGGTGATACCACTTGTTTCAATCTCAGGGGCACCACACACTCCAGCATACGCTACCAGTAGCCCCAGTGGCACAAAGGGCCAGTATGATTGTTGCTTCCTGAACAGGGAAACAAAAAGTTGTGGGAAACTGACTGGTTGAGAAGCAGCAAGTAGGACTTGAGAGAAGAACTACTTCATTTTATGCAGGTCCACCCAGGGAAAAACAAAAACTCCAAATTCTGAGCCCTGATAGTTTCTCACAATATTTGTAGTTTATTAGACATCATCTTAGATCCATCCCATTATTAGGGCTTTCTCCTCTTTTTGAAAAATAATTCCTAAACTATGCAACTAAAGGCCTTGTTTAGGATCTTTAACATAAAGCATGCTCACAGAACAGATAAGAAGAAACAGCTCTTTTCACAGGCATCTATGGTGGGAGGGAGTAGTCAGACTCTTAGGGCAGTTATTGACAATGCAAAAAGTATTGACCAAAGGTTAATAAGGCTTCCTGGAGAAAGGTTAAGAGAGGGAAGAGGAACTGACCTGTTCCCCAGGCATTAGAATCTTACCATAATGTTTTTGTAATTTCATTTCACAACCATGTTTGGTTTTGCCATAACAATGCAACTACTACCATTGGCATTGGCAGGATTGTTTTCAAAGGTGAAATGACAAATTTATTGGAAAGTGATTAGTTTTGTCTTGGAATGGGTTTTCTGCAAAGAATTTTATAGAGGGAGACCAGAAAGGGATCCAGTCACCTGACATACTGAGCCTCTTTAGAAAATTCAAATCCTATTCTCAACATTTTTCTCCTCTGCAAAATGAATGAAATGGAAGATGGTTGGAAAACTCACAGTTTTAAGTGGAATCTTATTCCAATGAGATGATTTAGCATGAAGCTGGTGTAGAAGTCAGTCTTACTCAGTGACCTTGAATTCTTAAGAGTATAGTTTCCTAAAGATGAGACAACTATCAGGAACTGATAGGTTATATCATTTTTATGAAATTGTTGATGTGGGGTTTAAATCAGGAAGTTCTTGAAGGAGAAATGATGCTTACCAGGAGTTAGTAACATGAAATTCAAAATGTCAGTTGAAACTTTTAGAACTCATAAGTGAATTCAGTAAAGTAGCAGGTTACAAGATCAATGCTCATAAATCCAATGCATTTTTATACATAAGTGATGAATCTTCAGAAAGAGAAATTAGGAAAACTACCCCATTCACAATAGCATCGAAAAAAATAAAATACTTGGGAATCAATCTCACAAAAGAGGTGAAAGACCTCTACAATGAGAACTACAGAACACTAAAGAAAGAAATTCAAGAAAACCTTAGAAGATGGAAAGATCTCCCATGTTCCTGGATAGGCAGAATTAATATCGTCAAAATGGCTATACTACCTAAAGTGCTATACAGATTCAATGCAATTCCAATTAAAATCCCAATGATGTACCTTGCAGAAATAGAGCAAGCAATTATGAAATTCATCTGGAAGAATAAAAAACCTAGAATAGCTGAAGCAATCCTCAGTAGCAAGAGCGAAGCAGGGGGTATTGCAATACCAGATCTTCAACTCTACTACAAAGCAATAGTAACAAAAACGGCATGGTATTGGTACCAAAATAGACAGGTAGATCAATGGTACAGAATAGAGGACATGGACACAAACCCAAATAAATACAATTTTCTCATACTAGACAAAGGTTCCAACAATATGCAATGGAGAAAAGATAGCCTCTTCAACAAATGGTGCTGGGAAAACTGGAAAACTATATGCAATAGAATGAAATTAAACCCCTATCTCTCACCCTACACAAAACTCAACTCAAAATGGATCAAGGACCTCGGAATCAGACCAGAGACCCTGCATCTTATAGAAGAAAAAGTAGGTCCAAATCTTCAACTTGTTGGCTTAGGATCAGATTTCCTTAACAGGACTCCCATAGCACAAGAAATAAAAGCAAGAATCAACAACTGGGATAGATTCAAACTAAAAAGCTTTCTCTCAGCAAAGGAAACTATCAGCAATGTGAAGAGAGAGCCTACAGAGTGGGAGAATATCTTTGCCAACCATACCTCAGATAGAGCGCTAATTTCCAGAATCTATAAAGAACTCAAAAAACTCTACGCGAAGAATACAAATAATCCAATCAACAAATGGGCTAAGGAAATGAACAGACACTTCACAGAAGAAGATGTACAAGTAATCAACAGATATATGAAAAAATGTTCAACATCCCTAGTAATAAGGGAAATGCAAATCAAAACTACCCTAAGATTTCATCTCACCCCAATTAGAATGGCGATTATCAAGAATACAAGCAACAATAGGTGTTGGCGAGGATGTGGTGAAAAAGGAACACTCATACATTGCTGGTGGGGTTGCAAATTAGTGCAGCCACTCTGGAAAGCAGTGTGGAGATTCCTCAGAAAGCTTGGAATGGAAACACCATTTGACCCAGCTATCCCACTCCTTGGCCTATACCCAAAGGACTTAAAATCAGCATACTACAGAGATACAGCCACATCAATGTTCATTGCTGCTCAATTCACCATAGCCAGATTGTGGAACCAACCTAGATGCCCTTCAGTTGATGAATGGATAAAGAAACTGTGGCATATTTATACAATGGAATATTACTCCGCAATGAAGAATGATAAAATTATGGCATTTGTAGGCAAATGGTCGAAATTGGAGAATATCATGCTAAGTGAGATAAGCCAATCTCAAAAAATTAAAGGACGAATGATCTCGCTGATAAGCGGATGAGGACATATAATGGGGGGTGGGACGGGCTAGCATTAGGTTTAGGGTTAGGTTTAGAGTTAGGCTAAGGAGAGCGGTAAGAATGAAGGAAAGAAGGACTGTGTAGAGGGAAAAGAGGGGTGGGAGGGGTGGGGGGGAGGGGAAAAATAAAATAAACATCATTACCCTATGTAAACGTAAAAAATAAAAAAAATAAAAAAATAAAAAAAAGTCAGTTGCTATAGTATTGGGGACTTTGAAGCCTTCTGGGATAGACTCCAAGGTGCTGGGCAAATAAAGTGGACTGATACTACTGGGAGTATTCCAAGTCCAACTCAATTCAGCTCAGAAATATAGATTTGATGACAAAAGAAAACTGCTCTTTCCACTGTGTTTCCTCACTCTATGCTATTTTGCATTTGGAAGATGTTATTTTCTTTTAGGAATAGAGTGAGTTGGTATTGAGTACTTACCTCAGTTTCAACTGATGTTATTCAGGAGCCTCAGTGGGAATTTAAAAACTGGCTTTCCTATGTCACTACAGGTCCACTCTCAACTGTAATGAAGCATTTTTACAGATGCTTTTGATTTTTATGTATGTTTTTAAGCCATGCTGTGTAGAACTGGGAGTAGAAAGTGGTTTTCTCGCATTGATCATGTTTCTGAAGGAAATTTTGATTGTGCATTCTATGGTAAGGCACCGCAGAAGTAGACCTGTTTTAAAGAATCACATTTAATGAATGAAATCAGAGACATTAGGATGTTTTATCCACCCTTCTAGTGGATAAAACAAATTAAAAGAAAAAATATATTTTGTATTTTATAAATGCTTTAAGATCTGAATTTTGTGGCCAATGACTCCCATCACATCTTTAGTTTCTCTTTAAAATTTTCTGTTATTGAAATCTAAGATTCCATGATGTCCATTTCTTCAGATTTGTATTTTAGCAGAGATTATTTTGTTTAAATCTCTGATGATGTTGGGCACTATTTACTTCAGGAGCCATCATTCAGTGCTGCCTTTCCAAATTTGTACTTGTGTAAATTTAGGTGCTTGAATGCAGGTGCAATGGTGACAGGAAAGCCTTTCCTCACAGGTTATTTGCCAGAATAACCAAATCAGCCTATGTGTAATCTGATGTTCATTGCAAGCAACAGGAATGAGCCATGATTTTCAAGGTCATTCATCTCCTTTCAAGGTGAGTAATTTTCAGTATTTATCTTTGCTTACTGAATGATCTAGAAATTCCATCTTGCTGTTTTGTTATGGTATTTGGAAACAAGGGTATCGTGGTATTCTGGGGGAGACCATTAACAATGACAATTTTTTTCTTTAGTGTCTGTTCATGAAGTTTGCTTCTCATTTCCAACACCATTCTGTATTTAGTGCCCACTGCAAGTTCTAAGCTCGTTTCTTTTTTTATATTCAGTTTTTAACCTTTCTACCACTACTTTCTTTCAGTCTGATTCATGAGTCAAGATGATATTCTTCATGGGAAAATTGTGCTCACCATGTCACTATCAAACACTTGTTTAATCCATCACATTCACTTTGTTGGAGCATCTTTGTGCCAGGGTCTATGACACCAGCCTGTAATCTGCATACTCCAGGGATTGTTTAAAGGACCTCTGACTTTGTCAAAAAGACCTTTACCAGATAGGCAGAGGTCACAACAAGGAGATGAAATATTATTCCAAGACAGATTAGCCATATATTTGTTCAACAAAAGGTGAGGTAAAGGGCCCCTTGGAAACTCAATACAAAAGAATATCTGGGTGCAACTAGTTGCAGGGCAGCAGCCAGGGAGATGTTACCTGGCAGTTTGATTGTGCACATAATATATTTGCTCCATTTCTAGTTTGCTCCAGGGCACCATCAGACATGATCAGTGACTCCCTCCCTACTTTCTTGTCCAGATATCACAGCAGCCATCCACCTCCACTAAGAAGTCAAACATCAGAGATTCCAGCTGTCCCCTCTTTTGACATTGTAGAAATGGTGATGCACCCCACCAGAGATGCTATGATGTTATCAAACTGAACTATTACATGATGCACTGAGCTGTCCTGGATGCTCCCCTTCCCTCAGCTGTGAACAAGCATTACTCCATGTGGCTGGTAGTTCCCTAGGCCAGTTTCCTTAGGAAAATTGTGGGTGGGAGGAAGCCTGTAGGAGCAGGGCAGGAGGGCAATGCCACTGGAACTGGTGCTTCACTGGGTGGTATTTTTTACCTCTCTACGCCCTTCCATTCCGTCCCAGTCTGCTAGCCCTGGTGGGGGCTAATTGCCTGCAGCAGGATAGGGGTGAACAGGTGGTCAGCATGCCCACTGTACCCAAATGAGAACATCGCCACCTAGTGGGCTTGGAGCTTATTGCAGGCTATCAGGTTTCAGTGGGATCTCTTGCACTGGAAGAAACTGGATTGCCCATAGGCTCACTGGGTTTTGTCCCCAACATACCCTCTCTCCACTTCTCCTGGTCAAATAAGATAGGATCTCTTTTTTTTGAAAGCAACAGACTCCTGCTTCTAGCTCCCTTCTTGTTCCCTCCCACCATCACAGATGTGATGACACTTGTCTTGAAACTTGGTCTGTAATTGCAACCACCAGAAGCATCTCTGGTTGCCACAGGAACCATGATATCATCATGCTGTCATTCCTCCTCTCTGTGATATCAGGAGGTTTCTGCAAGAGCGGCCAGGATGTCACAGCAGGTACTCATTGTTGCCCATGTTGTCCAATGCCCAGAAACATCCCCTGGGGAAAGAAACCAAGTGAAATCTCCTTTGGGAACCTGGACCTCCACGCCCTTCAATCCCAAGTTGTTGGATGCCAGCCAGTTTCACGTTGCATTTCATAACTGTCCAATTTTCTCGTCTCATTTCACAGGAGCACTGTTAACCAAATTAGCCAGTTCTTTTAGAAGAATCAAAACCTGGGTAGCAGAATTTTCAAAGAAAGTGAATGATTGAAAGTTCATTGGAAGTGACTTTTTGCAAGCCATTCTGAGTGCAGCGATTTCTGAGATGATATACAACTAAGAGAGTAGCAAGATATTTGAAAACTGGATGAGGATAACTTGTTTTTTTCTGCCAGAACATATCGTGCCTGGTGTCACATATCCCATGAAGTTTTACCTCTTCCCTTTGTATATTTAGTTAAGAGACAGCATCTAGCTAAGTTGCTTAGTCCTTCCCTAACCTAGGGAGGCTGGCTTTGCACTGCAGATTCACCTACCTCAGCCTTCCCCAATCCCTGAGATGATAGGGAAGATCCAGCACCTCCATTTCTCCATTTATATGGCTTACATATCTGCTGGCTAAATTTTTTTAAGGAAATGCCCAGGAGGAGGAGAAGGCAGAGTGGGACAAAAATTAATTGATTTTGTTCATAAAGACTTGGGATTAAGTTTGAATTAATCCCAAAATTTTCCTGTATAATAACCACCTGAGCATATAATTTTTCTCAGATGTCCCTGTCTCCCCTCTTGCCACAGGCCCCAATGGATCACTGAGAAAATTGTCTGCTCAGAGTTCTGCTACAAACCTTTTCATGCTGAAAAAGATAGGGGTAAATCTATCCCTTAGGATGTCCCCCAAGACTGTGGGAATTGACATCCAACAAATGTTTTTGACTTTATTGTTTTCAAATGTGAAATTAAAATTCATTAGAGCATGGTTGGTTTTGTATTGGGATGGTTTATCTGCAAAGCATTTCACAGAAAGGAACCAGAAAAAAATCCAGTCCCCTGACATACTGAACCTTTTCAGATAATCCATATCCCTCAATATCAACATTTTCTCCTCCATAAAATCAAGTGAATAGGATATGGTTGGAAATGTAGCAATTTTAAGCACAAGTTCATTCCAATGAGATTTTTCAGCATGAGACTGGGGTAAGAGTCAACAGATCTTCCCCAGTGATCTTGAATTTTTAAGAGTAGGTATGGCTGGAGATGAGAGAAGTATCAAAATCTGATCAGTTATATCATTCTCATGAAAATGTTGATGTGGTGTATAAATCTGTAAGTTGTTGAAGAAGAAAGAATCTTGATAACTTGTTCATGGCATGAAACTCAAGAGGTCAACCGTAGTAGTATTTTACATATAGTAACCCTCCTGGTCACACTTCCAGGCCCTCGGCAATTAAAGTGGACTTGTACACCTGGTAGTGTTCCAATTCAACCTCAGTGTCAGCTGAGAAACCTAGAGGTAATGACTAAAGAGAACTGTTTTTGGCACTGAATTTCTCACTCTGCTCTTCTTTGCATTGGAAACATTATTTTCATTAAGGAATTGAGTAAATTGGTACTGAATACATAAGTTAGTTTATAAAGATGTCAATCAGGGGCCACAGCATGAGTTTTAATGAGGCATTTTTATAGACTTTTGATGATTTAGATTAATATTCTTAAGCCATGCTGTGTAGAATTGGGTATAGGACATGGTTTTCAAATCTTTACCATGAATCTGTGGAAAGTTTTGAATGTGTTTTCTAGGGTAAGATATCACATTTAAAGAAGTTTAAGTATGTAACTTCATTGTGGTGGATATAACAAATTGAATGAAAAAAGGTCTGTGTTTTGTATGTGTCTTACAATCTATTTTTCATTGTCAATAACTCCCATCACATCTTTATTTATTCTTTAAAAATTTCTTTTTGAAATTCAGGATTGGCCTATATTGCATCTTCATTTTTGTATTTTAGCAGAGGTTATCTGTTTTTTTTTTTTAATATCTGATGATGTGGTGCACTATTTATTTCACGAGCCACATTCAGTTCTGCATTTACAAATTTGTACTTCTGTACTCTGGCAGATGGAGTGTACACAGAATATCTTTGCTTCCTTTCTAGTTCACCCCACACCTCCATCACATAAACTCAGTGACTCCCTCCCTCCCCTTCTCCCTATGGATTATTACAACCACCAACCTGCACTTAGAAGGCCAATTTCACAGGTTCCAGCCGTCACCTGTTTTGACATTTAGGAAAGCTGGGGCACCCCACCAGAGTTGCTGTGATGTTTTCAAACTCAATAATTACCCAGCCCACCAAGCTGCACTAAATAATTCCCTGCCTTCAGCGGTGAACAGCCGTCAATCTTTGTGGCTGGTAGTTCCCTAGGCCAGTTTCCTGAGTGAGCAAAATCGCAGGTGAAAGCAGACCTGGAGGAGTCGGGCAGAAGGGTAAAGCCTCTGGGACTGGTGGTGCTCTGCTGGGTGATGCTCATGACCTAACAGCATCCCTCTGTCCCTCCCCATTCCACTAGACCTGGAGGGAACAAATTGCCTGCAGCTGAAGAAGGGTTACCAGCCAGACAGCACGCCAGATGCACCGAAATGAGAACATCGCCACCTAGCAGGCCTGGAGCATAATGCAGGATGTCAGGCTTCAGTGATCTCTTGCACTGGAAGAAGCTGGATTATCCATAGGCCCACTGGGCTGAGCATCCTGCCTCCACTTCTCCTGGGTGAAGAACTTAGTATCACTTTTCTTGAAAACAACAGACACATCATCTTGCTCCCTTATTATTTCCTGCTAACATCACAGCTGAACTGGTGCTTGCCTTGAAACTTGGTCTGATGCCAACACAAACAGAAACATCTCTAGTTGCCTTGGGAACAGTGACATCATCAGGCTGTCATTCAACCTCTCTGTGACATCAGGAAGTATCTGCAGAGTGGCCAGGATGTCACAGCAGGCACTCATCCATGCCCATTTTGCCCAATGCCCAGAAAAAAACCCTGGGGAGAGAAATCAAGTGAACTATCTTTTGGGAACCTGGAACTCCACGCCCTTCAATCCCAAGTTGCTGGATGCGTGCTATTTCCACTTTCATATTGTAGCTTTCCCGTTTTTTGCTCTAATTTCACAGGAGCACTGTTAACCAAGTTAGGCATTTATTTGAGAAGGATAAAAACCAGGATAGCAGGATTTTGAATGAAATTGAATTATTGAAAGTTAAATGGAAGTGACTTTCTGGAAGTTAATCTCAGTGCAACAATTACTGAGAGGATTTGCAGCCAACAGAACTACAGGAAGATTGAAAATTCGTGATGCTTTTTGTTTTTCTGCCAGCACACATTGTGATGAATGCCATTAAATCTTCCCTTTATATATTTATATTATGAGACAGCATCTAGCTAATTGCTGAAACCTTCCCTAATTTAGGGAGGCTTTTTTGCACTGCAGATGCACCTGCCTCAGCCTCTCCCTGTCCCAGAGATAAAAGGAAAGATCTGGCACCTCCACTCATCCATTTATTTGGCCTACATATCTGCCCATTAGAACTTTTTAAAGGAAATTTTGAGGAGAAGGAGACACAGTGGGACAAAAATTAATTGTCATCATAAAGACTTGGGGTTCAGGTTTGAATTAACCCCAAAATTGTCTTATGTAATAATGACCTAAGCATATAATTTTCCCAAATTTCTCTGTCTTTTCTCTTGCCTTAAGCCCACATGGCTTAAGAGTTCTACTCAGAGTTCAGATACAAACCTTTCCATGCTGAAAAGGAAAGGGGTAAATCTATCTCTTCTGACATCCCCCATAATTGTGGGAGTTCACATGTAACTAAAGTTTCTGTCTTGATTGTTTTCAATTGTGAAATTAAAATTTTTTAGAGTGTGTTTGGTTTTGTATTGGGAAATGTTTTCCCTGAAAATCATTTCAGAGAGAGAGACTGAAAAAGGATCCAGTCACCTAATATACTAAACCTCTTCAGTTAATCCATGTCCATCAATCTCAACATTTTATCCTCTGTTAAACCAAGTGAATAGAACATGAATGGAAATTTTTTTTTGTTTTATACATGGTTTAGGATCTGTTTTCTGTGTTCAGTAACTCATACCACTTCTTTAGTTATTCCTTCAAATTTTCTGATTTTGAAATTCAGAATTGGCCTATATTGGGTCTTCATTTTTTTTTATTTTAGCAGAGATTATCTTTTTGTGTAAATCTCTGTTGATGTGGTACACTTTTATTCAAGAGCCATTATTCACTATTGCATTTCCAAATTTGTACTTGTTTAAATTTAGGTGCCAGGTGCAGAAGCTGTCAAATAAGGAAAGCAGTTCTTCATAAGTCATGTGCCAAAACAGCGAAATCAGCTACTGGTAATCTGCTTTCCATTAAACCAACAAGAAGGATCCATGAATTTTCAAGGGCATTCATGTCCGTTGCAATTTGAGATATTGTAAGTAATTATCTTTGAATACCAAGTGACCTCCTTAGTTCTTCTTGCTGTTTTAGTGTAGTATTTTGAAGTATGTCCTGTTATTTTGTGAAACCATGAAGGATGACAATATTTTGTTTTCAGGGTGTGTTCACTTAAGTTAGTTTTTAATTTATAACAACCCTTATGAATTTAGTGCCTCACAGAAAGTCCTCAACTCTTCCCTTTTTTAAATATTCAGCTTTGACACTTTGAATGAAAAATTGTGCTTAATACTTCACTATCAGCACTTGCTTGATCAGTCACATTCACTATTTTAGAGCATCTTGGTGCCAAGATCTGTGACCTTGGCCTGAAATCTTCATCCTCTAGGAGATGTTAAAAGGACCCTTGGCATTGTCACAGAGGACCTTTGTCAGACAGACAGCAGTCATATCGAAAAGGGAAACCCTTATAATGAAGAGAGATTGGCCAGATATTTCTGCATCTAAAGGTGATTTGAAGGGCCCCTTGGAATCTCAAAGAAAGAGAATTTCTGGGTGCAGGCTAGATGCATGGAGCAGCCAAGGAGGTGGGGCCTGCCAGGTGGGGTGTGCGCCAATTTGTTTGCTTGCTAGCTCACTCCTGCATACATGCTTAGTGACTCCCTCCCTCCTCTCCTCTCTGGGGATCACAGCATCCACACAACTCCGCTTAGAAGTCAAATGTCACAGGTCCCAGTTGTTACCTGTTTTGACACTGTAGGAAAGGAGGGGCACCCTGTCAGATTTTGTGTGATGTTTTCAAACTCAATTAGTACCTTACCCACCAAGTCGCTCTGTATACTATCCTGACCTCAGCTGTGAATAGTGGTCACTCCCTGTGACTGGTAGTTCCCTAGGACAGTTTCCTGAGAGAGCAAAATGGTGAGTGAACCCAGGCATGGAGGAGAAGGGTGGGAGTACTGTGTCACGGGGGCAGGTGCTAAACTGGCTGATCCTTGTGAAATTGCAAATCACTCCACCCCTTACCTGCACTCTAGACAGGGTAAAGGACAATTGCCTGCACCTGGAGAGTGGTGTTCATTTGGACAGCATGCCCAATGTGAAGAAATGAATTTGGCACCACCTAGCAAGCCTGGAGCCTAGTGGAGGCTGTCGGGCTTCAGCAGGGTACTTGCCCTTGAAGGAGCTGGTTGGTACATAGGCCCCATGGGTGGTGCCCCCAATACACCCTGACTCCACTTCTCAAGGTCGAAGAAGCTGGGATTGCATTTCTTGAAAACCACATTCCCTGGGTCTGACTCCCTTGGTCATAGGTCTTATGATCAATGCTGAGCTTGTCTTGAATCTTCATCTGAAGCCTCCAGGATCAGAAGATTCTCTGGTTTCCATGGGAACTGTAAACTCATCCTGCTATCATTCTGCAGCTCTGTGACATCGAGAGGTGTCTGTAGATTGGCCAGGATGTCACAGCAGGCACTCATTGGTGCCCATGTTACCCAATGACCAGAAACATCCCTGGGGAAAGAAACCAAGTGAACTCTCTTTTGAGACCCTGGACTTCCATGTCCTTCAATTCCAAATTGCTGGATGCCAGTTGGTTCCACATTGCATAACATAGCTGTTCCACTTTTTTGCTCTCATTTCATAGGAGCACTGTTATCAAATTAGTCATTTCATTGAGTAGTATCAAAACCTTGATAGCAGGATTTTGAAGGGAAATGAATGATTGAAAGTGCAACAGAAGTGACTTTCTGGAAGATAATCTCAGTACAATGACTTCTGAGAGGATTTTGTAGCCAACACAACCACAGGATGTTTGGAAATAGTGCAAGATTTTTTTTCTACCGGTATTTATTGTACCAGGTGTCACATATCCTGTGAGCTTTACCTCTTCACTGTATATATTTATAGATTGAGAACACATCTGGCTAACTTGCTCAGTCCTTCCCTAATTTAGGGAGAAGATGCACCTGCCTCAGCCTAACCCCTATCTCTGAGATGATAAGGAAGATCCATCAACTCCACTCGTCCATTTATTTGTTCCAGATATATGCTAGTTAGATTTTTTTAAGGAAATGTCTAGGAGGAGGAGGAGGAGTGTGAGAAGAATTAATTGATTGTGGTTGTAAAGGCTTGGTGTTCAGGTTTCAATTAACCCCCAAATTTTCTGATACAATAACGTCCTGAGAGTATAAAATTTCCCAGATGTCCCTGTCTCTTCTCTTGCTGCAGGTTGCTGTGGATCACTGCTCAGAGTTCAGCTACAAATGTTTTCATACTTGAAAAAACAGGGGTAAATCTATCTCCTATGACATCCCACAAGACTGTGGGATTTGACATTTAACTAATGCTTCTGGCTTGATTTTTTTCAATTTTGGAATTAAAATTGGGTATAAATTTTTTGGTTTTGCGTTGAGATGGATTTCCTGAAAAGCATTTCACAGAGGGAGACCGGAAAATGATCCAGTCACCTGTCATACTGAACCTGTTCAGATAGTCCATATCCTTCAATCTCAACATTTTCTCCTCTGTTAAATCAAGTGAATAGAGCAGCATTGGAAAAATACCAATTTTAAGTGGATGTTCATTCCAATGAGTGTTTTCAGCAGGAGACTGGGATAAGGATCAGCAGTGCTTCCACGGTGATCTTGAAATTTTTAGAGTAGGTTTGACTAGAGATGAGATAACTCTCAGGAACTGATAGATTATATCCCTCTCTTGAAAATGCTGATGTGGTGTATAAATCAGCAAGTTGTTGAAAAAGAAAAGTTGAAAATGCTGGCAAGGTGTTAATGGCATAAAATTCCAAAAGTCAACTGCAGTAGTATTCTGGGGCACACTCCATGGCCCTCAGAAAAATGAAGTGGACTTGTACACCTGGTCAACCTCAATGTTGGCTGTGAAACCTAGAGGTGATGAAAAAAGAGAACTGCTTTTTACACTGCATTTTCTACCTCTGGTCTGGTTTGCATTAGGAAGATATTATTTTCTTTAAGGAATTGAGTGAATTGGTGCTGAATACATTTTCCAAAGATGTAAGTCAAGTGCCATAGCATGAATTAGAAAACTGGTTTCCCTGTATCATTGGGGGTCCCATCTCTACTTCAGTGAAACTTTTTATAAACATTTGCTGATTTGGATGGATGTTCATAAGCCATGCTATGTAGAATTGGGTATATGATGTGGTTTTCTCATCTTTACCATGGTTGTTTGGAAAGTTGTGATGGTATTTTCTGGGTAAGACATCACACAAGAAACCTATATGAACAAATTCACATATAAAGAATGAAATCAGAGAGTAGGTATGCGAATTATTTGTGTTGGATATATGCAGATAAAATAGAGCTCAGTGTTTTAAAAATGGTTTAGGATCTGTATTTCGTGGTTAATAACTCCCATCACATCTTTAGTTATTCCTTAAATTTTCAGTGTTTGAAATTCGGGACTGGCCTATATTGGGTCTTCATTTTTGTATTTTAGCAGAAATTATCTATTTTTTAATAAATTTCTGCTGATGTGGTATTTATTTGGAGAGGCATAATTCAGTTCTGCATTTACAAATTTCTACGTGTGTAAATTTAAGTACTTGGGTGCAGTTGCTATGGTGTAAGGAAAGCCTTTCCTCATAAGTCATGTTCCAGAAAAGCAAAATCACCATACAGATAATCTGCTGTCCATTGCAAGCAAAAGAAAAGATCCATAAATTTTCAAGAACATTCATGTCCTTTGCAACTTGAGATATTGCCAGCAATTATCTGTTCATGCCAAAAGATCTCCATAGTTTTTCCTGCTGTTTTGGTATAGTATTGTGAAGCTGAAGAATATCCTGGTCCTTATTGGCAAACCATGAATAATGACAATATTTTATGTGTTTACTCACTGATGTTAACTTTTCATTTCCAACATCTTTTGTGTTTGGTGCCCCTGAGATTATTCTCAGCTCTTCCCTTTTTTTTTATATTCAGCTTTGATCCTTTGTACCCTTTCTTTCAGCTTGTCAAATGATATTCTTCACAGAAAATTGTACTCCTCACCTCACTATCAGGCACTTGTTTGATCCATCACATTCACTGTTTTGGAGCATCTTTATGCCAGGATTTGTGACACTGGCATGTAATCTGCATCCTCCAGTGGCTGTTTAAAGGACCCTTGGCATTGTCACAGAAAGGCAGAGGTCTCATCAAGGAGATGAACCATTATGCCAAGACAGATTGGTCAGATATTTGTTCATTTAAGGTGAGTTAAAGGGCCCCTTGGAAACTCAGTACAAGAGAATTTCTGGGTGCAGACTATTTGCAAGGCACCATCAAAGGAGGTGGAGCCTGGCAGGTGGGGTGTGCACAGAATATCTATGCTCCCTTGCTAGCCTGCTCCAGGCCTCCATCACACATGCTCAGTGACTCCTCCCTTCCTCCTCTCATCTCTAGAGACCACAGCAGTGACCCACCTCCACATAGAGTTAAATCTTCACAGGTTCCAGCTGCCCATTGGTACATCAGTTTTGAAAGGAAACCATTTCTTAACTTACTCAAGCATTTAAGCTTTGAGCTAATTGATCCAAAGGCAAAACACAAGGTACACATTGAGAACAGAGTGAGGGCATCTACACTGAAATTGCTTGCTGGATCTGCTCATCCTCAGCACCTGCTGAGAAAGTGCTTCCAATATCAATAACACAGTTTGAATTGAAATTGTTTCTTCTTTTGCTGGAAAGCACATACATTTTGTTCTTATTCATCCAAATGCAAGCCACCATATTCTCATTGAGAACAGAGTGAGTACCTCCAAAGTTGCAGCTGTTTCCTGACCCTGCTCCTCTGCAGACTTTCTATGCTCTTCTTAGCACATACATTAACCACAGTTCATGAACAATACACAAACTTGTAGAACAAGAGAACTCTTGAAGCTAATGCACCAACCCCAGGATTAAATTGGGACCATGCAGACGATCTGTTCCCAAAAGAGTCATTGGAATCCATTAGTGAAACATTTTTAGCAATCACTCTTCAACTACAGTTGCTCTTTTGGAATGTACTGCCAGTTATCATTGGTATAAAGGCAGTACTTGGAAAACTTTACTTCCTGAAACGCACTTATGCTTTTTGATAATTCAACCAAATACAAACTATCATATACTCATAGAGAACAGTGAGTATGTGTATGTTCAAGCTAGTTACTGGGACTGCTCCTCCTCTGCACATCTATACTGTTTTGAAATGGCACATTGAATCCACAGTTCGGTGCTATTACACAAACTGGGTTAACAAGAAAACTCTCACAGACAGGATGCCCATCCTCTGGGAGCAAAGTGGGACTGGAAGGATTATCAAATTCACAAGACCTCTTTGAAATCCACTGTGAAACATTTTTAAGAAACTAATAGCAAATGTTCTGGAAATTAACTCCCAGTTTCAAATGATACACTTTGAATTGAAATGGTTTCTTTTGTTGCTGGAAAGCACCTATGATGTAAAGTGGAAACACGCGTAGGATCTGTCCCCCAAATAGTCATTGAAATTCATTACTAAGAGATTTTCAGCAATCACTCTTCAACTGCATTTGTCCTTTTGGAATACACTTCCAGTTAACAATGGAACAAAGACTTTAAAAGGAAATCATTTATTTACTTGCTGGTAAGTAATTAAGCTTTGAGTTAATTGTTCCAAATGCAAAACACAATATAGTCATTAAGAACAGAGTGAGTGGAACCACGGGCATCTTCTCAGAGGAGGGCTGCCCAGTGAGAGACTCACTTGTAGGGCAAGGCTCCCCAGCCCAGGTGGTAGTTCCAGACTGAACGGAACTTCTCGGAGGACAGCTGTCCAGTGAGACTTCCCCACTAGGTGAGTTTTCCCTGCCGTGTGAGGCTTTCCCACCGGAGTGGTAGGACCAGAGACCCAGGCCCAGACCAGCCATGCCCTAGCTCACAGTCTAGTCCCCTTTGACTGACCATCAGTCAACAAGTGGAGGCGCCTCTGCCCAATAGCAGGGAATATACCCCACCTGAAGGTCACCACCCCTAGAGGGGCAGCCTCCTTGTGGATCACTGCATTATCAGATTCCTCCAAGACTTCAGGTTACTGAAGGCTAGGAGGTAAGTTATTGGAAATCTACAAGGACACTATAAGTCAATAGGGGAAATCTGCAATATCTCAGAGTTTCACTACTAGAGAGGAAGGTATCTGAGCAATATGAGAAAACAAGGGAAGAAAATGTCCCAAACAAACCTAGATGCTACATCAATAAAATCCAACAACAGCATGAAAGAAGAAATGTCAGAAATGGAGTTCAGAATGTACATAATTAAAATGATCAGAGAAGCAAATGATGAGATGAAAGAGCAAATGCAGGCTTTGAATGATTGCATCAATCAACAGTTAAAAGAGCAAATGCAGGAAGCAAAGATCATTTCAATAAAGAATTAGAGATACTGAAAAAAAAAAACAGAAATTCTTGAAATGAAGGAACCAACAAAGCAAATTAAAAGCTCCATAAATAGCATAACCAATAGGATAGAACATCTGGAAGACAGAACCTCAGACATTGAACAAAATATTTAATCTTGAAAACAAAGTTGACCAAACAGAGAAGATGGTAAGAAATCATGAACAGAATCTCCAAGAATTATGGTATATCATAAAAAGGCCAAATTTAAGAATTATTGGGATTAAGGAAGGCACAGAGAAACAAACCAAAGGAATGAACAATCTATTCAATAAAATAATATCAAAAAATTTCCCAAATCTGAAGAATGAAATGGAAAGTCAAGTACAAGAGGAATGAATTTCAAGGAAACTTTGGATTTTCTCTCTTCTCATAATTCCCAAATTTCCCACAGGGTTTGGTAATCCTAAATTCCAGGGTGCTCTTGATAGCACACTAAGTTTATGAATTCCTAGACAGTGCTTTCAATATGCAGGTGAATAACCTCAGTTTCAGTGACATTTCTGAGAATGTGTCACAAATGGATTTTAATGAAACTTTGGGTATTTACTCTCTCATTATTCCCACTTTGCTCCAAAGTTTGGTGATCCTACATTCCAGAGTACTCTTGCTAGGAAACTGATTTTATGAATTCCTGAACTGTACTTTCAATATGCAGGCGGAGAATAGCTGCTGTTCACTGACTTTTCTGAAAAAGTTTCACTAATAAATTTCAATGACACTTGAGGTATTTACTCTACTCATCATTCCAAATTTGATCCCATAGTTTGGTGATCTCACCATCAGGCTGCTCTTGCTACCACACTGTATTTTCAGGCTGCTGAACAGTTGAGAATAGCTGCATTTCCAGTGATTTTTATGAAAAGGATTCACAGATGAATATCAATGTATTTTTGGGTGTTTACTCTTCTCATCATTTATACTTTGCTCACAAAGATTTGTGATCCTACATTCCAGGGTGCTTGCTAACACACTAAGTTTTTGAATTCCTGAACTGGGCTTTCAATATGAAGGTGGAGAATATATGAAATATTAGTGAGTTTTCTGAAAATGTTTCATAAATGGATTTCAGTGAATCTTGGGGTATTTACTCTATGAATCATTCCCACCCAATTTGATCCTAAAGTTTGATGATCTTACATTCAGGGTGCTCTTGTCCCAACACTATAATTATGCATTGCAGTACAGTACTACGTTTGTTGACAATAACTGCATTTTATGTCACTTTTCTGAAAAAGCTCAAAGAATGAATTTCAGTTAAACTGTGGATATTTTCTCTACTCATCATTCCATCTTTTTTCCCACAGTTTGGTGATTCTACCTTCCAGGAGCTTTTGCTAGCACACTAAGTTTATGATTCCTGAACTGTGTTTTCAATATGTAGGCTGACAACTGCTGTATTTCACTAATGGTTCTAAAAAAGTTTCATGAATGGATCGCAATGAAACATTTGTTGTTTACTCTTCTCATCATTCCCTCTTTTTCCCCAAAGACTGGTGATTCTACTTTCCAGTGTGCTCTTGCTAACACACTAAGTTTAGGAAGTCCTGAACTGTGCTTTGGTTATATAGGCAGATAATTGCTTCACTCTCAGTGACATTTCTGAAAAAGTTTCACAACTGGATTGTTGGGGGCTATGCCATGTGGACTATGCCAAGATGGCACCTGGCAGCCAGCCAGAAGTTGTTTTGATCACATTGGCAGTGAGGAAGTCAGTTAACATAAACACACTCAGGTGCTTTATCATTGGCTGTATTCAAGTGAGTCCACACACACAACGCATGCACATGTGTTCCCGAGTGATCCTGCTCATGACTGCTCGTTTTGACCTTTGCCGTGATTGGGCAGCTGGCTCCTCACCTGATCTTCGCTTAACTGGTGTGGCCCTACCCTCCGCCTCTTGGAGGGAATATAGGCAGGCAGTAGGCAGAAGGCAAAAAGCAGCAGCAGCAGTAGGCAGAAAGCAGCAGGCAGATGGCAGATCACAGAGTGGAGGACTAAGAACACACCTCTAGGTCGCAGATCACAGTTTGCAGGATGCAGGACGCACCTCTAAGAAGAAGCTGCAGAACTCTAAGAAGAAATAGATCTCTGAAAGCGTAGCAAGCCTCTTTCTCTAAAACTCCCTCTCAAAGCTTCTCTTCCTCTAAAATCAAGCAAGCTTCTCTTCCTCTATAAGCTAGAGAATAAGCAAGCAAGCAAGGAAGTAGCTCAGGAATAGAAGTAGTTTATTTCCAGTCCATCTCCAATAAATACCCGCGAGATTGTTACTGCAGGCTGTAACAAATATCCGCGGGATTGTTGCAGCGGGCTGCAACACTGGATTCAACGAAATGTTGTATATTCTCTCTGCACATCATTCCCAATTTGCAACCAAAGTTTGGTGATGCTACATTCCAGGGTGCTCTTAATTGCATGCTATAGTAGCAGAATAGTAATATGCTCATTGAGAATAGCTGCATTTCAAGTGACTTTTCTGAAACAGTTTCATGAGTGGATTTCAATAAAACTTTGTGTATTTACTCATCTCATCATTTTCACTTTGCTCCCTATGTTTGGTGATTCTACCTTGCAGGGTAGGCTTGCAAGGAATCTGAGTTTACAGATTCCTGAACTGTTTTCTATATACGTGCAGAGAACAGCTGCTCATTCAGTGAATGTTTTGAAAAAGTTTCTGGAGTGGATTTCAGTGAATCCTGGGTTATTTACTCTACTTCTCATTCCCAATGTTCTCTCAAAATTTGGTGATTTCTCTCAAAATCAGGCTGATATTGCTACCACAGTATATTTACAGGTTGCAGAATGGTAACATGCTTGTTGAGAATAGCTGCATTTCCAGCAGCTTTTCTGAAAAGGATTCACTGATGGATCTCAATGAAATTTTGGGTGTTTACACTTCTCTTCATTCCCACATTGCTCTTAAAGATTGGTGATCCTACCTTCCAGGGTAATCTTGCCAGGAAATGGAGTTTACAAATTCCTGAACTGTGCTTTCAATATGAAGGCAGAGAATACCTTAAAATTCAGTGACCTTTCTGAAAATGTTTATTGAATGGATTTCAATGAAACTTTGGGTAAACTGTCTACTCAACATTCCCAATTTGATCACAATGGTGATTAAACCATCAGGCTACTCTTGCTACCACACTATATTTACAGGTTGCAGAACCATAAAATGCTCATTGAGAATAGCTGTATATCAAGTAAATTTTCCGAGAAAGTATCACAAATGGATCTCTATGAAACTTTGGGTATTTACTCTTCACATCAATCCCACTTTTCTCACAAAGACTGGAGATCTTATCTTCCAGGGTGCTATTGCTAACACACTAAGTTTATGAATTCCTGAACTGTGCTTTCAATATGCAGGTGGAGAATACCTACAAATTCAGTGAATTTTCTAAAAATGTTTCATGAATGGATTTCAATGAAACTTTGGGTATACTGTCTACTCATCATTCCCACTTTGCTACCAAGCTTTGGTTGTCCTTCCTTCCAGGCCATTCTTGCTAGCATACTGTAATTACAGTTGTACAACAGTAATGTGCTTGTTCAGAATAGTTGCATTTTAAGTGACTTTTCTAAAACAGTATCATGAAACTTTGGATTTTCTCTCTACTCATCATTCCCATTTTGGCTCCCAATGTTTGGTGATCCTACCTTCCGTGGTGCTCTGCTAGTACACTAAGTTTACAAATTCCTGAACTGTGCTGTAAATATGCAGGTGGAGAACTGCTGCACTCTCAATGACTTTTCTGAAAAAGATTCACAAATGGGTTTCAATGTAATTATGTGCATCTCTCTACACATCATTCCCAAATAGCAATCAAAATTTGGTGATCATACAGTCCAGGGGGCTCTTGCTTGCACACTATATTTAAGGGTTGCAGAACAGTAATAGGCCTGTTTGAGTATAGCCGCATTTGAAGTGACTTTTCTGAGAAAGTTTCACAAATAAATCTCAATGAATCTTTGGGTATTTACTCTTCCCATCATTCTCACATTGCTCCCTATCTTTGGTAATCCCACCTTTTAGGTTACTCTTGCTAGAAATCTGAGTTTACGAATTCCTGAACTGTGCTGTAAATATGCAGGTGGAAAAGAGCTGCTCATTCCGTGACTGTTCTGAAAAAGTTTCATGAACAGATCTCAATGAAACATTGGGTATTTACTCCTCTCATCATTCCAACTTTGCTCCCAAAGATTGGTGATCCTACTTTCCAGGGTACTCTTGCTAACACACTAAGTTTATTAATTCCTGAACTGTACTTTCAATATGCAGGTGGACAATACCTGCAATTTCAGTGAATTTTCTGAAAATGTTTCATGAATGAATTTCAATGCACCTTTGGGTATATACTTTTTCAGAATAGCTGCATTTCAAGTGACTCTTCTGAGAAAGTTTCACTAGTGGATTTCTATGAAACATTGTGTATTTACTCTTCTCACATTCTCATTTTGCTCACTATGCTAGATGATCCTACTTTCCAAGGTAGTCTTGCTAAAATTCTGAGTTTACCAATTCCTGACCTGTGCTTTCAATATGCAGGCAGAGAATAGCTGCTCATTCAGTGACTTTTCTGAAAAAGTTTTACTAATGGATCTCAATGAAACATTGGGAATTTACTTTTCTCATCATTTTCACATTGATTCCTATGTTTGGTGATCCTATGTTCCAGGTTAGTCTTGCTAAGAATCTGAGTTTACAAATTCCAGAAATGTGCAGGTGGAGAAAAGCTGCACTGTAAGTGAAACTTCAGAATAAGTTTCACGATGGATTTCCATGAAACTTTAGGGATTTATTCTTCCTATCATTCCCACTATACTCCCAAGGTTTGGTGATTCTACCTCCATGTGTGCTATGCAAGCACACTATGTTTATGTGTTGCAGAACTGTAATGTGCATGTTGAAAATAGCTACAATTTAAGTACTTTTGCTGAGAAAGTTCCATTGAAAGAATTTCAATGAAACTTTGGGTATTTTCTCTTCTCATTCCCACTTTGCTCCCAAGATTTGGTGATCCAAACCAGCAGGGTCTCCTCCTACAACAGTAAGTTTACAAATCCCTGAACTGAGCTTTCTATATGCAGGCAGACAATAACTGCATTCTAGATGACTTTTCTGGAAAAGTTTCATTAATGGATTTCAGGGAAACTTTGGATATTCTCTATTCTTATACCCACTTTGTTCCCAATATTTGGTGATCCAAACAGGCAGTATCTTCTCCTACAACAATATGTTTACAATTTACTGAAATGAGATTTCGATATGCAGGCAGACAAAGGCTGCACTTTAAGTGAATCTTCTGAATAAGTTCCACTGACGGATTTCACTGAAACTTTGGGGATTTATTGTTCCTATTATTCTCACTCTGCTCCCAAGGTTTGGTGATTCTACCTCCATGTACTATGCAAGCACACAACATTTACATGTTGCAGAACTGCAACGTGCATGTTGAAAATAGTTGCAATTTAAGTACATATTCTGAGAAAGGTTCATGAATGGATTTCAATGAAACTTTGGCTATTTACTCCTCATACCCACTTTGCTCCTATAATTTAGTGATCCAAATATGCAGGGTGCTCTTGATACCACAATAAGTTTACAAATCCCTGAAATGACCTTTCAATTTGCAGATGGACAATAGCTGCAATCTGAGTGACTTTATGAGAAAGTTTCACCAATGGATTTCAATGAGATTTTGGGTATTTTAACTGTTCATAATTCCCACTTGTCTCCCAAAGTCTGGTGTTGCTATCATGCAGGGGTCATGTGCTAGCACCATAGCTTAAAAAATGTCTGACCTGTGCTTTCCATATTCAGGCAGAGAATGACTGCACGCTAAGTGACTGTTCTGAAAATTTTCATGCATGGATTTCAATGATACTTTGGAAATTTTCTCTTCTCATCATTCCCATTCTGCTACCAAAGTTTGGTGTTTCCACCTCCAATTGTGCAGTGCAAATACACTCTGTTCAAATATTGCAGAACCATTCCATGCATGTTGAAAAGAGCTACAATTTAAGTTCCTTTTCTGAGAAAGTTTCACAAAGGGATTTCAATGGAATGTTGGGTATTTTCTCTTCTACTCATACCCAGTTTGCACCCATGATTTGGTGCTCCAAATAGGTAGTGTGCTCCTCCTACAAGAATAATATTGCCATTTCCTGAACTGATCTTTCCATATGCAGGTAGACAATAGCTGCAATCTAAGTGAATATTCTGAGAAAGTTTCACGAATGGATTTCAATGAAACTTTGAGTAATTTTACTACTTGTGATACCTACTTTGCTCCCAAATTTGGATGTTCCTATCATGCAGGATTCATGTGCCAGCCCTGTAATTTAACAAATGCATGAAGAGTGCTTTCCATATGCAGGTGTAGAATAGCTGCACTGTAAGTGAATCTTCTGAATAAGTTTTACTGAAGGATTTCCATGAAACTTTGGGGATATACTGTTCCTATCATTCCCACTCTTGCTCCCAAGGTTTGGTGATTCTACTTCCATGTGTACTATGCAAGCACACAATATTTACGTGTTGCAGAACTGTAACATGCATGTTAAAAATAGCTGCAATTTAAGTAACTATTTTGAGAAAGTTTCACTAACGGATTTCAATGAAACTTTGGGTATTTTCCCTACTTTTCATATCCACTTTGCTCCTAAGATTTGGTGATCCAAACATGCAGAGTCTCCTTTGTAAACAGTAAGTTTACAAATCCCTGAAACAAACTTTCCATATGCAGGAGGAAAATACCTGCATTCTGAGTAACTCTATGAGAAAATTCCATGAAGGGATATCAATGAAACTTTGGATATTTTCTTTTTACATCATCCCCACTTTGCTCTCAAGGTTTTGTGTTCCTATCTTGCAGGCTTCATGTGCTACCACTATATCTGAACAATGACTGAGCTGTGCTTTCCATATGCAGGCAGAGAATGGCTGCACACTAAGTGACTGTTGGGGAAAAGTTTCACTGATGGATTTCAATGAAATCTTGGGGGTTTTCTTTTCTCATGATTCTCTCTACTCCCAAGTTTTGATGATTCTACCTCCTTGTGTGCTGTGCAAGCACACTATGTTTACATGTTGCAGAAGGTAACATGCATGTTGAAAACATCTGCAATTTACTTACCTTTTCTGAGAAATGTTCACAAATAGATATCAATGAAACTTCGGACATTTTCTCTACTCCTCATTCCCACTTTGCTCCCAAGATTTGGTGATCCAAACACGCAGGGACTCCTACTACAACAATAACCTTACAATTCCCTGAACTGAACTTTCCATATGCAGGCAAACAATAGCTGCTGTCTAGCTGACTTTTCTGCAAAAGTTTCACTAATGGATTTCAGTGAAACTTTGGATATTTTCTCTACTCCTCATCCCCACTTTGCTCCCAAGATTTGATGATCCAAACATGCAGGGTGCTCTTGAAACCACTGGAAGTTTACCATTGCCTGAACAGAGATTTCCATTTGCAGGCAGACTAAGTTACTGCTACATTCTAAGTTACTTTTCTGAGAACGTTTGAAACATTGGGTATTTTCTTTAATCACTATCCACTTTGCTCCCAAGATTTGGTACCCAAGCAGGCAGAGTCTCCTCCTGCAACAATAAGTTTACATTTTCATGAACTGAGCTTTCCCTTTGCAGGTGGACTATAGCTGCATTCTAGGTAACTTTTCTGGGAGTCTCACAAATTGATTTCAATGAAATGTTGGAATTTTTTTCTTCTCATCATTCCCACTGTACTCCCAAATTTTGCTGATTCTATCTTCATGTGTGCAATGGGAACACATTATGTTTACTTTCTGCAGATCCATAATGTGCATGTTGAAAATAGCTGCAATTTAAGTACCTTTTCTGCGAAAGGTTCATGAATGGATTTCAATGAAACTTTGGGTTTTTCACTATTCATTACACCCTCCTTGATCCCAAAGTTTACTGTTCTGATCATTCAGGATTCATGTGCTAGCAGCATAACTTTAAAAATGCCTGAACTGTGCTTTCCATATGCAGGCAAAGAATACCTGCACAATAAGTGACTGTTCTAAAAAAGTTTTACCGATGGATTTCAATGAAACTTTGTGGATTTTCATTTCTCATCATTCCCACTCTGGTCTCAACATTTGGTGATTCTACCTCCAAGTGGGCTATGCAAGCACACTACATTTACATGTTGCAGAAGGTAACATGTGTGTTGAAAATAGCTGCAATTTTAAGTAACTCTTCTGAGAAAGGTTCACAAATGGATTTCAATGAAACTTTGGGTATTTTCAATACTCATCTTACCCACTTTGATCCATCCCAAAGTTTGGTATTCCTATTTTAGAGGGTTCACATTCTACCACCATATGTTAACAAATTTCTGATCAGTGCATTCCATAAGCAGGTGGAAAATAGCTGCACTTTAAGTGACTGTTCTGAAAAAGTGTCACTGAATGATTTCTTTGGGTATTTTTACTATTCATCACACACACTCTGCTCCCAAAGTTGGGTATTCCTATTATGCAGGATTCACATGCCAGCACTGTAACTTAATAAATGCATGAACAGTGCTTTCCATATGCAGGGGAGAATAGCTGCAATTTAAGCGAACCTTTTGAATAAGGTTCACTGATGGATTTCCATGAAACTTTGGGAATTTACTGTTTCTATCATTCCCACTCTGCTCCCAAGGTTTGGTGATTCTACCTCCATGTGTGCTATGCAAGCACCCAATGTTTACATGTTGCAGAACTGTAATGTGCATGTTGAAAATAGCTGCAAATTAAGTAACTATTCTGAGAAAGTTTCACTAAAGGATTTCAATGAAACTTTGGGTATTTTCTCTACTTCTCATACCCACTTTGCTCTTAAGATTTGGTGATCCAAACATGCAGAGTCTCCTCTGACAACAATAAGTTTACAAATCCCTGAAACAAACAGAATTCAGGACAATACCTGCATTCTGAGAACTCTATGAGAAAGTTTCACAAATGGATTTCAATGAAACTTTGGGCATTTCCACTGTTCATCATACCCACTTTGATCTCAAAGTTTGATGTTCTTATCAGGCAGGGTTCATGTGCTAGCACCATAGCTTAAAAAATGCCTGACCTAGAATCTATAAAGAACTCAAAATACTTTACACCAAGACTACAAATAACCCAATCAACAATGGACTAAGGAAATGAACAGACACTTCACAGAAGAAGATCTACACAATCAACCAACAGATACATGAAGAAATGTTCAACATCTCTATTAATAAGAGAAATGCAAATAAAAAATACTCTAAGATTTCATCTCACCCCAATTAGATTGGTGATTATCAAGAATACAAGCAACAATAGGTATTGGCGAGCATGTGGGGAAAAAGGTACACTCATACATTGCTGGTGGGGTTGCAAATTAGTTCACCCACTCTGGAAAGCAGTGTGGTGATTCCTTAGAAAACTTGGAATGGAACCATCATTTGACCCAGTTATTCCACTCCTTGGCTTATACCCAAAGGATTTAAAATCAGCATACTACAGTGATGCAGCCACATCAATGTTCATAGTTGCTCAATTCACAATAGCTAGACTGTGGAACCAACCTAGATGTCCTTCAATTGATGAATGGATAAAGAAACTGTGATATATATACATGATGGAATATTACTCAGCCATAAAGAATAAAATTATGGCATTTGCAGGCAAATGGATGAAGTTGGAGAATACCATGCTAAGTGAGATAAGCCAATCCCAAAAAACCAAAGGATGAATGATCTCTCTGATAAGTGGATGATGATAAATAATGGGGGTGGGAGGGAGGCAAGATGGAGGAAGGATGGATTGTATAGAGGAAAAAGAGGGGTGGGAGGGGTAGGGGGAAGGAAAAAATAACGGAATGAGACAAACATAATTACCCTATGTACATGTATGATTACACAAATTGTATAACTCTACTTCATGTACAACCAGAGAAACAAATTGTACCCTATTTGTTTACAATGAATCAAAATAAATATTTTTTAAAAAATGCCTGACCTGTACTTTCCATATTCAGTCAGAGAATGGCTGCACACTAAGTGACTGTTCTGAAAAAGTTTCAAGAATGAGTTTCAATGAAGCTTTGGGGATTTTCTTTTCTCATCATTCCCACTCTGTTCCCAATATTTGGTGATTCTAACTCCATGTGTGCTATGCATGCACACTATGTGTGCATGTCGCAGAACCATAACATACTTGTTGAAAATTAGCTACCTTTTTAAAGAAAGTTTCATGAATGAATTTCATTGGAACTTTGGGGTGTTTTCTCTTCTCCTCATAACCACTTTGCTCCCAAGATTTGGTGTTCCCAACACTCGGATCCTCTTGCTAACACAAAGTTTAAAATGTCCTTTAACAGAGCTTTCCATTTCCAGGCAGACAATAGCTGCATTCTAAGTGAAAGGCAATTTTTTTTCCTGAGAAATTTTCACTAATGGATTTCAATGAAACTTTGGATATTTTCTTTCTTCATCATCCCAAGCTTACTCCCAAGATTTGGTGTTCCTATTTCGCACGGTTCATTTGCTAGCACTATAACAACAAATTCTGATCTGTGCTTTCCATATGCAGCCAAAAAATAGCTGCACTCTAAGTGACTGTTGTGAAAAAGCTATTTGGGCGGATTTCAATGGAATGTTAAGTATTTTCTCTTCTCATCTTTCTCCCTCTGCTCCCAATGATTGGTGATTCTATCTCCAAGTGTGCAATTCACACACACCCTGTTTATGTGTTGCGGACCCATAACATGCATTTTGAAAATAGCTGTAATTTAAGTACCTTTACTGAGAAAGTTTCACCAATGGATCTCAAAGACTTTGGGTATTTTCTCTTCTCCTCATACCCTCTTTTTCCTAATATTTGGTGATCCAAACAGGTACTGTGCTCCTCCCATAAGATTAAGATTACAATTTCCTGAACTGAGCTTTCTATATGCAGGTGAAAAATAGCTGCACACCAAGTGACAGTTCTGAAAAAGTTTCACCGATTGATTTCAATGAAACTTTGGGGGTTTTAACTGCTTCTCATTCCCACCTGGCTTCCCATGTTTAGTGTTCCTATTATGCAGAGTTCATGTGCTAGCACCATAGCTTAAAAAATGTCTGACCTGTGATTTCCATATTCAAGCAGAGAATGGCTTCATACTAAATGACTGTTCTGAAAAAGTTTCACTAATGGATTTCAATGAAACTTTGGGGATTTTCTTTTCTCATGATTCCCACTCTGCTCTCAACATTTGGTGATTCTACCTGCAAGTGGACTATGCAAGGACATTATGTTTACGTATTGCAGAACTGTCAGGTGCATGATGAACATAGCTGCAATTGAAGGACATTTTCTGAGAAAGTTTCACGAATGGATTTCAATGAAACTTTGGGTATTTTCACTACTCATCATGCCCACTCTGCCCCCAAGATTTGGTTATCCATACACGCAGCAGGGTGCTCTCACTACCACTACAAGATTACCATTGCCTGAACAGAGTTTTCCATTTGCAGGCAGACAATAACTGCATTCTAAGTGATGTTTATGGGAAAGTTTCACAAATGGATTCAATGAAACTTTGGGTATTTTCACTGCTCTTCATACCCACTTTTCTCCCAAAGTTTGGTGTTCCTCCTATGCAGGGTTCATGTGCTAGCTTCATAGTTTAAAAAATGCCTGAACCGTGCTTTCCAGAGGCCAGCTGAGTATATGTGCACACTAAGCGACTATTTGGAAAAAGTTTCACTAATGGATTTCAATATAACTTTGTGGATTTTCTCTCCTCATTATTCCCACTCTGCTCGCCTTTGGTGATTCTACCTCCACTTGTGGTATGGAAGCACACTATGTATGTGTTACAGAACCATAACATGTTTGTTGAATATAGCTGCAATTTAAGTACCTTTTCTGAGAAAGTTTTATGAATGGATTTCAATGAAACTGTGAATATTTTCTCTTCTCCTCCTACCCTCTTCCCTCCCAAGATTTGGTGATCCAAACAGGTACTGTACTCCTTCCATAAGCATAAGATTACAATTTCCTGAACTGAGCTTTCTATATACGGGTGAAAAATAGCTGCACACCAAGTGACTGTTCTGAAAAAGTTTTACCAATGGATTTCAGTGAAACTTTGGGGATTTTCTGTTCTCATCATTCCCACTCTGCTCCCAACATTTGGTGATTCCATGTCCATTTGTGCTATGCAAGCACACTATGTTTATGCATTGCAGAACCATGATGTCCATGTTGAAAATAGCTGCAACCTAAGTACCTTTTCTGAGAATAAATTTCAATGAAACTTTGAGGATTTTCTCTACTCCTCACAACCACTTTACCCCCAATATTTGGTGATCCAAACAATCTGGGTCTCCTCCTACAACAACAAGTTTACAATTCCTGAACTGTGTTTTCCATATGCAGACAAAAAATAGCTGTATTCTATGTGACTTTTCTGAGAAAGTTGCACTAATGGTTTTCAATGAAATGTTGAGTATTTTCACTGCTAATCATACCCACTTTGTCCCCAAGGTTTGGTGTTCCTATCATGCAGGGTTCATGTGCTAGCACTATAACTTAACAAATCCCTGAACTGTGCTTTCCATATGCAGACAAAGAATAGGTGCACTCTAAGTGTCTGTTCTGAAAAAATTTCACTAATGGATTTCAATAAAACTTTGAGTATTTTCACTGCTCATCATTCCCACTTTGCTCCTAAGGTCTGGAGTTCCTTACATGCAGCACTATAACTTCACAAATTCCTGAATTGTGCTTTCCGTATGCAGGCGGAGAATAGCTGCGCTTTACATGAGTTTTCTGAGTAAGTTTAACTGATAGATTTCAATGGAACTTTAAGTATTTTCTCACCTCATTACTCCCACTCTGGTCCCAACGTTTGGTAATTCTATCTCCAAGAGTGCTAAGCAATCACACTATGTTTGTCTGTTGGAGAACTATGACGTGCATGTTGAAAATAGCTGCAATTTAAGTACCTTTTCTGAGAAAGTTTCATGAATGGATTTCAATGAAACTTTGGGTGTTTTATCTTGTCCTCATACCCACTTTGCTCACAAAATTTGATGATCCAAATATGCAGGGTGCTCTTGCTACTACTATAAGATTGCCATTCCCTGAACAGAGCTTTCCTTTTGCATGCAGACAATAGCTGCGTTCTAAGTGAAATGCAGCTATTTTTTTTTTTTCTGAGACAGTTTCACTAATGGATTTCAATGAAACTTTGGGTATTTTCTTTACTCATCATCCCAACTTTGCTCCCAAGTTTTTATGTTCTTATCGTGCAGGTTCCATGTGCTAGCACTGTAACAACAAATCCTAAACTGCACTTTCCATATGCAGCTGAAAAATAGCTGTACTCTACATGACTGTTGTGAAAGGTTTTTGGATGGATTTCAATGGAACTTTAAGTACTTTCTCTTCTCATCATTCTCACTGTGCTCCTAACGATTTGTGATTCTATCTCCAAGTGTGCAAAGCACACACACTATATTTATGTGTTGCAGACCTATGACCTGGATGTTGAAAATAGCTGCAATTTAAGTACCTTTTATGAGAAAGTTTCACCAATGGATCTCAATGAAACTTTGGGAATTTTCTCTTCTCCTCATTCCCAATTTACTCCCAAGATTTGGTGATCCAAAAAGGCAGTGCACTCCTCCTACAAGAATAAGATTACAATTTCCTGAACTGAACTTTCCACATGCAGACAGACAATAGCTGTATTCTGAGTGACTTTATGAGAAAGTTTCACTAAGGGATTTCAATGAAACTTTGCATATTTTCACTACTTGTCATACTCAGTTTGCCTCTGAAGTTTGGTATTCCTCTCTTGCAGGGTTCATGTTCTAGCATCAGATGTTTGCAAATACCTGAACTGTGCTTTCCATAGGCAGGCAGAGAATACATGCGCTCTAAGTGACTGTTCTGAAACAGTTTCACTACTGGATTTTAATGAAATTTTGGATGGTTTTAGTTCTCATCATTCCTATTCTACTCCCAAAATTTCGGTGATTGTACCTCCAAGTGTGCAATGCAAGTACACTATGTTTGCGTGTTGCAGAACCATAAAGTGCATGTTGAAAATAGCTGCAATTTAAGTATGTTTTATGATAAACTGTCAAGAATGGATTTCAATGAAACTTTGGGTATTTTCTCTACACCTCATACACACTTTCCTCCCGAGGTTTGGCGTTCCTATCATGCAGCACACATGTTCTAGCACTATAACTTAACAAATTCATGAACTGTGCTTTCTATATGCAGGAGAATAGTTGCACTCTAAGTGACCATTGTGAACAAGTTTCACATTTGGATTTCAATGAAGGTTGGGGATTTTCTCTTCTCATCATTCCCACTCTGCTCCCAGAGTTTGGTGATCCTACCATTCAGGGTAGTCTTGCTAGGAGATTGAGTTTATGAATTCCTGAACTGTACTTTCAATATGCAGGTGAAGAATAGCTGCTCATTCAGTGACTTTTCTGAAAAAGTTTCACAAATGGATTTCAATGAACCTTGGTGTATTTACTCTACTCATTATTCACAATTTGATCCCAATGTTTGGTGATCTTACCTTCAGGCTGCTCTTGCTACCACACTATATTTATGGGTTGTAGTATGGTAATATTCGTAGTAAAGAACTTTTTCATAGTCATTTATGTTTAATGTTTTCACTAGTGCATTATATTCATACATAATGGAGGATTCATTTTTATATAATCACACATGCATGGAACATAATTTGCTCCATTTTGGTCCCCAGTATTTTTTTCTCCCCTTCCTCACCCTGTTCCCCTGCATGAGACACTTTATCCTTTAAGTTACTTTCATTCGATAAGACACATTCTTTCACATTTTATAACTTAACACTAAAACTCAATAGGCTTATGGTGTCCCAAAAATGTCTGGAAGAATAACCAAACATTAATCTTTTTATATTGTAATATTATAAAGAAATTGCATAGGCTGCATTATTTTTAATAATCCATAAACATTTTCATTCTTCCAGCCACTGTAACAAAAATACTAAAAATGGAAATTGTAAAAATAACATAAAATGAATTATACTAGTTTTTAACAATCTCATGCCCTCTTTGGCTCCAGTCAGAAGATATATAAAAGGAGATGGTCTGTTGGAAACTGGGACTATTGGTGTGGTTCTTACACTAATCTGGGGAAATTGCCCATATTGCCAACACCTTCTAAACCAGGACTGCTCTTTGAATTGTATTTATAAGATATTTGTGAGAATGACAACTGCCAAAACCTGTCTTGGTAAGTACTTCTTTTTTGTCCTCCTTGAAGAGTAACTTTTGAGGAACTTCATACTGCACATTTTCAAAGAGTGTCACATAAGAATACAAAAATATTTTCCTCCCCTCATCCTAGAAATAAGGGCATGAGATTTCCTTTGAAATCATCACATTTGGGAGTTTACCACCAGCATCCAAAATGAACAAAAAAGGGGAAACAAAAGCATTTACTATATATTTCAGAGTTCTTTGGTTAGGGTTCTCCCTATGTGGTATTAATATTTCTTCTTTTTCAATTCATATTACCAAAATAGTAAAATTTTTTAAAAAGGAAGGAAAAAGAATAACACAGGAAAAATATATAAACTTAGTGGTTGCTGAAACTGGGGAGGTTGCACTGTGGTACACTGTGCAGGCATTTCTGGAATTGCAGCTTGCTGGAAATGCGGGGAAAATATTCTGACATTTTCATTTTGCAATTGTTAGTTTCTCTAATAATAACAGTAAACATTCTAATGTCCAAATCTTGGTTAGTCTTCCCTTTATTGCTTGGATGTTTCTTTGGTATTGGTAAAATTGTGGGTGTGCTTTTGTTTTACTTTTGAATGATCATTAATTCTTTAGGTCACCCTGCAGGTAGTGCAGGTGCCTGGGGAGCCGGATGTCAGTCAGTACTGCTCTGCTCAGTGGCTGGAGCAGGATTCTCCTTTGGTGTTTCACCTGCCTCTGTCTCTCTCCCATCTTGTGAAGGAACATTTGGAGGACGGGGACGACACCTATAGTTCCAGGGACGCCGGTATCCATGGCGAGCAGATGACTGGTTTGGAGCATTGGATGCTTGTTGATTCTCTTTATCTTCAGCCTCTCCAACAGCTGGGGCAGGTCGTGGGCGAGGAGGTCCCCTAATGTACTTTGGGCGATAAGGTGGATTTCTACGAACTGGTCCCTGAAGCTGTGTTCCCTTTGGGACTCCATCCTTCCTCTCTCCAATCTCACCAGTCTGCATTCTTTTGGGGTGAGGAAAGACCCATGAGCGACGGTCAAAGGTCTGTCCCGTGTGGTAAGGCGGGAACCACCGCTGCCTCCAGAACTGAGGGTGACACTGGGGCGGCGCATCTGACTCAGGGCCGCAGAGAACTGTGTGTGGGTTAGCGGCAGCGGGGCCAAATCTTTCACCGCTGCCTCTTAATATGGTACATGTCCATATCCTTGCTTTATGTATCTCTTTTCCTGAAAGCCTGTCTTTAGCAGGTAAATAATTTATGCTACCAGCTGAATTGTGTTCCAGCCTATTTTGAAGTTCTAAATACTCAGTGCCTCAGACTAATGCTATTTAAATACATGGTTCCTTTATGAAGACATAATTAATGTTGATGTAGTTAATTGGAATGAGGTCTAACCAATAAACTTTTTCTCCGTGTAAGATTGATAAGAAGTACAAAGAGAAGCATTGGAAAATGGCAACTATGCATGTAAAAATCTCCTTAGAGCATAAACAAGTGTTTCCATATTGGTGTGCAAGCATTTTAGTGGGATATAGTCTCCACAAGAATTGAATATTGAGGGTTAAAAAGCACAAATCCCTGTTCATTTCCTGTTTATTTCTAAAATATATTTAGAACACCTTCTTCCAGTGACTACTAGGCAGCCTGGATTCTAAAAAGCTTGCATCAGAAATTTAGGGTACTAAGTATAAGACCTGCAACCTAAGCACAGCTTTTAGAATGGCTACTATCAAAAAATGAATATCTAGTACTCCAATTATATAGATAAGGAAGAAAGAAACACTTTCATACTATGCTATAATACAAATCTAGTACAACCATTCTTTAAATAGCCTGAAATCTCTTTTAAGATTAATGGTAGAACTATCATGACATAGTAATGATAATTCTGGGTATATATTCAAATTAAATGGAATAAATTTGTTAATAAATTGTTCATTCTCAGCTTCATTGTAGCAGTGTTCACAGTAGCCAAGATAAAGAAAGAATTGAAGTTCCTTTTGGATGAAGGCTACACCAGGATACTCCTCCCAGCTACAGGGCACTCAGCTACTTCCCTGAGAGACTAGACTCCCTAGATTTTCACTGCTCTCTACAGGATAAAACCCAGAATTCAATAGACACTCCAAGAGATCTTAAACATGCCAGGGGTCATGTTTAACTGTCCCAATGTCAGACAGTTCTAAAACAAAGGACTAGGAAAATATCAGAGGAGGGAATGAGAAACCAACATAAACTCTACAAGAGGTAATTCTTAGCCCAAAGACAGTCTCACAAGGTGTCTGGTCCAGAAAGACAAAGGGAGGATGTGAGCACTAACAACTCTTCAAAGTCAAGTGATTTTTCTCTCATGCTATGTGCTTATAAGTAGAAAACAAATCTTTTACTAATTTTTGTTGTGGTAGTGGAGATTTTACACAGAGACGTGTTAAGCCAGGATTACATACCCAGCAGGGCCTTCCTCCCTGTTTTTCTTTCTTTCTTTCTTTTTTTTTTTTTTTTTTTTTTTTTTTTTTTTTTTTTTTTTTTTTTTGAGACAGTTGCTAAGTTGCTGAAGGTCTAAAGAAGTTCCTTAGGCTGACCTTGAAATTGCAATCTTCCTGCCTTAGTCTTCGGAGTCTCTGGGATTGCAGGCATGTGCCAGTGCACCCAGATAGAAAATGAACTATTTAAAATTTTTATCCAATTCCTGGTGAAACAATTAAAAAGTGCTGCTCACAGTAGAAATGTAGTATGGGAAACAAATAACTGATAACATTGTGGAGAGGGGAGGTTGTCATTGGCATTGTGGGAAAGAAGCTGGAATTTTAGAAATTAGTTCACAGATGTATAAAGGCTGAGTCTGGGAAACAGGGTTCTGGTTTTGACATTTTGCTTCTTCCCATACATTTATAAAATTCATGAGGATTCAGATACCTTTAATCGCAGTAATTCAGGAAAGTGAGGTCCAATTCCATTCCAAATATCAGATAGCAAGCAGAAGAAGATGAAGTTTCAGGATATAGTGTCCCATGTCTTCAGATCAGTCTACATATTTCATTCTATTGTTTAAATGCATTAAAAGCAAACTTCTTAATTTACAGTGTGACTTTAGACCTAATGATAAAGTCATGTTATTTCTTCTGTGACCAAAAGTCCTACAATTAAACATAAGGATAGATTTAATACATCAGGTTTCGCCACAGTTTTTTAAATAGGTGAACATGGTGTTAGAGGCATGGAATAGAGAATTTCTTTATTGGGGACATAGCGTAAAAGGAGAGAAATGAGAAGCATATAATTAGTTGCAGAACCTTAAGTCACCAGATAATTGGAATCTAGAATTCTGACAAGAAAGACTCAACATTTTTTATCTGTACATGCAGCTGACATGTGTGACTATGGTGAAAATGTTATTAGAAGCTTTTTAAATAAAATCAATATGAATGTCAGATAATGGTTAAACATGTTTTATCTAAGAACAAATGATAACTTTACAAAACTTCTCTTAATCACACTATTTTAGCAATTTCAAAAGAAAACTTAAGTGAGTTGTGTTTTTGCACTAAGTAACTGTTTCTACTACAAACACTAAAAGTGTTTACTTCCAGGTTGGTAATGAAAAACTTTCCATTACTTCATATGACTCATGAAAACAGGGTTTCAGACATTGGTGCCAGCATGTCTTTATGCTCCATGAAAATTTTGCAAGCTCTCTTCCTAGGCTCAAATAACAATTATATCTGGGTGACCCATCAAACTTAAACATAAAAACCTTAATTTTAAAAACTGCTACTAAATATCTGAGTGTGTTTGTAATGCTGAAGCAAGAGGATTTAAAGTTTCAGGCCAGCCTTAGCAACTGAGTGAGACCCTGTCTCTAAAGGAAAACACAAAAATGGCTGCAGATATGGCTCAGTGGTAAAGTGCCCTTGGGTTCAATTCCTGTTACCAATTAAAAAAAAAAAGAAAAAAAGACTGGGAATGTAGTTTTAGTGCTAGAATGCTTTTGTGTTCAAACCCCAGTGCTGAAAAAAAAAAATCAAACTTTACTAAATGTAGATAAAATACTAACATTTGATTTATTATGTAGACTTTCATTCAGCTATAACCTCATCTTAATTTTACATAGATATTATACCACTCAGCCTGAAATAGACATAGGAGGCACTAGTATGCTGACATTATGAGTAGAAAGTTTTAATTAAATCAAGTCTGGCATTTACAAATTGGGTAGAAATAATAGAAATTCATAGTAGACTCAACTAAAATAGATGATAGACACTCAATTAAAATAGATAATAGGATTTTAATATAAATCAATACCATACCTTCAAGGATTGAATCTTAGTATAAAAGAGCCATTTTTTTAAAAAGGTGATTGTTTGATATCCTAATGTTTCCTGTTTGTAATTCTGGGAATAATGAATGGCACATCATGGCAGATTATGACAATTGTAATACTGTATCTCATTTATTATATCCCCTTATACGCAATACTCAGCATTATAAATACTGGTGATTCTTTTGATGAATAAATGAGTACATATTTCTCTGTCATAGATGTACTGCCTATTTCAACAACCACACCTCAGTTTGCTTTTAATTCAAGAAGATATAATATACCCCTTAGAGAGGACATATGGAGTATCCTACAAAGTTTTGCCACCACACATGATATTTGCATCAACATTTCATCAGAAGTACAGATATGACATCTTCCTGTAAGTAAATAATTTTGTAACATTCATTAAGAACATGCAAGTCTAAAATTTTGCTGTGCATGGAGACTGAGGCAGGGTGATAATAATTTTAGACCTTTCTGTGAAGTTTAGTGGGATCCTGTCTTCAAATAAAAAAATTATAGATGCCTGAGGATGTGACTTAGTGGTAGAATGGCCATGAGTTCAATCCTCAATCCTTTTTCCAGTGGAAAAAAGAATAAAAGAAAGGAAAGTTTAAATAAAATCAGTGATATTAACTAAGATCTCTGTCGCATCTCATCAAATGTAATTGAAGTATTAATAATGATTCAATAAATCTGTCAGGCTCTTTATAGACCCAAGATATTGGGTTTAACTAAAAGACATGATGGTTTCTTCAATTTCTTTTCAAATGCCACTCCAAAGGACATGGACATTTGAATGTGTCTCTGTCTTCTCCCCAAACTTGTCTCTAAATTTAAGGTGACTGTACTATCATACTTCATATCAAATAGAAAAACACTTTCATCACTCTTTCTTTTATTTCAAACTTTAGTATTTATGAAGTTCTTTAACAACACCCCCCACCTATATAACTTGTTTTTTATTTTGCCCCAACCCAAAACACCTAGAGCCCAGATGCAGTTCACATACTCCCTCCCCTGACTCATTAACCATAGATTTTTCTGTAGTTCAGGTATCTATACATTTAAGGCCTCCTTGAGCCTAAATTTCACAATCCAAAATTTATTCCAGATATTCAAGTTAATAGAGATGAATAATCATTCTGGAATCTCTCTCTCTTTCTCTCTGATTCCATATAAGAAAATAAAATTAATGATGTGTGCAGTGACACATGCCTGTAATTCAACAGACTCAAGAGGCTGAGTCAGGAGGATTACAAGTTCAAAACCAGCCTCAGCAACTTAGTGAGACCCTAAGCAACTTAGTGGGACCCTGTCTCTAAATAAATATAAAAAGGGTGTCTGTGGCTCAGTGATTAAGCACCCCTGGTTAATTCGTCATACCAAAAATAAAAATAAATTTAGTACTCTAGGGACATTTCCACCAGCAGCATGTACTACCAAAAAGGGAGAGAGTAAACCTCACTTAGTAAATCACAATTGGAGATAATAAATCACCATACAGCTGGTTATGGCAAAATCAATCTCCACTTGGTGATAAAATATGGTAGAATAAAATCAAAACTAAACAAATGTCATTCACTGAAATTAAATAGCACTATCTTGCTTTTATAACTATCATAATTTGCAAGTCATTGTTTCAATCTATGTGCTCCTGGTGGCAGCAAATAAGAAGAATTTTCACATCAGTTTTAGGTCTGATTGTATTCCATGGAGCAGTTTGGTGAGAAAATGAGAGGTGAGAGTCAGGTAAGGCTTGTGTGAAAGTCAAGGGTGTGGGTGGCTCTCTCTGGTTGAGATGAGAAAGCATGAGGTGTTGCCCACAGATACTTACAATGGGTGAACGCTTGGGCACCAGGACATTGACTGCTGGGCAGGCATTGACACACCTGTGACTCATAGATGCCACATTGTCTTTTGGTTACAACCTGTCCCACCTATTGGATCCCCCATTTTAGCAGGGTAGCAAATACTCAGGGTCATAAATAACAGACCACTTAAATCTCATGGTCAATTGCTTTTCAGAGCCAGTAGAGGCACAGGGTCTCCAGAATCACTGAGGTTTCGGATAAACAATCCCTTTTTATTTTTTATCTTTTTTAAATCCATAATTACTATATAATATAATCATTTTGTTCAAATTAATACAGGTGTGTCTTACATTGTTTTCCATTCTTCCTTGTAATTTTTTCACTACAGTTTGTATATGGACATAATTATCTATTAACATATTATAATTATCTATTAACATATTATATTAATTTTGAGATTGTTCTATCAGTGAATATATGCTGCAGTCATAAAATCTCTTTCCAGTTTGAGGTATTACAAATCCTTCTGTGTTGAAGAAAGCATGGAACTTTATGTTCTTTTGAGAGATATTCCCTGGTGGTATCCTGTAAAGGTGCATTAGTGAATCACTTCATATCTGGTTTAAAAATTCCCACTTGCTCTCTACTCTCCTACACTTTCTTGTATGGGTTTATTTTTATTTTATTTTTATTTTTAGCACAGTGAAGACTTCATTTTACTGTGCTTTCCAGAAGCACAAAGCTTATCACCATGCCAATGATGTAGTTATGTATGTATATATTTCATTAGTAATTTTGTATTTGTTACACAATGATAATATTCTGAATACATTGGGTTAGTAAATTAATTTTATCTTTTTACCTTAATTTTAATGTGATTATTAGAAAATTTAAAATTACCTCTGTGCTTCACAATTTGTAAATTGGACTTGGCTGTCTGAGGGAATTGTTTCCCAGTTCAAAGCTCAAAATGCATTCTCATAAAATATGAAAGTAGAGAAGTTGGATAAAATTTTAAATTATTTTTATTATTTCTGTTCATGAATAATATATACACATATACAATTCATAAGTTGATGTGACCATGTATATAAAATCAAATTCAAGAGTCCTCCTGCAGGATTAGATGCAACTACTGCAAGGGAACCCTGCCTTAAAATAGCTTCAACCTTAAAACAGCCTCTTGGTTCAGTTCCCAGCACCTCAAAGGAAAAAATATGCTACAGTCAACTATCTGTCATTCAGACCTCATTCATTTCTGGGTTGGATTCTGTCTAGTGTCACTCACACTGTAGGTTCAGCAGGCTCCGACTCAGGGGGCAGAGTCTGAAGCATGGTCCAATCAGGGGCGCTTGGGTGAGAACAGTCCAATCAAAGACACGTCCCGTGAAGACGGGGCGGGCTTCCCTGCTAGGCTCCTCTGTCTTTGGAGTCCGCCATTCTTGGGATCCGTGTCCAATCGGCCTCACCTGTTCTCCAGAGTTCCAGGTTGCTCTGCCATTCAAGTGCTGGAAAATGTCTAGGGAGTACACCAGGCACCCTGAAAGCCAGCAAATGGTGAGTGTGTGGCGGTCCTCTTGCGATGGGGGAGGCAGGCTGTTTAACTGGCGGGAACTACCATGGTGCTATCTCCAAATGGTGCCTGCGGGCTCTTACGTAGTCTTTAGGTTCTGAGGCCTTTAACCCTAAGTTCCTTCCTGTTGTTACAGGGCTGGGACCTTCTGGGAAATGTGAGACTGGAGAGAAAAAGTCAATATAATACAATTGGGTCCGATCGGAAGGTGGGGGACTGGTGGGGAACAGTTTTCCCTTCTCCTTCCAAAGCCGTTCCCCTTCCTGCTCCAACCTGTTGCTAAGGTAACCTGCCTTGGGAATTGTTCCTCCCCGCAGGAAGTAATGAGTTGTTAATGGATACCTCCTGGGCTGTTCCTGCCTGGATCCCTCCCGGTTGCCGGTTCGCTTCCCACCTTTTGGCTCACCCTGGCCCCTGGGTGGGGCTTTCTGTAGCATGAAGGCCCACCATCAAGTCAGAAAGATTTTAGATATGACCCAGGTATACTTCTATAGAAGGGATGGAAAGTGGGGGGAAAGGGACACTTCTAAAAGAAACTATCCTCTGGGAAAGAAGAGGACTGGTATATTCATCCTGCACTCCAGTATTATTGGATATCTCAGGGAATTTTTCAGTCTCGCCCAGGTCCACCACTGGACTTTGTGTGTGTGTGTGTGTGTGTGTGTGTGTGCGTGTTCGGGGGGGTTGGGGAGTGTTTACTGGGGATTGAACCAGGGCCACTTAACCACTGAGCCACATTGTAACCCTTTCTAAAAAATATTTTATTTAAAGACAAGGTCTTGCTAAGTTGTTTAATGCCTCACTAAGTTGCTGAGGTTGCCTTTGAACTTACGATTTTCCTGTCCCGGCCTCCCAAGTCACAGGAATTACAGGCATGTGTGTAACTGTGCTTAGCCCCACCTCTTGAATTTTGACTGGCAGCAAGATGATGACTTTCAAGTCCTTACTGCCATAAAAACTTCAGGTTACTTTTGGCCCATGCTGACTGGTTTTATTTGGAACTTGCTTTTACAAATTTTATGATTGGGGAAATAATTCATATCTCCCTGAGTTCAGGGATCTTGTTTGTGTGAGAGTCACAAAAGTCCCTTCCCCTTCAGAGTAACCTGTGTGTGTTTTTTGTTGTTGTTGTTGTGTTTGTTTGTTTGTTTTTTCCTTGTCTGCATTTTGGGCCTGCATTTCTTCTGCAGATAACAGGTAGTTTACTGAGGAATGTAACATATCCTGTTGACTTAAAGTAAATAGAACTGCTGGTAAACCCCTTTATCAAAAGTTAAAACGTGGGAATTAGCACAGTGGGATACTTTAATAGAATTATTCCTTTAACCTTTTGTTCCCACTACTGAAGTCTCTCTGTCCTCTATCAAGTTGCTTCCTTACCTTGGCTGTCATGAATAGAGCTATATTGAATATGGAAATGCAGTAATTTCTTTGATCTAGTGATTTCAGTTGATTTGAATGTAGGCCCCACATTACTATTATTGTATTATATGGTAGGTTTTTGTTTGTTTGTTTGTTTTTGTTTTTTTTTTTTTTTTTTTTTTTTGCGGTACTGGGGATCGAACTCAGGGACTTGTGCTTGCAAGGCAAGCACTCTATCAGCTGAGCTATCTCCCCAGTCCCATATGGTAGGTTTTTAAAAGATTTTTTAAGAGCCTTCATTCTACTTGTTGAAGTGACTATACAGTTTCCATTTTTTCCATATTTATATACTCTAGACAACTAGGTTTTTTGGGAGTTTTTTTTGGTTTTTTTGTTTGTTTGTTTGTTTGTTTGAGATTTTGACTATTGTCATTCTCACAGCAGTACATAGGCTGCAGGGTATATGTTCTTTGGTGCATTAAATCCCTGATTCAAGATTGTTAGGTTTTAGACTGTCAAATAGTCACTGTAAGAGTGTGATGTAAAATAGTTCTGGGAATAGTGACCTGTTGTTTAATCCTTCCTACAATATTGACTGTAGCCCATGGAAGTGCTTGTTTGTGACCTAGGAAATTTTCATATGCCCAGTCATATCCATAAGACTTGGGCATTTAGGAAGTAGTTCCTTGTATGGAAGATGATAAAACTGAGACATGGAAAAAGCCCTGCAGTAATTGGTAGGCATGGAGTTATTACAGGCATTAGATAGTGGAGTGGGCTAAGAAATGTTGAACTTTCACTCAGACGGCCAGAAATCTACTCTTTCCCTTATTAATTCCAAAATGCAGGATAGATAGAAGATGAACTGTCAGCAGTAGTATTTCAGAGAATACTCTGAAAAATTCCTAATAGAGAAACCCAGAGATATACTTTCAGTATCATAGAAGGCTGGTGTTTTTTTTTTTTTTTTTTTTCCCATGGTCTTGAAATCTGTGTGTATCTAGTCCCTTTCTATCTCATCAATAGGAAATTTAATATGCAAACTCAAGAGACTTTAGAGATGGAGATACACACACACACACACACACACACACACACACACACATATCTTCCTCTCCTTAGGGTGACACTAAATGTTGGGGGATTCTGTACCGATATGTGGTACATTTTCCAGTGTAGTACCATGTCCAAGCTTACCCGAGATTTCTTATTTCATAGTTTCTTAGTTGTCCAATGCATGTCTTTCATTAATGACTTTGTCTTAGAGGGACTTGAAATATGAGCAAATATTTATTCAGGGTATTCATGGATGTAGGGAGATTCAGGAGCCTCCTATTCTGTGACTGCAACGTAATTCCCCTTTAATATCTTCCTTGGATTGTGGTGTTGGGATTTGAATCTGTTGCCTTGCATATTCTGCACAAACACTCTACCAGTGAATTGTGCCCTTAGCCTCAACATCAGCCTTTAGATTGGGTTGTATCATCTTTTCACTTTTTTCCTTTGGTAGTTCTGGGAATTAAACCCAGAAGGATAGCTCATCCTTTTTAAATTTTATTTTATTGGTTTTTAATTTTTTTTTTTTTCTTTTGTGGTGCTGGGGACATAGGACCTTGTGCATGCAAGGCAAGCACTCTGCCAACTGAGCTATATCCCCAGCCCTTAAATTTTATTTTGCTGAAGATTTCAATAAGTTTCAATAAGTTTCAACTTGTGCTCCTCCTTACTCAGCCTCCCAAGTATCTTGCATCACTAACGTGCACCACCATAGCCACCCTATAATTCTCTTCCTTATACGACCATGTGAATGTTTTCTATTTTTATTTAATATCTAAGTATTTATTGCCTCTGAAAATATTTTTTTAATTTTATATAATTTTATTATAGTGTTAGAATTGTTTTGTTTTTATTACTCTCTTTAATCTCTTACTATGCCTAATTTGCAAAATAAATGTTATCATAGGTATATAACAAAATATATAGGGTTCTGTTCTATCTGTGGGACTTTGTCTTGTAATGTGTCCCCTGAAGATAAGCTAGGACTAGTATATCCCGGAACGGTTATGCCCAATTTTTTGCTAAGCTTTGGGTGAGGTAAACTGTAGAAGGCTTGGAAGTCAGGTTGTTGTGAGTATCTTATTGAAGAAAGAGAGAGGGAAAAGAGAGAGAGAGAAAGATCCTAGTTCTAATCTAGTGCCTACTAACAAGTAAACTCTCAATAAACCTTCCATGACTGAATGGAAAGGTTTCATGACTGAGGGAACTGGGCTTCATGGAGGGCAGATGTGTTCATCCTACCCCTTACTCCACACAGACAGAAGCAATTAGGTTTGTATAATCAGTTTCTTGCATAAGCAGGTTGACATGGAAAAGGAGGGAAATGCAGGAATTCTGAGAACACAGGTTGCTGCCTTGGCTCACAAGCAGGCCACATTGAGGAAATCTGATTTGCTGCCTCCCTCAACACACTGGGTTCAATAGTAACTGCCCCAGACTTATTGATTGTCCAGTGGCAGCTATGAAGGGGGCCTAGAAGGCTTGGTGTAGAGGAAGCAGAAAAATCACTCAGCAGATCTGGGTAATAAGACAGCTGTAAGCACAAGCTGTGGTCAGAGACTGTGTCTCCTAGCTGACAGGTCTGCTATTTTCTACCATGTTAGCTCAAGGCTACCGCTTAATTACCACATTATAATCTTTTCAGCTATGTCTGGGACCTACAGTCTATACTCAAACCAGTGTCTTCTCCTTTGTCATGTTCTTATTGGTGAAAGAGATCTCTCTGGACAGGATGATTTGGGTAAACACTGGAAGGGCAAAGTGCTGGACTGCAGACACAAAACCAGAAGGAAAAATTGAGTGTGGCAGTGTCGTGTGTGCAAGCTTGTAGTGTGCACGACAAGTCTGCACAGCAGGTTTGGGGTTAGTCAGCATGAACCACATAAGGAGGTTCTGAGGTCTATGTGCATGGGAGTGGATAGAAGATTGATGAAGGCTGCTCAACTGGTGTGTGTTTCCCTGTGACCGCCATGTTCCCTCAGAGATACTATTTTTGGTGAGTGGGTTTGATGGTACTACCTAAGCAAGGTTTGCACCTTGTACACCTGTGTAGGTGCATGCTGAGGCTGCAGTGTGAGTGCTGACTACTGACATTGAACATTGGGAAGCTGCACAATGATTCCATGTGGCAGGGCCTGCCACCCTCTGTGCAGAACAAGGGCCCCGATTCCAATCCTGAGCCCATCACCCCAGGTTTGGAGGTGGGGCAACTGAACTGCTAGAGGCCTTGTGTAGGGGTCCAGAGTGAGGTAAAAAATTAGGCATATGAAAAACCTAGGGAGAGGATCTGCTGCCTTCTTGTGTCCTGACAGCTGCAGCTGGTACTCTCTTAGGTGCTGAGAATTTGAGTCAGCCTATGGCCATTGATGTTGTGGAGCAGATAGCAGATGACAAAGGCAAGCTGGCCCCCATGAGTGTGTCAAGATTACAACTCGGGCCCCTCCTGTTTCTCTGGAAAGGAACCTATCTTACCCTGCTTGGCACCTCTACTCACCTAATTTCATGCCTTCTCTATTCCTCCTGTGCCTCTGCTTCACAGGTAACCCTGGGCAGGGATGGAGTGGGGGTTACCCAGGTGTCCTGCTCCTTGTTCTCCTCCACTTTAGGACTCATAAACCACAGCGAGTCAGCAGCCTGTGCAATCAGCAAGTTTATGAATGGGGTATTGTCTGACCAGATAAGTGTTCACTGGCTTTTCTCTTCTGGACTATTTCTAGTTAGCCTAGTCAATGTAGTCTTTCCCTAAATCTCCATTGTGTCCTTGCTCTGCTCTGGTTTCTTACTGGCCTGGTACAGGGACCGGTCTGGTACTCTAAGGTAGTAAGATCCTGAAGGGCATTTTCACGGAGTAGAATGAATTATTGAGGACAAATATATGAGGAAATTTCATACAATTTTTGAGAAGAAAATCTATTCAAGATTGCTTAGGATCTGCAAATATGTTCCAAATGAAACATGGAAGCCAATGTAAACCTCTCATTGGAGGTAATGTGGGGCTAGATTACCAAATTTACCAAAATACTCCATCTCCTCTTTTCCATTGGCTACATACTTGCCATTCACATCAGTGCTATTGATGGCCCCCAATGCATGGCTCACTGCAGAGGCAGGGCTAAGGGTCAGCAAAGCTCCAGTCTCTGGCTTACACCAGGGGACAAGGGACCAAGTTTAACCCTTGCTCCACCTTCACATCAGTTGCCTCTGAAAATATTTTTTACATGATATGAAGAAAGGTATACTAGCATTTGTTTTTGGCCAAGATAACACATTGTCCTCATAACTTTTTTTTAAAAAGAATGTTATATTTCTACTTCCCTACAGTGTATTCTCTCTTGTTATCATTGCCTAAATCATAAAGGTCTTTTTGATGGTAAGCTTTTTTTAAAATTTTCTCCTTTGTTCTGCAGGTTTTTTTGTTCATCTCATAATGAGGTCTACATCAATTGCTATAATTTTATTATATACATCCATATGTGGCCTAATGATGTTTTTTGGTCATTTATGAACTTTATGTACAAAAATGGCTATAGCATGCAATCTAGGTGTGTTGTAATTTATACTATCTTGGTGTTGAAATAGTCTTAAGATATATGCAAAATGGCAGATTCATCTTACAGTGTATTTCCCAAAATTTATCCTGATCTTTGAAGCATTGCTATATATACATATGTGTATTACAATTATATAGTATTGAATTGATTTATGATTTTTACATGTCAAATTTATCAGACTTTTTATTTAGTTTGTCTTTTAAAAGCACCAACATCTGTCATTGCTGATACTCTGTGTTATGTTCTTTTTCAATATCTTTGAATTTTCCTCTGTTGCTTAGGATTGTCTTTCCTGTACTCTACTTTTATAAAATTTGCCTTTTTTCAAACTACTGAGACTGATGATTAGTTAATGAATTCTTAATTTACCTGTTTAAGATTCTGTTTCTTTTTAACATCAACAATAGATTCATCCCATTTTTTACAGCTTTATCGAAGTATAATACATATATAATAACATTTATAAATTCAATATGTATTTTTTATCTTTTAAAAAATGTATGCATCCATAAATATGATTCAAATGTCCATTACCCCAAAGTGTTTGCTGGTACCCTTTTAAAATTCCTCCTTTTTGTTCTTTCTCAACATCTTTTATTTAATAAATATAATCTTACTGAGCAAAATCAAAACAGAAGAAGCATCAAAGTTAAATAAATCAATAAATTATCACAAAACTGACATACTATGTAACTACTACCTATATCAAGATGTAGAATATTAATGAATCCCCAGACAACCACAGTCCTACCATTTGAGGACATGTATATATACATTTCATCCCATCTTTATAAGATTGTAAAGTATGAGTACTTATTTTTCATTCAGAAATGAGAAAAATGATATTCCTCAAGCTAAGTGTGCTGCTCACTCTTAATAACTATTTATCTAAAGATCCTGTAGATTCAGTGACTGACATTCAGCTCAGCTTTGTCCCCTGATAAGTTTTGCTCCAACTATGAATGTCACTACTTCCTGACTAAATATTATACAAGAAATAAATTAAAAATGTACTATAAATCATGAAAAACAATAATTTCAGCAGCAGTGTTAACATAATATAAATAGAAGAGATAATTACCTCCTGGGATTTATCAAATAAAATTGGTGTCACAAGTAAATTCTCACATTGGATCAAATGCAAATTTATTGTAAAGTACAGTGTCACTTCTAGACCAGTAAGATTAAAGTCAACCACAGGAATTGGGGAATCTGTTTGGAAAAGAAACATGAAATATTCAAATGCGGATGTGTCTCAGGTGAAACATGATTCACAGTTGAAGGTGTAATGGCTTAGTGAGTTCAGTATATCAAGCCCTGTGGCAGGAGGAGGTGGAAGGTTCAATGTCTGAATATTGAATGTATAGTATTCTAAGTAATATTAAAAATCATAGGCAGTGTCAATTCCGTGGACCTTGATGGGATTTGCTTATAATTGAAATAGAACATGATGTAAAATAATATGAGGAACCATTAAACTTTGTAAAGATAATTTTCATTTTGTTTATTTTTTGTTCCAAATTTTCAATGTTTTTCGGTGTGTATGGTTTATAATATAAAGGTGCATATATTTTCATCAGCCAAATTCCAAAAATATCTGAAAACCTCATGTTACTCTTCTCATCTTAACCTATAAAATGTCTTCACCAAGTTTCCAGTTATTTATTATCTAGTTATCACACACATCTCATCTTAGAAGAGATTGTATTGTCTTACTGAACCTCATTTCTCTCTGTACCTATGTGTGTTTGTGTTTAATGTTCTCTTGTGTATCCTATTCTGCAGTTGCCCAGCATGCCATGGCCCCAGGCCTGGAATTAAAAAATCTCAGTAAAATTCAACAGTAGACATTTTGCAAATAGAATTGATTGGATAGAATTAGCAGGAATAAAACTGACAATGAGGTGCTGACAGGAGACTCAGGTACTTGATAGTGCAGTAACAACTAGGACAATTCAGATTAAAATAAACAAATGCACAAAATAATCCCTCCACCCAATAGAATAAACTTTCTAATCCCTTCATTCCAGAACTCTTTTTTTAAATCACCATCTGCACAGCTCCCTCAATGCGTCTCCTCTAAAAAGCTAAACCCTTCTCAACTCTCCCTTAAATCCCCCATGAGGCTCTGGGGATCCTAAACTGGAAGCTGGGAAACCCTCAGAGGCTATGCACTACCTTCTTACTGACTCTCCACCTGACTTTGGGTTCTTGGGCTCTTTTCTATCTGCTTCATCCCCATTCTCTCTTTTTTTCTATTACATTTTAGTATGTGGCACTTAGCTGGAGTTTGGAGATATGCAGAAGATCACTTGAGAAAGAATAGAGGGGTTGCCACCAAGATAAGAAACAATGGTGGTGGATCCGAGGTCAGAATTATCATCTACCATTCCACATTTGGAGGAGTCATTTGTCTAAGGGTCTTTGACTTCCACCCTGTGTATTCCAATTGCAAATGCATGATATCCTGTGAGTACCTGATTTTCCTTCTTTATCAAACTCTATCCTGCCTCCACTGAGCCCTTTTTGGACTAGGACTTAGTCTTCATCTATGAAGATCAGAACAAAATACCAATGTTTCCAACAACTCAAGAGATCTGTTACCTCTCTGTATGTGACACCAGCACTCATTGAGATGTCTATTGGGGCAAACTGAAGTCTGTATAGAAACATTTTTCCCATAAACACCTGAGGGTAGGGCTCTTGTGTCCCTTCCATTTATGGGGTAGAAGGAGCCTAACTTTCAAAAGCAGTGGTTAACTAACCCAGATAGGTTTCAGTTAGACCAGCCCAAATCGGGGATTTGTAAGTTTTTTTTTACTTCCTTGACATTATTGAGCTTCTAATCACCTTCACTTTTGTCCATTTTCTTCTCTTTCTTTTTTTCTTCTCTCTTTTTCTCTCTCATCAGGGGTTGAACCCAAGAGTGCTTAAGCACTGAGCCACATCCCCAACCCCTTTCATTAATTTTTAAGCTTTAAGACATGGTCTTGCTAAATTGCTTATGGCCTCCCTAAATTGCTGAGGCTCGCTTTGTACTCACAGTAATCCTGCTTCAGCTTCCTGGGCCATTACAGGTGTGCACCACCATGCCCAGCTCTTTTTTCTTAAAAAAACCAGTTATAGTTTTTTTAGAAATTTCAGTTGTGTTTACATGACTCTTTTTTACTGTAATAATACATTACTGATTAGAATCTTTCCTTACCAGTTTACTGAAAGGCTGACTTTGTCCTTCATAGGGGATTATTTCACCACTGGTTCAATGGCTGGTGAAAGGACTTCTCCCTTACTTTCAGAGTATGGCTATTTCCTCTTATGGATTGGGTCTATGCTAAGTGTGTTGAAACCATCATGCTACACTCTGTGATGAATCCCCGCATTTCCAAACCACTTGCAGTTTGGCATGGCCACAGTAATCATAACCAGTAAGTCACTTGCAAGCAAAGCATAGGAGTCTCAGTGTCCAACGAATGTCACAGTCCTGTAAAAGATGGTGACATCACCAACAGCCTAGGTCTTCGAGATCCTCTGGAAAACCATGTACCTTGAGCTGACATTCCTGAGAAGGTGTGTGAAAAACAAATACTCTGAAGTCATTGATACAAAGTCATTTTTTATTTAAAAACATTTTGACTGCTGGGGATCAAACTCAGGACTTCATGAATGCTAGGCAAGTTCTTTACTGCTAAAATATGCCCACCACATAGGTCATTTCTTTTGATGGATGTCAGTCAAATCAGGTGAGCCTTGAAATTGCCATGTCTTTCCTGCCCACATGAAATAACATTTACACATGTTGCCTTAAAATGAAAATTGGGCTACAGAGAGGTGAAACGATAGAAATCTGCAGGTCAGTCTTGGAAATGGTGGAAAAACACATGCACACGTGTACAGAGAAGTAAGAAGTGCATATGGTAGGTGGTAAATTCAGTGCCCTTGCCCTGCATGCATTATAGGTGGAAGATTATTAGCATGTGAAAAAAGGTAAAGAGGGCTAAGTGTGGTGGTGCACCATGACTTGGGAGGCTCAGGCAGGAGCTTCACAAGTTCAAAGCCAGTTTCACAAATTAGTGAGGCTCTATCTTTAAATAAAGTATAAAAAATTGTTGGGGATGTGGGTCAGTGGCTAAATACACCTGGGTTCAATTCCTAGTACAAAAGAAGAAAAAAGAAGAAGTAATAATTAGGGTGACCCAGGTTTTTACAAAACTGGGAAATGTTAAAATGGTTTATTCAACAATAAAATTAAGGTTCTCTGTCTAGACATGACCCTGTACTCTGCTCTTCATCTGAATTTGACTGTTTCATATGGGTTTGGTCATGTCTGATTTTTCTTTTCTCCAAATTTCAGAGGCAGTGTCTTCTATGGTCCCTTTCCTATCTCAACTTGTGACACTTTTACCACCTGCTCCATTCTATAGACCTGGGGACTTCCCTCCCTTATTCTTCTGTTCAATGAGCTGATTTTTCTCACTTGTATGTTGGAAGACAAGCTCAGAGGAGAATCTTACATCTCTTGTGATAATGTATACCAGACCTTGTGGGAGTACCATCATGTTCTATGTGAGGAAGACTTTCTCTCTCTTTAGTTTTGAGGACTACATCAACATAGACAAGAGAATAATTGGTGACCACAAGCTAAGGAATACCAGCAACTTCACAATTGAGAAGATACTGGGAGTGATTCTTAGAGTCTGTGGAGGTGGTGTGGCCCCAGCAACATTTTTATGTTATTCTAGTCTGTCTTTCTGTGTCTGTCTCTGTCTCTGTCTCTGTCTCTGTCTCTCTCTCTCTCTCTCTCTGTCTCTCTTTGTCTCTCTCTCTCATGCACACACACACATACTTAAGATTTAGATATGTCATGTGTAACTGTGAGAATAATTTATTTTATTCCATTAATTTTGTAATGATTTCTTTAAGCAGTGATAGGAAACCAGACTTTCTCACAACTTTCATCTTCTATATGATCGAATTTGCATTATGAGTTAACATTAAATGGCAGCTGTCAACACAGTGTACAACCCTACTGAAAAACATGCTCTAATGACCTGTTAGAAACAGTTTGATCAGATAGCTTGTTCATTCTGATTGATGTGTTAATGTGTTGTGATTTTGTTCTGAACATCAGCTTCCTTGGAATGTGAGTTCTGTGATGTTCCTTGGAAAAATTTCCTTCAAACTGCACATGAAGATGTTCTTGTTTTAATGTACTTTTGATAATCTCTGCCTTAATTTTTTTTCTAAAGCTAAGTGGGATATATTTTATCATTTTCATCTAAAATTCTTGATTTACATAGGAGCATTACTTCTGCCATCATTTTCCCGATTAATCTTATGTTCGATGTGGAGATTACCTGATCTCGTCACAACATTCTCAGGATTCTACCCCATCTTTTCAGGCACATCTTTTGGGTTCCTGTGGAAAAGCAAGTTTGGGAACTTTATGTCTGCAGATTTAAGAGTTTTCAAATCTTACTGACCCACCCTCACATTTATTAAACAGAATAGTTCAAAAATGGTCTATTAATTTTGCCAGTTTCATGGATTTCAGGGAGCAATCAAAGGTTTATAACCTATGTCTCCTGTAGTACTTTATATGAGCAATTGCCAGGTTTGTTTTCTGCTTTCTGATGTGCTAAGGAAAAAAAAAATCATCATTTATTTACAGTTTATTCAATTTATTTTTCTTGTTTAATGTGTACTAGCATCTTTTTGTCATTTCTCTATATCTACACACTTAACTCAGAAATTAATTACCATTTTTTTATGTTTATTATAAAGAGTATTATAATGGATACAGTAAGTAGCGAGTTGAAGAGGTACATAGGGTGACTTCCAGAAGGGCCTCAAACACAGGAGCTTCTGTCCTTGCACAGGTAGGATACCACACCTTTCTGGCACATCAGTGTGTTCACCTACCTGGAAGCTCTCCAGAGCTCACAGTTTAAAAATTTTTATGACTTCATCACGTTGGCATGATTGATTACTAACACTAACTCCAACCTTTCTCCTCTCCCTGGGGATAGCTGGAGTTGCTAAAATTTGCAACCATCTAGTCCTTGTGACCAGGCCCCATCCACAGCTATCCAGGAGCCCACCAAGAATTGTCTTGTTAGAACAAAAGTAAATGCTTCTATTGCTTGGAAATTCAAAGAGATTTAAAAGTTCTTGTCAGGACCTGGGGCCAAGGACCAGTGAGAACAAAAGGTGTATCCCTATCACTCAGGACATTACAAGGGTTTTAGGAGCTCTGAACAAGAAACTGAGGATGAAGAACAAAGGACATGTGGAAATCACCATAATCAGATGGATAAGCCACCTCCAAATCCACTTTGAAGAAGTCACCTGGAGACTGAAAGCCTTTGATGAATTTAGACATTAGTGACCTTTAGTTTCAAAGGGCCTGTACATCCTTGACCTCATCTTCTTGATTTTTTTCTTGCAATATCACATCTATCCCATTTCATTGGGTTCTAGCACAAAACTAGACATGAGCAATTTTAGAAACAAATAGAAATGAAAAGCTAAAGAAATTACGTGTAAGAAAATTACAGGACTATCCTTTATACCCTGCTATTGGTAAATCCAAAGCCTCAAGTTTTGACATAACTGGTAAGTTCTCACCCTCAGACCTCTGACATCCTCTGGCAGTGTTGAAAATATTCAGGATCACACGAAATCTCTTGTCAGCTTTCAAAGTCGTGAATTCCTTTATGTCAGCTTCCATGATAAAATAACGTCCTTTAGTGTCCTTTGCTTCTTCATTAATAAATCTGTGATAGAGATTTCTGGTCACAGAATTCATAGATGTTTTTGATGTACAATCTTGTACTTACTAACTACTGCTTTGTTGATTTCCTTAATAACATCATTGATACGACAATAGGTCAAGTAGAATTTCATGTACACAGGAATACCATTAAACTCATCAGTAGTTATAAATGTTTCTTTAACACTTCTTTGTTCTTTGCAGGACTTCTTTGTGGGTACAGATTCCTCAACTTTAGTTCTTCAGAGTCAATATCTGACTCTTTAACCAAGCTCTGGGAGGAGGCAAATGGGAAGGAATATTTTCTTTGAGATGTACCACATCTTTATTATCTTCTTCAAGAGATTCATATAATTCTTTATGTGAAGTGTTGGTTTATCCCTGATGCTGAATTTCCAATTCAAATTTATTTAGAAGTTCATTTACTACAGTGATCTCATCTCCTACTTTATTTAGTGTTTAAGTTCAAGGTAGGTTCCTGGCCAAGGCTACTTAATGACAGAGGGATTTTTTTGTTTTGTTTTGTTTTTCTTTTTTTTGTTGGTTTTTGTGTTTTGTTTTGTTTTTTAATATTGCCAATATTTTCGCTAACATAAAAGCATAATTGTTCCAGATCTGAGGAAGCCATCCTTTAAGCCTCTGCCAAAGTAATGCTTCCGACCCCAACACCAGCCTCCAACTTCAGGCTGGTAGGGGGCCAAAGAGCCCTCTGACAGCTGGGTAGCCAGCTGTAGATACTCCAGTCTTGTTGGGAAATCTGGGTCAATTGTGGGAAACAGCTCAGGGCAAGGAATACAAACAACCCCCCAGGCCCAGCACAGGCGCATATCTAATTACCATTTTTAGGAAGACTTTTTCTCTACTATAATTTGGAATTCATTTTATGACTAGATTATTGTTGCTCTCCCTGCTCTAGTTTCTTGTATTTTCTGTGGTTGTATGCTTTTATCTATATTTTAAACCCAGGCTCATTTTCTTAATCTACTTTACTACTACTCTGTTTTCTTCTATTTAATGTATTCCACTGTATTCATTTTTTTTCAGATATTAGAGCATTAATGTGTGGTTTGAGTAGAATAGGCCAAGTTGCGTATTCATTAAGACTGTATTTTTAGAGCTAACTTCTAGAATTTATGTATATCATTCCTTGACCACTGTGTAGTCTAACAATTGGGACCTTATTAAAAACATGCCTGAAATCAGATACACCCTTCATATTTATATTTTATTTTGCTGTTCAACAGATATTTATTTGTTGTGGACTTTATGTCATTAACACCAGGCTTCATGGGACAGGCTAGTGAACTAAAATAAATATTTCCTGGTCTCAGGAGAATGCATTTCCTTGGTTACTTAAACCATGTATCATCTTTCCATAATTCACACTCTGTTATCACCTTAAAATCGATACCAGAATTTTCACTAAAAAGTATGTGTAGATCAGGTTTTTTTTAAGATAAGGGCATCATGTTGATTTTATAACTAAAAAGTAAATGAGATCTTAATTCAATAATTTTGTGTAATCACATTGTATGTGGAATTGTCATTCTGGCAAAATTAAAGATGCTGGAATTTTTAAAAATATTTTTAGTTGTCAATGGATCTTTTATTTTATTTATTTATATGTGGTGCTGAGTATTGAATCCAGGGCCTCACACATGCCAGGCAAGTGCTACACCACTGAGCCACAACACCAGCCCCTGAAATTTTTTAACTCTTATTTGTTTGGTACTGGGGATTGAACCCAGAATCACTTAGCCGCTAAGCAACCTCCCCAGTCCTGTGAAATATTTTATTTAGAGATAGGGTCTTGTTAAGTTGCTTGTGGTCTTACTATGTTGTTGAGGCTAGCTAACTCATGATCCTGCCTCAGCCTCCTGAGTATTGGAATTACAGGCGTCCACTATCACACGCAGTGATGATGCTGGATTTTAAAAGAGCAGAATTGGAAACAAAATAACAAATATAAAGTGATTGTCTAAATTGGATCTTTATGGTAGGTATATTTAGGTAATAATCGTAAAGTCGATGTATAAATAACACGTCAGGAGTATTTATTTCAGGTTCTTTATTCCTCAGTGTCTGGTCTCTGTGTTAGTGAATGTCATGTGACAACCTTCTCACAACCTTCTTCTTGTCAGTTTTATATACTGAGACTTTGCACAGTTGCTTCTGTATGAAAAGGTGGATATGAGATTTAAGACTCTTTTTTCTAAGGATGAATGCTGGTTCAATTACTAATTTTTTGTTTATTTTATTGAGAAAACACCAAGGTACTATCCACAATGATTGAATGATTTAACATTCTTACCAAAGATGTAAAGAGTTTTCAATTTTCCATAGCCTTGACCTGTACTTTTCCTGTTTTATCCCATTTTTAGGGATTTTAAAATAAGTTTTGATAATTTTTTTATTCATCAGACAAAACACAATGATATTTGGATACATAAAACCCATAGTTATTTGTTACTCATGACTCTAAACAATAGAATACTGCTATTAAAATCATACAGGGGGTTCACGAGGCACAGTAAAAAAAAATTATATAGCTGCAGGGGTCAGTGTATACATGTTAGATGGTATGAGATCATCTAAACCTCAGGACTCACTTTTGATTGAATATTTGAATAAGTCGGGGGAGCAGATATGGGTTGTATAGATTTTCCCCTGTGGTTTGGACTCTTTTCCTGGGTTGATTTGGGGCAGTACATGGTGGCACTGGAATGTGACAACCTAAAAAATAGAAGGCATTTGGGTGTGGACTTAATAACTTCTCCAGTAGGGAAACTGACAGGTCTCTAGCTCAGGCTAAAATACTGGGTTATTAACCCCCAAGCCACATCCCCCAGACATTTTTTTTTTTTTTAATGTTTTATTTTGAGGCAGCATCTTAGTAAGTTGGTCAGGACCTTGCTAGGTTGCTGAAGCTGGCTTTGAACTTGCAGTCCTCCTGCCTCAGCCTCCCAGTTCGCTGGGACAACAGGCAAGTGAAATTTATGCATTTTTTTGTACATATTCTTGTAGCATGTCTAAGACTCTACGGCCAAAATCTAAAGTTACAAAGATTTGTTTTCTTCTAAATTCTTATATTTTTGCTCTTATTTTGAATTATAAGATTCCATTAGAGTTAATTTTGTATATAATCTCTTGTAGAATCCATTATCACTCTTTTCCATGTGACTATGCAATTATCTCATCCTTACTTATAAAAAGAATATTTCTTCCCTGTTGAATTATTCTGACAACCTTGTCAAAAATAAATTGACCAGAGTTTTGTAGTTTATTTCATGAATTTCAGTTATCTTCTCTGAATCTCTTTCTAGGTATTATTCTGTTAAACACTGAAGGTTCACATATGTTTAATGTGATAATGTGTGAAGATCACTAAAATATACAACAGGTCATAATTGATAGTTTTAAGTTAATGCTATTAGAAAGAAATGGGTTTAACTAGTAAGAAGAAGCTAAGTAGATTTTTTTAAATTTTAAAACAATGTTTCTATTACATATGGTGAAAAATAGAAATCTACTTTTTTTTTTTTTTTCCAAAAAATGATTCAGAGTAAATTCATCAAGTATTTGTTGGACATCAGTACAGTTATGATACTGGAAAAGCATCACATCTTTATTATATTTGTTTTTCTCTGATACATCATAAAATAATAATTGTCTCATTTATCTCTAAACCTTATTTGTTTGAACTCCACCACAGAGAAAACAAACAGGATCTTGCAAATGCCAGGGAAGAACTCTACCACTTAACTGCACCCACAGCCCCATGAAACTTATTGTTCAACCATGTCCATAAGCAAAAAAAAAAAAAAAAAATCAATTAAAAAATGCAACTTGCAATAATACACATTCACTACTATTTATATATATATATATATATACACACACACACACAAATATATATATGCTCATACATACACATATATGTATATAATATACACATATATACACATGTATACTGTATATTATACAATGTTACAATGTGGTGTGATGTACTAATGGATTTCATGCACTTTATATTACATAGTATAATATGTAATATATATGATAGGATTATGTATATATATATACACACACACACACACACACACACACACACACACATATATTTAACCATGTGAATTGCATGTATTTTAGTTTTATTTTTTTGGTACTAGGGATTGAGTCCAGGGATGTCTTACCACTGAGCTATATCCCAAACCCTTTTTATTTTTTTATTTTTAGACAGGGTCTCACTAAGTTGCTGAGGCTGTCTTGGAACTTGTAATCCTCTGTCTCTGCCTCCTGAGTTGCTGGGATTACAAGCATGAACCACCACCACCAGCTATATTTTTTATTTATTTATTTATTTATTTATTTATTTATTTTCACAATACTGGGGCTCAAAACCATGGGCAATCTATCACTGAGCTACACTCGCAGCCCTTTTTTTTTATTTTTGTAGAGGCAGGGATTGAAACCATGGCTCACACATTCAAGGCAGGTACTCTACCACTGAGCTACATTCCCCACCTTTCCATTTTACTTTTTGTTCTGAGCCATGGTCTCACTAATTTGCAGAGGTTGGCCTCGAATTTATGATTCTCCTGGCTATACTTCCAGAGGCACCGGGATTACAGTTATACATTTTAAAGATGCCCCAAACAAAGTTTAAAAGGATGAACTAAAATAAGTGAAAATCTAGAGTCTATAAGTGTGTAGGACTGAGTTCAGAAACCACAAAACACAACACAACTAGTTGCTCAGTACTCAGTGTAGATCCTTTCTCCACTAATAATTCAGTTTCTTCATTGGGAAATACCTTGTTCATCTACAGCTAAAACACAAGAATACAATGACAGTCTCCAAAAAGTCTTCAAGTGGAGAATACATAGAATACAGAAAGGCAACCAGGCAGTAAATAAACAAAATTAACTATGGAGAACATAGTTGAAGACAGCACCTAAGCATGTTAGATACCAAGACAAAATCATACACACAATGAAAGCCTTGAAATTAATTTTGATTTTATAATCATTCTCCAAAGGTCATTAGTATCCTGATACACTTTAAAAAGACAAGTTAACTTGGTCACAATAGCACTCAATCTCATTAAATAAGTGTCTGTATTTGACCACAAGGCATTCAGCAAAGCACAGGTTCCTTCCACTGGGAGTCTGAGGTTCCACTCCCCTTTCTTTAGGTGTGAAGTCTTATTTCCCACTTCCTCTTTTCCCTCTTGGGGTTTCAAAATACTAATCATCTCACCGACCCTGCTTTTTCTTGTGAATCCAGCTACTACGAGGGGAAAATGCCAAACCTTCATATTTTGGACAGCATTCCTATAAAATTGATTGGAATTCATTAAATAAGATAGAATTTTCCTCCTTAATCTATCAGAGTAGTTATCTCTGCAAAAAAGAAAAAAGACTTTTCTTGAGAAAAGTTGTTTTTGGCTAGTGTGGAGCAAGAAGAAGTTAAAATATTTAAACAGAACAAGTTCTTCCAAGTTTCTAGAAGTTTTTTCTCACTTATAAATCTAAGAGATGTCCTCAAACTGTAATTATTCATTTTGATATAATCATTCTATTTGCTTTTTAAAATTCTCAATTTACTAGTAAAAATTAGTAAAATTAAATAATATACAGAAACCAAGTGAATATCCAATTGTTTGAATGTGGATTTATGTTTTTCTCTTAAATAAAAAAGAAGGAAGATCATGGCTAACTGCCAGATATTCTGAATAATATTTTATTTCATCTTAAAGAACTCAAAACATAAATGGCCAGTGTGGACATTTACTAAAGTTCTATTATCCTCAACAAAATAAAAACAACCTTATCTTTTGCTTTTTTACATTCTTCTACTTTTTATTTTCTTTTCCAAAAACTTTAAATCCTAAGTCAAAGGAAAACTTACCAGTGTGAGCAACATATTTATCATTTTCAAATTTCCAAATCTGAGTCACCAGGGATGTTACCAACCTGATTTCTGGGTAAATCATTATTTTTGAAGAGTCTGCCAGTATTTCATCCAGTGATTCATTAGATGGATATGCATAAGAAAATATATGCATAATGTAAATAGTTTCTCTCTCTTCTGAACTATCATAATCATGCCACCTGGAGAGACAGAAAATGCCTGGTATTGATTGTGAGAAAGAAGTAAAAGCCAAATGGAAACATAGAAACTTAGAACAATGGAAACAGCTTTGTGCAAATTTTTCTTTTGGTGACCCACATATTTTATCATCTACTTTTAGGCTGAGGTATATAGTATTTGAGAACTTTCCAATCCAGTGCAGTCAGCAAGGAGGGGCTGGGCTTGTGCTTGGCCTATTCCTCCCCCACCACCACTTTATTCATTCCACTCTAGACTTTTCTTGTACTATCAGATATCCCAGGTTGTTGTGCTGTGTAGGTGCTGAAGATCCTTAGGGAGCAGGCCTGGCTCCCCAGTGCCAGGAAATGGTGAGTGCGAAGTGACATCTCTTGAGCCTGGAGAGGAAGGCTTTTGAAACCAAGGGGACTAACTGTGGCAGAAACAGGAACTGGTGGGGACCCCATGCAGTCTCTGCAGTCTACAAACCACCTGGCAGCATACCCGTCAGTCCCACTGGCCAGGCAAGTGGGGAGAATGTCAGCCATGGAGACCCTGTGCAGCCTGCCCAGTCCCCTCAGGGCATCCTCAGCTCCAGTCTCAAGTCCTGTCTGGCAGTTGTGTGCTGGCAGCCCAGGATATTCCCAGAATGTGTGGTGATTGGCAACTGGGCTGAACCTCAGAATCACCTCTCCATGTGCAGTCTTCCTGCAGGAGAGGTGCTATGGGGGTATGGTAGCCTCACTTTATCCTTCCTCCTAAGCTTTGCTTGCTGGCTTTTTCTTTTTCTTTTTTTCTTTTTTGGTACTGGAGATTGAACATTAGGGTGCTCTACCACTGAGTTTTCATCTTGGTAATTTTATTTTATATTTTGAGACAGGGTCTATCTGAGTTCCTGAGACTGGTCTTGGTATGGTTTGATTTATATAGACCTTTCTATTTCACTTAAGGATATAATTTTTACATACATATGAATTCATGTATAGATTTTGTTTATATTATAATTTCTAGATCATTGTAATATTGTATATTCCTAATATACATGTATCGGGTAGTAATAGCTACTTCTTTTGCTCTTATAATTCAAAGGTTCTTGGCTAATTTCACATGTATAGATCTTTGGTGATGAATTTTAGAACTTTATACTTTGATTCCTTCTTTCACTAAAAATAATGCCTGCTGAATTCTTCTAGTAGCACATTGTAGTTACACATAATATTGGTGTTCACTCTGACATAATCATACATGCATGGAATAGCATTTGCTATATTTCATTTATTTTTTCTTTTTCTTTTTTTTTTTTTTTTTTGGTTGGTGATGCTGGAGATTGAACCCAGGGCCTTGTACATACAAGGCAAGCACTCTACCGACTGAACTATATCCCCAGCTCCCATTTCCTTTTATTTCCTAGTACTTCCTCTTTTCCTCTTCTCAGTCAACCATTGCCCTTTCTTCTCCTGATCTTCCTTCAATTTATTTATGTTTTTCTTAAAAAATTACTACCTCATAGATACACAAAGGTGAAATTAGCTGAGATATATTTGTGTATGTACATAGAAGTTTTGATGAGAAAATATTATGGATGAGTTTTATTACACATGGGGTGTGTAACTGAAATTTTTATGTTCATTTGTGGTTTTTATTTTTACACAAATTCTAGCTATTTTATTTTTAAAATGTATATATGTGCAATACCACATGAATGTGATAAATATATATGAAATATATGAGTGTCATATATATGAAAGTTAAGTACTTCTATGGAAGTTTTATATATGTATGGCTATATATATATATATATGCATACATATACATATAAATATATATATGAACTTTTATGGTGTTTTATACTATTTTTTAAACTAGATATAATATGACCAAAAATGTAAATGGCCCCTAGTAACCATTTTTCACACTGTTTACTTTTTATCTCTTTCAAAATATACATCCTCTTGAATCATCCCCCTGGGTTTCAAGTGTTTAGATAAATACTGCTGCATTCTTACATGTTATCATGGTTACATGTACTGCAATTTTAGTAAGTATGTGTTTCTGGTGGAGGGTGTATCTTGTATCCTCAATAGTAAAACAGTTCCCACAAATAGATAATAACAACTTAAATTCCTCCTTCAATTCATAGGAATTCATTTGTTTCATATCTTCATCAATACTGTTTGATTTTGTTAGTGATGGGATTTTATTTTATATTTCTCTGATTTCTAAATGTGTGGTTTTTTTAAAATTATTAAACACTTAGATTCTCTTAAATAAATTGACAGTTCAGATCTCTTGCCTGCTGTTCTTTTGTGGTTTCTGGCTTCAAATATAAGAAAATACTTGCACAGAGGCAGGAGAAAGTTAGATTTCAGGGAAAAAATGGTCTTTCTTTCAGTTATTAAAATTTTTTATTTGTCCTTTTTTTGCCCCTGAGTATGTATTTTTAGATTTCTTTTCTATTTTTGAAGGTTATTTCAAATGGAATTCTAGGGCTTACTTTCAGAAGTTCTGACAGGAAAATCTCTCTTTAGAAAAATGAATATATTTTCTCAAAATCATTTGGAAAATGAATTGTTGATAACATTTACTAAAACATTAGTTCCCCTTCCTTAAGATTTTTGACAGTCAACCATGCATTTTATTTTCTGGATTTGGGGATTTCATTCTTTTTTAAAAAAATATTTAATTTTTAATTTTTTACAGACTGCATTTTGATTCATTGTACACAAATGGGATACATCCTTCATTTCTGTGGTTGAATATGATGTAGATTCACACCATTCATGTAATCATACATGTACATAGGGTAATGATGTCTGTCTCATTCTATGATTTTTTTCATATCCCCCCTCCCTCTCATATGAAATAAGTTTTGGCAAATCCTAAAAGTAGTCACATATGATTTATTGTTTACTGAATGATATCTTGTAGAATTAGAAGCAAAATGACATTTATTTTCTGAAATAGTCACATCATTTTTTATTTGCATATTTTTTCTTTTCAATTTTTCTTCTCAGCCATTTAGATTTTTTTTCCTTCCCTGAGTCATACTTAGATTACAATCTGTGATGTGTTTTTTGTTCACCTTTTAGTCCCAAGCACTTGCCCCTCTAAAGAATCTGGGTTGATATAGTTCTGTTTCAGAAGACTCCCCTTAACATAAAAGAAGAAAAAACAGTTGTGTTGCTTCAAAGACTCCTCAGATGTCTTCAAAACGGTGAGGAAATAATATTTCTCCACACTCACATCCCCTTATCAGGAGCAAACCAGATTTCAGGAGCTTCGAAAGAATTTATATAGTTGTAAATGTGTGTAGTTCTCTGCATGCTGCTGGGTTTGCCATTTGACATAGAGAAACCTGTTTTTCCTCCTCTTAACAATATTAGAGGACCCAGTTGAATAATGCTCTTCACGGTGGTTATTAAGACAAGTAGGTACTGTGGCTTTATACTTAACAACACAACTGGAAGATACCTTGCAGATACTCTTTAACCATTATCTGCCACTCATATGTCAATTTTCTTTCAAAAACTTGTAATCACCATTTCACCATAGGCACCCAGGTCATCCACATGCCCAGAAACCAAGGTTGAATCTTCCTTGTTTGAATTTCAGATTCCAATTGTGTTGATTCAAGGTGCTACAACTAATTATATGCTTCTCATTTCTCTACTTTCATTCTGTGTCCCCAGTAAAGGAGTTCTCTGTTCCATGCCTCTATAGCCCATGTCCACCTATATTTAGAAAACTATATAGAAATCTGGATCATTTGCTGATTTGTAAAGGACGGTTAAGTTACTTCTGACTGTTGTTTGTTCTTGTTATAGACCAAACCAGTACTTCTCTGGGTCCTGAAATGGGAGCTGCATGACCACTCAGATGTATGAGAAAGTTTTCTTTCTGCTAAAATGTGTGATATTTGGTTATGTATATAAAGACAAATCCTTCATTTTTTAATAAGTCCTAAAATAATAAGAAAAGTTGTATGCATCGTGTAGTCTAGTAGAGGTGTTTGGACTTTCAAATGAGACACAGTTGGTATTAATTCCTATCCCTGCTGCTTATTAATTGTGCTGCTTTGGTTAGAGAAGAATAAATATATAGCCTGGTCATTAGGTTGAAATTGAAAACTAAAATATTTGCTTTAATGCATTCAAACAATAGATTCAAAGCTGTGGCTAGATCTGAAGATGTGGGGCCCTACATCATATGACTTTGTCTTCTTTTGCTTGCTGTCTTGTATCTGGAATGGAAAGGACCATGGCTAACATTTAGTGCGAAAATGTCTACTTCTGGAAGCTTTCTGGTTGGGGTTTCCTGCTCTCACTCAGGGCACTGTCTCTCCTGTTCTTTGGACCTTAAGAAATATTGGTGAGGAATTTTATCCCTTTCCTCTAGCATGAAAAGGAGGGGTCAGGACCTTCCTCTCCCTGGGTTCAGGGAAGAGAGAGCTCTCAAATTTGGGATGTGAGTCTATGAACTGAGATATGCTAGAGGTTTGAGATAGAGTTAGTTTTGAGGGTGTAGCTATAAAAATGCATATACTGCTTTATAAATATTTTATTGCTCACACAATGGTAATATCCTGGATATATTGGGCTATGCTATTAAAATCTATTACATATATATATATATATATACATACACACACACACACACACACACACACATATATAAAATACTACTAATGAAATATATAATAAATATATTTTACATGTATATTTATATGTAAAATAAATATATATATTTAATCATTAGTAGTATATTGGTCACATAATGATAATATTCTGGATATATTTGCTTATATTATTTTAATCAATTTCACCTGTTTCTTTTACTGTTTTAATGTGAACACTAGAAAAATTTATATTACCCTTGTGCTTCACATATTATTTTTATTAGACATTGCTGACTTAGGGGCTTGCTTCCCAGTACAAACATTCTACTTATAAGATCAGAAAACAAATTTTAAAAAGAATTTTACATTAATTGTCATTATGATTTTTCCATCCATGAATGATGTATAGACATATATAATGCATAAACTGATATTACCTTATATACAGAATTAAATGCAAATGTCCCATGACTAGGCTAGATCCCCTTCTGTAAGAAAACTTACCTTAAAATAGGTGCATCCTGAGGCTCTGGGCTTCAATTTCCAGATATTTAAAAAAGAAAGCCAGGAACTTGTCATTTTGGCCTCATTCATTCCTGAATTGGATATCATCTCCTGTCACTGAGAAAGGTTTGCTAGGCTTAGACTCAGGGTGCAGGCCCTGAAGCCCTATCCAATCAAAAGCACTTGGTGAGAAATGTCCAGACCAATGCACAGTCAGCGAAGAGGGGACAAGTTTCTGCAATCTGGCAAGGCCCTGTTCTCCAGAGCCCACCATTTTTGGAATGGAACTCTAGACTGTTCTCCTATGCTCAGGAGTCTGAGGTTGCTCTGGGAAGATTCTGAAAATCCTTGGTGAGCAAACATGGCTTCTAAGACCAAGAAATGTGAGTGTGCAGTGGCATCTTCAGCATGGGGAGGGAGACCATTGAATTCTGGACTGGCTGAAGGGGAAATAGGAGCTGGAGGGGAATCCAAGCAGTCTCTGGAGTCTGCAGCCCTGAGTCCTTCTCCTGGCAGTATCCCCTCCTTCCCCCCTGGTCAGCCCTGTAGGGAGCACGTCATCAGTGGAGACCCTGTGCAGTCTCTGCTCCTTTCCCTCAGGACTTCTTCAGAGGCTGCCTCAAATCTTATCTGGCAGGTTCATTCTGGAAGACCAGCATTTTCCCAGATGCTGTGGTGATTGATAGTTATAGTATATATAGTAAACATTTTTCACTTACCAAATTCACCAGGGCTCCATCAATTTTGTTTTTAAAAGCACCAGTATTTGACATTGATGATTCTGTGGTATGTTTAATTTTTGTTAAATTATGCTGTTTTGCTTAGGAATTTATTTTGTCTGCTCTTGTTTTTATAAAATTTGCCTTCCACAATTTGGGGACTGATGATTAGCTAATAAATTCTTAGTCTTGTTTTTAGTTTAGTGATTTAAGATGGTGTTTTTCCTTTTTAATCTCAGCTTTAGATTCATCCCATATTTTTACAGTCTTAGGGAGACTTGATTGATATATCTGTATGTAGCTAATGTACATACTCTTTTGGGTGGGTTCTGGGGATTGAACCCAGAGCTTGCTTCACAAGCACTCTACCATCTGAGCTATATCACCAGCCCCTCTAATGTACATACTTTTATCTTTTGATATATGTATACATACTTGAAACCAGTACCACAGTCAATGAAATTAACATTTCCATTACTACTGTGTTTCCTAAGTGCTTTTCTGCTATTCCTCAAAACCTTTTATTTAATAAATAAGATCTCGTTGAGCAAAATAAAGACAGGAAAAATGTTAAAATTAGTCTTTGAATTACCCTAAAGATAACACATTGTGTATCTACTGCCTATATCAAGAAACAGAAAATTAATAATGCCCTGACAACCCCTTCATTCCTTCTTCCTTTTGCTGTCACCTCTATTCTCCCTAGGGATAACTACAATTTTATTTTTCAACCTGTACTTTAACACATTATTTTTATTATATCAAGTACACACCTTAATGTTATCTATAACTGAAAAAAAAAAGAAAAAAGTATTATTTTAAAATAAAACAAGCAAATTCTAGAATCTGTCTGTACTAATTAATACAAAAAGGGGAGAGGAATTGAGCAGCGTGGGGCTTGTCTTACGTCTGACCTCATCCCAGCCAAGTCCTCTCTGATAGGAGGGGATGTGAGGTAGATCAAGGGATGAAGAAGGAGAGGACTGGGGCAGAATGTGAGGCTGAGGGCTGCTAGGAGAGGCTACCAGAGTACAACTGGGAAGAGGGGAGAAAAGATCAGCCAAGAGGAGAATAACAGGGGACCAGCTGGAGGATCAGATGGAGTAGGCCAGAAGGTGTAAGAATGGCAGAGTGAGGTTGGAGTGTCTTCATCTGAACAGGGGAAATGCTAAGGCTGGAGCGAAAACAGAGGTGGCATCTTGGTGCTGTTCCTAGAGTGAGAAGTAGATGAAGTGTTCACACCCTAGTTATTTCCCATCCTCATTTCCCAAGGGGCTTCCCATCCCAAGTCAATTGGAAGGGTTTTCCTACTATCATCCCAATTTCTGTGTTCTCCCAAGTGGTGTTTACTTTATCTTCTTTCTCATGTTCCTCATCTTCTGTATTCCATTCCTTCTGTCCATCCTCAGCAGTTCATTTATCCTTTTCAGCCTCATTTTCATATTCTTCTACCACTTCTTTATTTTGCTATTTTCAGCTTGTCTTACCCTCTACTTTCTTCTTCTTATCCTTCAGATCCTTAGCACTAAAGTAGACCACTGCCTCATACTATTCTCTAACATGGAGCTGCAGAAACGTGTAGCTAGACTTGTGCCCAAACTGAAGGGTTCTGGACTACAGAGTGTGGTGACAGCTGGAACTTTGCACAGTAGTAAAGGCAGCAATGGTAGGGACCAGTTAGAGCGTTTTCAAAGAATCTTCTGTTGCACTTCTGTCTAGTGGTTGAATTAGTGGTTCATAGGGTATGTGTCAATAGATGGCACCACACCATTCTCCAAATTGGAAAGTGGCTTTACCATTTTCCATAGCAACAGTCAGGTTTGACAATTCTAATCACTTAACATCTCTGTGATTCTGTTTTTATTTTTGGCTTGTTTATTTTCTTCTTGGCAAGTATAAAATAGTTTCTGCTGACTTGAATTTTAACTTCCTTAAATACCATTGCTTTGGAATCATATTCATATATGTAGTTGTCATTTGAATGTTTGCTCCTTTTAAAAATGTTTTTTGGAATCTCTCATTTGTGTTTCATTCTCTTGGGATATCTTTTTGCCCAAATGAATCTATAGTACCTTATATATTCTTCATCATAAGCCCTTCAGTAGAAATGTGCAATAAAAACATCTCCCACTATAGATCTAACCTTTAAGCCATGGAGATGTCCTGACTTAAAATGACAAAAATATGATTAGCTAAGATAAAGCCCTAGAGATTTACAAGGCAGAATCATGGAAAGGAGGGAGTAACACAATCAGATAACTAGAGTGCATATGAACTCCCAGAAATTTTAGAAACATACCAGGGCCCGCATTCACTCTGATGGGATGACCAGAAACATGCACAAAGGCTGAAAACAATAGTAATTGGGGCAATCAAGGCTATATTCAATTGGGAAAAATTACAGGGGTCTAGTCAAAAACATAGGTAAGACCTGCTATCTGAATATGGCTAAGTCCTCTGATGTGCTTCTGGATTTGATACTTTCCAAAAAGCTTATTCAGGTTTGGTAATATCTGAATTTTTAAAATTCTTTTAGAGTGAGTGTCCTATGCAGCTATCTCCCTACCTCACTGTGTTTTGTGCATCTTTCTCCTGACCTGTTTCAGTTTACAGACCCAGAGTTCCAAGTTATTTTTCTTTTTCCTGTACTTAGAGCTGCATTTTCTGAAATTTTGACAAATACTATGTGCAAAAACAAGCTTATTGAGGGATCTGCCATCTTCTGTGCTAGAGAAACTAGACTATAAAGTTTGAGTGTAGCTGCTCATATACCATCATGTTTTATACAAGGTGGATTTGTCTCTTGTCTTGCTTTTGAGGGCAAGTTGCTCTGAGTTTACCTATTGTTTGCATTGAGCCGATCCAGAAGCCATCTTGGGAGTGTACAACATGGCCACACCAATGGGAACTGGAAACCCAGATCCATGAGTTTATGGCTAGGTCCACATATATTTATTAGCCTACCAAAGACTTAACTGAGCCTAAACAGACCCATGGGAAATCAGAAACTGAGGGCATTTTGCCTGTGGGAACACAAGCTGGAAAGACTGGAGAGAATCAGGATCTTCCTAACTCTGTGAGTTCCACAGCCCACAAGGGTCAGGAATTTGGAAAGATGTATGTGAATGCATTTGGCTTTTAACTTGCTTGAATGCCCCATCCTGGCAACTGCTCAGTCTCTGGAGCACATGCAGGCCAGCACCCACCAGTTCCCAACACCAGCCTGGAAACCTGGTGCCCTCCCTGGTCTGGCATCCACCTGGTCCTCAGAGACCACTGGGGCTGGCACTGGTCCAGCACACACCCAGTCAAACACTCAGCATATCACTCATACCACTGGCTTTAGCACCAATCCAACACACACCCAGACTCTTGGCTCCATGGACCCCAGTCCCCCAGCTCCCAGACCACACCAAGCCACCACTTTGCCTACTAAGCCTGAAATTTTGCTGCTGGTCTATATAACCCAGCCTTCCAAGATGCAATTTCTCTGCCAGGCCTACCCAGCCCATTGCCTATCTCTGATCTGACTGCCCAGGCCAGCTAGGTCTGCCCAGCATAACCAGCCAGTTCACCAGAAACTGTAGCCCAGCCTGCCTAGCCCACCCTGACTAACCCACCCTTTGCAGCCAGGCCCATCCGACACAGCCAACCATTTCATCACCTGACCCACTCAGCTTGCTGCTTTGCCCTCTGGCCCACCTGGCTTAGGCTGACTAGGCCAGTCCCAACAAGCTGCTACACCACCTGGCTCAGCCAGCTACTTCATTGCCTGGCCATGGCCCTTCCCACCCAGCCAGCTACTTTATCATTTGGCCTACCCAGCCTGTCACAGATTGATATCTACCAGGCTCTAGAAGTACCTTGATTCAACACTTCCAGCAACTTGCCACACAATAAAGCAACTGGAACCTCACTAAATGTAAGTCCCTGCAATGGGAAAATCTACTCTTATGAGAACTCTTCTCATATAACCCAGTGGGAAACAACCCAGAGAGTGGAATGGACATCTCTTCACATCCCACCCCATGCCAATCTCCAATAAGGGAAGTTAGGATGTCTTAAATCCTAAACATCAACTCAGAGAGCAAAACAGTAAAAAGGAAGAACTCAATAACCCATACTCCCATGCTCAGTTCATAACTTCAAGAAGCAATAGAAATAAAATCAGTTGAGCACAGACAGCAAATACATATGCTCACTGGCTATTGTGCATCATACTGGAAATGACTCCTTAATTTCCTAACTTTTCACCAAGATTTTTCACCTTTTTTTTTTTTTCTGTTGAGCCTGGCTTTGATCCTCCTGCCTTAGCCTGATGGGCCACTGGGATTACAGGTGTGCACCACCATGCCCAGCTTTCTTCTATATGTTCTTAATTATATTTTTCTTTCCCTTACCCATTAGCAACACATCCTAATTTACCAATGTATCTGCCCTATTCACCCTTTGAAATTGCAAATCCTTTTCTAATCTATCTGTGGGTGACTGAGCATGTCGAAAAAACTTCCTAGGCCCCTTGAGCAAGAAGAATTCCCCATTGTTCTTTTCTCAAGAGAATTTTCACTTTTATTCCCTTGAACCTGAAATGGGTGTGATCTTGCCAGCTCCTGAGATGCCCTCAAGCTATCTTTCTGATTGTCTCTGGGCAGTCTTTAGCATTTCTTTACTGGCAATAATGTCTTTAACAACTGCAATTTCCTTGACCCCAGTTTTACTCCTGCCTTTCAATTTCAAGTGTTTCAAATATTTCTGTTATGCTTTCTGCTCCTGAATCTCACAATAAACTTGACTAAAAGCTACCAGCAATACCCATGCCACTTCCTGGATGCTGTGCTGCCTTGATATTTCTTCCACCAGATTAAGAAGTTCATTACATTTTTTTTCTAAATGGCAATTTTATTCTATGTGCCTAGAAACATAAAAAGAGAAATACGACAAATTAAACTTTGCTTTCAATGAATCTGTTCTTAAATTTTTCTTTTCTGAAAACTTTTAATTGGTTTATTGTGCACATGCTCCAAAAGCTTTTGAACTAGTTAGTCACAGCAGCAACAACCCTACTTCTTGGTACCAATTTCTGTTTTCGTCAACTTTTTCACTGTTGTGATTAACACATCTGACCAGAAAAATTTTAGGCAAGAAAACTTTATTTGAAGACTTATGGGCTGGGGAGATAGCTCAGTCGGTAGAGTTCTTGCCTTGCAAACACAAGGCCCTGGGTTCGATCTCCAGCACTGCAAAAAAAAAAAAAAGAAGAAGAAGAAGACTTCTGGTTTCAGAGCCCTTAGTCCACAGAAGGCTGGTTCCAGTCCTAGGGACTTGAGGTGAGGCAGAACATCATGGGGGAAGAATATGGCAGAGGGAGGTATCTCATGTGGTGATCAGGAAGCAGAGAAAAAGAGACTTCACTGGCCAGATACAAATATATACCCCTAAACCACACCCCAATTCCCACCTTCTCCAGCCACACCCTACCACTTCAGTTACCACTCAGTTAATCTCTATTAGGGGATTAATTCACTGATTGGGTTAAGACTCTTACAACCCAGTCATTTCTACTCTGAACCTTCTTGCACTATCTCACAAGTGAGCTTTTGGGGCACACCTCACAACCAAAGCATGACACCCCCAAATCTGTGAGATACTAGAGGGACACTATAAACTCCTAAGGTAGAAACTCTACAGCTCCAGATCCATCCAGATAGATGGGTAGATATACAATATTAAAAAAAGCAAGAGAAAAAATCATCCCAAACCATAAAGAATAACTTAACAAACTCCATAAACACCACACTGGAGGAAAAGAAGAGTTGGAATTCAGCAAGTTCATGGTTAAACTGGTCTATGAGGTAAATGATGAATTAGGAAATGAAATCAGAGAGAAAAATACAAGAAGTGAAAGATAACTTCAATAAGGACATAGATATCCTGAAATAGAATTAAACAAAAATCCTTGAAGTAAGTCAATAAACCAAATTTAAAAATCAGTGGAAAACATCACCAACAGACTAGAACACTTGGAATATAGATTTTAAGTCCTCTAATACAATATATAATCTTGAAAATAAACATGAGTGTACAGAAAAGATGTTAAGAGACCATGAGCAGAAATTTCAAGAAATACGGGATAACATGAAAAGGCCAAATTTAAGATTCATTAGGATAGATGAAGGCTCTGAAATAAAAATGAAAGGAATGCACAATCTTTGCATTTAAATAATATCGGAAAATTTTCCAAATCTTAATAATGAAATTGAAAATCAAATACAGAAAGCATATAGGACTCCAAATTTACAAAATTACATCACACCCATTCAAATACTGAAAATATCTACCATGCAAAGTAAGGCTAGAATTTCAAAAGCAGCTAGAAAACAAATGACTGGTCACATTTACAGGTAAAAAAAAATCCAGATCTCAGGCAATTTTTCAAACAAGAACTTAGAAGCTAGGAGGTCTTGAAATAATATATACCAAGATATGAAAGAAAGTGGATGCCAACCAGGAATTCTATACCTAGCAAAATTAAGCTTCAGAAAAATGATAAAATAAAAATTTTCCACAATAAACAAAAGTTAAAAAAATTCACAACTACAAAATGGCACTACAAAACATCCTCAATAATATATTTTATGAAGAAGTGGAGAATAAGAACAAGTAGAGAATAAGAACAAAAACAAAGAGAGGGAGAAACAATACTAGAAGGATATACAATCAAAGGAGAATTTAAATCAATTTGAAAATTAGAAGTAACACCTGGAAGACAGAACCTCAGACATTGAGACAAATTATTTAATCTTGAAAACAAAGTTGGCCAAACAGAGAAGATGGTAAGAAATCATGAACAGAATCTACAAGAATTATGGGATATCATGAAAAGGCCAAATTTAAGAATTATTGGGATTGAGGAAGGCTTAGAGAAACAAACCAAAGGAATGAACAATCTATTCAATGAAATAATATCAGAAAATTTCCCAAATCTGAAGAATGAAATGGAAAACCAAGTACAAGAGGCTTATAGAACTCCAAATATACAAAATTACAACAGACCCACACCAAGGCACATTATAATGAAAATACCTGACATACAAAAGAAAGACAGAATTTTAAGACCGCGAGAGAAAAGAATCAAATTACATTCAGAGGGAAACCAATAAGAATATCAGCAGATTTTTCAATCCAGACCCTAAAAGCTAGAAGGGCCTGGAACAACATTTACCAAGCCCTGAAAGAAAATGGATGCCAACCAAGAATCTTATACCCAGCAAAACTTACCTTCAAATTTGACGATGAAATAAGATCCTTCCATGATAAACAAAAGCTAAAGAAATTTACAAAAAGAAAGCCAGCATTACAGAACATTCTCAGCAAAATATTCCATGAGGAAGAGATGAAAAACAGCGATGCAAATCAGCAACAGGAGGCGCTAGCCTAAAGGAATAGCCAAATAAAGGAGAAACCAAATGATGTGAAAAAACAAATATGAGTCAAATGACTGGGAATACAAAACATATCACAATAATAACCCTGAATGTTAATGGCCTGAACTCATCAATCAAAAGACATAGACTGGCAAATTGGATTAAGAAGAAAAATCCAACAATATGCTGCCTGCAAGAGACTCATCTCATAGAAAGAGACACCCATAGACTAAAGGTGAAAGGATGGGGAAAAACATACCATGCTCACGGACACAGCAAAAAAGCTGGAGTATCCATCCTCATTTCAGATAATGTGGACTTCAAGCCAAAACTAGTCCGAAGGGATAAAGAAGGACATTACATGCTGCTTAAGGGAAGCATAAATCAGCAAGACATAACAATCATAAATATCTATGCCCCAAACAGTGGCTCATCCACGTACGTCAAACAAATACTTCTCAATTCCAGAAATCAAATAGACCACAACACAATAATACTAGGCGATTTTAACACACCTCTCTCACCACTGGATAGATTGTCCAAACAAAAATTGAATAAAGAAACCATAGGTCTCAATAACACAATCAACAATTTAGACTTAACCGACATATATAGAATATACCATCCAACAAAGAATGAATACACTTTCTTCTCAGCAGCACATGGATCCTTCTCTAAAATAGACCATATTTTATGCCACAAAGCTACTGTTAGCAAATACAAGAAGATAGAGATACTACCTTGTACTCTATCAGATCATAATGGATTGAAATTAGAAGTAAATGACAGGATAAAAAACAGAAACTTCTTCAATACCTGGAGATTAAATAATACACTATTATATGATGAATGGATAACAGAAGACATCAGGAGGGAAATTAAAAAATTCTTAGAAATAAACGAGAACAAAGACACATCATATCAAAATCTCTGGGACACTATGAAAGCAGTACTTAGAGGAAGATTTATTTCATGGGGTGCATTCAAAAAAAGAAGTAGAAATCAACAAATAAATGACTTAACACTACAGCTCAAAGCCCTAGAAAAAGAAGAGCAGACCAATACCAAAAGTAGTAGAAGACAGGAAATAGTTAAAATCAGAGCTGAAATCAACAAAATTGAAACAAAAGAAACAATTGGAAAAATTAACAAAATAAATAGTTGATTCTTTGAAAAAATAAAATTGATAAACCCTTAGCCACACTAACAAAGAGAAAGAGGGAGAAAACTCAAATTACTAAAATTCGGAATGAACAAGGAAACATCACAACAGACACGAGTGAAATACAAAACATAATTAGAAGCTATTTTGAAAATCTATACTCCAACAAAACAGAAAACCTCGAAGACATCAACAAGTTTCTAGAGACATATGAATTACCTAAACTGAACGAGGAGGACATACACAACTTAAATAAACCAATTTCAAGCAATGAAATAGAAGAGGTCATCAAAAGCCTACCAACAAAGAAAAGTCTGGGACCAGATGGGTTCTCAGCCGATTTCTACAAAACCTTTAAAGAAGAGCTCATTCCAATACTTCTCAAAGTATTCCATGAAATAGAAGAGGAGGGAACCCTCCCAAACTCATTCTATGAAGCCAATATCACCCTGATACCTAAACCATACAGAGACACATCGAGGAAAGAAAATTTCAGACCAATATCCTTAATGAACATCGATGCAAAAATTCTCAACAAAATTTTATCAAATCGCATACAAATATATATTAAAAAGAAAGTGCACCACGATCAAGTGGGTTTTATCCCAGGGATGCAAGGTTGGTTCAACATTCAGAAATCAATAAATGTCATTCACCATATCTACAGACTTAAAGTTAAGAATCACATGATTATTTCAATACATGCAGAAAAAGCATTCAATAAAATACAGCATCCCTTCATGCTCAAAACACTAGCAAAAATTGGGGTAGTGGGAACATTCCTTAACATTATAAAGGCCATCTACGCTAAGCCCATGGCTAATATCATTCTAAATGGTGAAAAACTGAAAGCGTTCCCCCTAAAAACTGGAACAAGGCAGGGATGCCCTCTTTCACCACTTCTATTCAACATCGTCCTTGAAACTCTAGACAGAGCAATTAGACAAACCAAAGAAATTAAAGGGATACGAATTGGAAAAGAAAACTCAAACTATCCTTGTTCACTGATGACATGATTATATATTTAGAGGAACCTGGAAATTCCACCAGAAAACTTTTAGAACTCATACGTGAATTCAGTAAAGTAGCAGGTTACAAGATCAATGCTCATAAATCCAATGCATTTTTATACATAAGTGATGAATCTTCAGAAAGAGAAATTAGGAAAACTACCCCATTCACAATTAGCATCGAAAAAAATAAAATACTTGGGAATCAATCTCACAAAAGAGGTGAAAGACCTCTACAATGAGAACTACAGAACACTAAAGAAAGAAATTAAAGAAAACCTTAGAAGATGGAAAGATCTCCCATGTTCCTGGATAGGCAGAATTAATATTGTCAAAATGGTCATACTACCAAAAGTGCTATACAGATTCAATGCAATTCCAATTAAAATCCAAATGATGTACCTTGCAGAAATAGAGCAAGCAATTATGAAATTCATCTGGAAGAATAAAAAACCTAGAATAGTTAAAGCAATCCTCAGTAGCAAGAGCGAAGCAGGGAGTATTGCAATACCAGATCTTCAACTCTACTACAAAGCAATAGTAACAAAAACAGCATGGTATTGGTACCAAAATAGACAGGTAGATCAATGGTACAGAATAGAGGACATGGACACAAACCCAAATAAATACAATTTTCTCATACTAGACAAAGGGTCCAAAAATATGCAATGGAGAAAAGATAGCCTCTTCAACAAATGGTGCTGGGAAAACTGGAAAACCATATGCAACAGAATGAAATTAAACCCCTATCTCTCACCCTACACAAAACTCAACTCAAAATGGATCAAGGACCTCAGAATCAGACCAGAGACACTGCATCTTATAGAAGAAAATGTAGGTCCAAATCTTCAACTTGTTGGCTTAGGATCAGACTTCCTTAACAGGACTCCCATAGCACAAGAAATAAAAGCAAGAATCAACAACTGGGATAGATTCAAACTAAAAAGCTTTCTCTCAGCAAAGGAAACTATCAGTAATGTGAAGAGTGAGCCTACAGAGTGGGAGAAAATCTTTGCCAACCATACTTCAGGTGGAGCGCTAATTTCCAGAATCTACAAAGAACTCAAAAAACTCTACACCAAGAATACAAATAATCCAATTGACAAATGGGCTAAGGAAATGAACAGACACTTCACAGAAGATGATGTACAAACAATCAACAGATATATGAAAAAATGTTCAACATCCCTAGTAATAAGGGAAATGCAAATCAAAACTACCCTAAAATTTCATCTCACCCCAATTAGAATGGCGATTATCAAGAACACAAGCAGCAATAGGTGTTGGTGAGGATGTGGTGAAAAAGGAACACTCATACATTGCTGGTGGGGTTGCAAATTAGTGCAGCCACTCTGGAAAGCAGTATGGAGATTCCTCAGAAAGCTTGGAATGGAACCACCATTTGACCCAGCTCTCCCACTCCTTGGCCTATACCCAAAGGACTTAAAATCAGCATATTACAGAGATACAGCCACATCAATGTTCATTGCTGCTCAATTCACCATAGCCAGATTGTGGAACCAACCTAGATGCCCTTCAGTTGATGAATGGATAAAGAAACTGTGGCATATATATACAATGGAATATTACTCCACAATGAAGAATGATAAAATTATGGCAGTTGCAGGCAAATGGATGAAATTGGAGAATATCATGCTGCTAAGTGAGATAAGCCAATCTCAAAAAACTAAAGGACGAATGATCTCGCTGATAAGCGGATGAGGACATATAATGGGGGGTGGGAGGGGTTAGCATTAGGTTTAGGGTTAGGGATAAGGAGTGTGGTAATAATGAAGGAAAGAAGGACTGTATAGAGGGAAAAGAGGGGTGGGAGGGGTGGGGGGAAGGGAAAAAAATGAATCAAACATCATTGCCCTATGTAAACGTATGATTACACAAATGGTATGCCTTGACTCCATGTACAAATAGAGAAACAACATGTATCCCATTTGTATACAATAATAAGAAAAAAAAAGAAAATTAGAAGTAAACAGTTTTTGTCAGTCTTTTGGTGCTGAGGTTAAAAGATCTGATCAGAAAAATTGGGGAGGAGGAAATTTGGGGGGGTTTCACGGTTTCAGATTTCTCAGTCCATGAACAGCAGGCTCCATTGCTTGGGGCTTGAGGTGAGGCTAAACATCATGGCAGAGTGTGTTGGAGAGGGAAGCAACTCACATGATGATCAGGATAAAGAGACTCCACTCATCAAATACAAATATATAGCCCCAAACCATGCCCTCAATATCCCACCCCTGATACCAATTTCTGTATTAGACTGAGTTCATTAGGGGAACAGAATCAACAGGAAGCATGATTATAAAAAGGGGATTTATTAGAGTGGCTTACATGATCAGAAGCTGGATCATCCACACTGGCCGTTTGCAAGCTGGAGAGCTGGAGGAAGCAATAACTGAACAGTCCAAGCGGCTGAAGACTCAGAACAATAGGAATCAACAGTGCTACCCAAGTCTGATATTGAAGGCTTCTGAAAACTCTCTGGAGATTCAATGGCAGAGTCCAATTTTGGAAGAGTGAAGGAGAGAGAGTCTAAAATTCTCAGGTGATCACAGCAGCAATTAAGAACCCATTCAAGAAGAATCAAACTTACATCTGCTGCTGCTTCCTTGTTCTTCCAACTTCAATTCCATCCAAACCACATTCCTATTGGATGTGCTGCCAACATATTGGGATGGTCTTCACTTCAGTTTGCTGTGCCACATGCCAATCATTCCTAGACACACCCTCTTTGACACACCCAAAAGTCTCTTAATCTTTGGCACCTCTTAATCCAAGCAAGCTGACAATTCAAATTAACCATTACATAAACCAAAATGACAGGAAATAAAAAGCAGCTTTCCATAATAACACTAAATGCAAACAGTCTAATCTCAATAATCAAAAGACATAGTCTTGAAGATTGAATCAAAAAACAAGACCCAACAATATGCTCTGTCCAAGAAATTTGCCTCATAGACAAAGACATCCACAGACTGAAGGGGAAAGTATCCATCATTTACACAGAACTTGGAAACAAGCATGGGAGTCTATTTTTACATCAGATAAAATGAACTTCAAACCAAAGTTAAATTGACAAAGAAGGTCATTTCATACTGCTTAAGGGAATCATACACAAGCAGTTATAAATATTTATGCCTCGAATAATGGAGCATCTGCATATATCAAACCCTTCTCAATTTCAAAATTCAAATAAACCAAAACAATAATATTGGGTGACTTTAACATACCTCTCATCATTGAGTTCATCCTCCAGGAAAAAATAACAAAGAAGCTATAGAACTAAAATAATACAATTAATAATTTAGATTGAACAGACATATATAGAATATTTTATCCATCAATGACTGAATACATTTTCCTTACAAGAAGAACACATGAATCCTTCCCTATGATAGACCATGTATTAGGCAATAAAGCAACTCTTGGAAGACACACACACCAAAAAAATAAAAAGAAAGAAAGAGAAAATACCTTGCCAACTAGCAGACATTAATGGAATGAAATTAGAAAGTAATGATAAAATAAAACATAGGTACTACTCTAACACCTAGATACTAAATAATACACTATTGAGTGAGCAAAGGATAGCTGAAGAAATGAGGGAGGAAATTTTAAAAATAATTAGACATAAATAAGAATAACCACACAACATAGGAAAATCTCTGGGACATCATGAAGGTAGTTCTAAGAGGAAAGTTAATTGCATTAAACTTGTTTATTAAGAGAATAGAAAGTCAAATAAATAACCTAATATTACATCTTAAAGCCCTAGAAAAGAAGAACTACGGCCTAGAGGTATAGCTCAGTTGGTAGAGTGCTTATGTACCATGCACAAGGCCCTGTGTTCAATCCCCAACACCACCAACAAAGAAAAGTCAACAAATCAAAAAGTTGACTCTGAAAAAATAAATAAAATTGATAGTCCTTAGCACTGTAATGAAGAGAAGGAGAGAAAACTCAAATTACTAAAATGTGTGATGAAAACAAAATATCATGGTGGGCACTACTGAAACCCATGATAATCAAACTGTTTTGAAATTCTATATTAAAACAGAAAATCCTGGTGGCATTGACAAATTTCTAGGGACCTATGACTTACCCAAATTGAATCATGAGGACATAGAAATTTTAAACAGATAATTTCAAGACATGAAATTGAAGACACCATCAAAAGACTACCAAAAATGAAAAGCTCAGGATCAAGCAGATTCTCAGTTGAGTTCTTCCAGACCTTCAATGAAGAAATAACACCAATCATCCTCAAATTATAGCATACAATGGAAAGGAGGAAACCCTTCCAAACTAATTCTATGAAGCAGAAATGATTCTGATACCAAAATCAGACAAAGACATATGAAGAATGAAAACTTGGACTGGGGATATAGCTCAGTTGGTAGAGTGCTTGCAAAGCAAGCACAAGGCCTGGGTTCAATTCCCAGTACTGCCAAAAAAAAAGAACAAAAACTTCAGACCAATGTCCCTGATGAACATAGATGCAAAACATTGTTAAAAAAAATACTGGCAAATTGTATACAAAAACATATTAAAAGAATAGTGCACCATGATCAAGTGGTGGTCCATCCCAGAGATTCAAAGTGGGTTCAACATTACAGAAATTACATAATTCATCACAAGAATAGACTTTTTTTCTTTTCCTTTTTCAATGTTTTATTTGTTCCTTTTAGTTATACATGACAGTAGAATGTATTTTGACATGGGGTATAACTTCCCATTTTTGTGGTTATACAGGATATGGAGTTACACTGGTCATATATTCATAAATGCACATAGGAAAATCATGTCCAATTCATTGTACTGTCTTTCCCCTTTCTATCCTCTCTGCCTTCTCCCCTCTCCTCCTATCCAATCTGATGACCCTCCACTCCTCCCACCCGCCTAATGTGCATATCTGAGAGAACATTCAGGCTTTCACTTTTTGGTATTGGCTTATTTCAATTAACATGACATTCTCCAGGTCCATACATTTACTGGCAAATGCCATAATTTTATTCTTCTTTGTGACTTAGTAATATTTCATTGTGTATATGTACCACATTTTCTTTATCCTTCAACCATTGAAGACCACCTAGGTTGGTTCCATACCTTGGCTTTTGTAAATTGAGCTGTGATAAATATTGATGTGATTGTGTTACTATAGTATGCCTATTTAAGTATTGGGTTTGTGTTAAGAAGTGGCTCAAATGGAGGTCCATTCAGTTTTCTGAGGAATCTCCATACTGCTTTCCAGAGTGGTTGCACCAATTTGCAGTACCACTAGCAAATATATGAGTGTAATTTTTTCCCCACATCCTCACCAACATTGTTACTTGTATTCTTGATAATTGCCATTCTGACTGGAGTGAGGTGGAATCTCAATGTAGTTTTAATTTGCATTTCCCTAGTTTCTAGAGATGTTGAACATTTTTTCATGTATTTGTGACCTATCTTTGAAGTGTATGTTCAGTTTCTTTACCCATTTATCGATTCGGTTATTACTTTTTGGTGTTAAATTTCTTGAGTTCTTTATACCTGGATGTTAATGCTCTATTTGAGGTGTAGGTGGTAAAGATTTTTTCCTATTTTGTAGGTTCTCTCTTCATGTTCTTGATTGTTTCCTTTGCTGTGAAGAAGCTTTTCAGTTTGATATTATCCCATTTATTGGTTATTTATTTTACTTCTGTTCCCTAGGAGTCTTATTGAGGAATTTGGTTCTCAAGCCAACATGATAGAGACTGAGCCTACTTTTTCCTCTAGTAGTTACAGGGTTTTTAGTCTAATGCTGAGGTCCTTGATCTACTTCAAGTTATGTGCAGGGTGAAAGATGGGGCTTTAATTTCATTTTACTGCACATGGATTTCCAGTTTTCCCAGCACCATGTGTTAAAGAGGCTATCTTCTCTCCATGTGTGTTTAATGGAACTTTTGTGTACTACGAGAGAACTGTATTTATGAGGGTTTGTCGCTTTGTCTTCTATTCTGTACCATTGGTCTTCATGTCTGTTTTTGCTCCAATACCATGTCATTTTTACTACTATAGCTCTCTAGTATAAGGTCTGATATTGTGAAGACACCTGCTTCAGTTTCTTGCTTACAATTGCTTTGGCTATTCTGGGCTTCTTATAATTCCAAGTCAAATTCATGACTGCTTTTTCTATTTCCATGAAAAATGTCATTGGAATTTTTGCACTAAATATATATAGAACTTTTGGTATTATAGCCATTTTGACAATGGTAATTCTGTCTATCCAAGAACATAGGAGATATTTCCAACTTCTAAGGTTTTCTTCAATTTTTTGTAGTGTTCTGTAGTTTTCATTGTTAAGGTCTATCACGTCTTGTGTTAGATTGAGTCCCACCTCTTTTGTTAGATTGATTCCCAAGTATTTTATATATTTTTGAGGCTGTTCTGAATGGGATAATTTTCCTGATTTTTCTTTCAGTTGATTCACCACTAATAAATAGGTGCACAATTGATTTATGGGTGTTAATTTTGTATTCTGCTAGTTTGATGAACTCATTTATCAGTTCTAGAAGTTTTCTGGTGGAGTTTTTGTGTCTTCAAAATACAGAATCATGTCATCAGCAAATAGGGATAGTTTGAGTTCTTTTCCTTTTTGTGTTCCTTTACTTTATTCTAATTTCTCTGGCTAGAGCTTCTAGGATATGTTAAATAGGAGTGATGAAATAGGGCATTTCTCTCTAGTTTCAGTTTTTAAAGGGAATGCTTTCAATTTTTCAATTTGGAAGGATGTTGGATTTAACATACAGCTCTTACAATGTTGAGGTATGTTCCTACTATCCCTAGTTTTTGTAGTGTTTTGAACATGAATGATACTGTTTTTACAAATGCTTTTTCTGCATCAGTTGAGATGATCATATGATTCTTATCTTTAAGTTCACATATATCGATTTCCATTTGTGGAACCAGCCTTGCATCCCTGGGATGAACCTCACTTAATTGTAGTGTACGATCATGTTATTTTTTATTTCTTGGAAGTTCTGTTTATGGTCTCTTAACACCTTTTCTCCATGGTCAACTTTATTTTTAAGATTATACATTTTGCGGTCATTGCCTGTAGGTGATGCTTTTCATGAATTTTTAACTTGGTTTATTGATTGCTTCATTTTGAGGACTTCTACTTGATTTTTTTCAGAATCTCTATCTTTATTGAAGTGATCTTTCATTTTCTATACTTTTTCTTTTTTTTTAACTCCTTTCCTTATCCTTTACCTTACAGATCAGTTCTACTATGTGCATTCTAAACTCCTTCTCCTACATTTCTTCCAGTATGGTGTCAATGACTTCTCTTTTTGAATTATCTTGGAGTGTTTGGGGTGATTTGTTCCTATATGCAGATCATGGATATGGGAGAATGATAGTTGACTATTGTAAGCTTAATCAGGAGGTGACTCCAATTGCAGCTGCTGTAGCAGATGTGGTTTCTTTCTTGAGCAGATTAATTCATCTTCTGGTACCTGATATGCAGTTATTGATCTGGCAAAAGCTTCTCCATCCCTGTGCATAAGGACCACCAGAAACAATTTGCTTTCAGCTGGCAAGGCCAGCAATATACCTTCACTGTCCTCCTCAGGGGTACGTCACCTGTCCAGCACAGTGTCACAGCTTAGTTCTCAAAGATCTTGATCGCTTCCTCTTCCATGAGGATTACACTGGTCCGTTATATCAACAATATTATGTTGATTGGATCAACTGAGCAGGACGTAGCAATCACTCTGAACTTGCAAGTGGAACGTTTGTATATCAGAGCATGGGGGAAAAATCCCACTAAAATTCAAGGGCCTTCAACTTCAGTAAAGTTTCTAGGAGTCTAGAGGTGTGGGGCCTGCCAAATATCCCTTCTAAGGTAAAGGATAAGTTGTTGCATCTGGCCCTTCCTACAAATAAGAAAAAAGCACAATGCCCGGTGGGCCTATTTGGATTTTGGAGGCAGCACAATCCTCACATGGGTATGTTACTTTGGCCCATCTACCAAGTGACTAGAAAAGCTTCTTCTTTTGAGTGAGGTCCAAAACAGGAAAAAATCTCTGCAACAGGTCCAGGCTGCTATGCAGACTGCGCTGCCACTTGGGTGATATGACTCAGCAGACCCATTGGTACTTCAGGTGTCAATGGCATATAGGGACATTGTCTATAGCCTTTGACAGGCCCCCATAGGTGAATCACAGAGCAGGCCATTGGGATTTTGGAGCAACACCCTGCAGTCATCATCAGACAATTACTCTCCCTTGAGAAACAGCTTTCAGCCTGGTACTGAGCCGTAGGGGAAACTGAACACCTGACCATAGGCCATCAGGTTACTATGATCTGAGCTGCCCATCATGGAAATGCACAACAGCACACTATCATCAAATGGAAGTGGTACATATGTGATTAGGCATGGGTGGAACCTGAAGGCACAAATAGGTTGCTTAAAGAAGTGACCCAAATACCCATGGTTCCTCCTCATACTGCAGTACTTCTGTCCCTCAGCATGAACCTATGGGTTCATGGGATGTACATTATGATCAATTAACAGAGGAAGAGAAGACTAGGACCTGATTTACAGACAGTTCTGTAGATACCACCCTGAAATGAACAGCTACAGCACTACTGCCCCTTTCTGGAACAGCCCTGAAGGACAGTGGTGAAGGGAAATCTTCACAATGGGCAGAACATAAGGCAGTGCAACTGGTTGTACATTTTGTCTGGAAGGAACAATGGCCAGATGTATGACTGTTTACTGATTCATGGGCCATGGCCAATGGTTTGGCTGGCAGGTCAGAGAACTGATAAGAACATAACTGGAAAATTGGTGACAAGGATATTTGGGAAGGAGATATGCAGATAGACCTCTCTGAATGGGCAAAGGATGTGAAGATATTTGTGTCTCAAGTAAATGCCCACTAAAAGGTGACCTCAACAAAAGAGGAATTTAATAATCACATAGATAGGATGACCTTATCTGTGGATAACAGTCAAATTCTTTCTCCAGCTACCCCTTTCATTTCCCAGTTGACTCACGAACAAAGTGGTCATGGTGGCAGGGATGGCTCAGCAGCATGAACTTTCACTCACCAAGGCTGATTTGGCTACAGCCTCTGCTGAGTACCTAATTTGCCAGTAGCAGAGACTGACTGTAAGCCCCAGAATGGCAACATACCTCAGGGAGATCAGCCAGCAACCTTGTGGCAGGTTGATTATATTGGACAAACTTCCATCATGGAGGGGCAGCTGTCCCTCTTATTCTATATATGGATTTGCCTTCCCTGCACATAGCGCTTCAACCAAAACTATCATCTGTGAACTTACAGAATACCTTATTCATCATCATGGTATTCTGCACAGCCTTGCTTCAGACCAAGGAACTCACCTCACAGCCAAAGTGAGTTAATGGGCTCATGTTCATGGGTTGATCTTTCCCACCATCAAATAACTGGCTTGATAGTATGATGGAATGAACTTTTGAAGATGCAGTTACAATGGGCAATACCTTGCAGGACTGGGGCAAGGTTCTCCAGAAAGCTATACTCTAAATCAGTGTCTAATATATGGTACCGTCTCTCCTATTGCTAGAATTCATGGGTCCAGGAATCAAGGGGTGGAGACAGGAATGGTACCATACACTATTACCCCTAGTAACCCACTAGGAACATTTTCCCTTCTTACTCCTGTACCCTTATGCTATGCTGACCTAGAAGTCTTAGTTTCAAAATGGGGAATGCTTCTGATGGTAGACACAACAATGATTTCGTTAAAATGGAAGTTAAGACTCCCCCCTGGCCACTTTGGGCTCTTCATACCTCTGAGTCACAGTCTAAAAGAGGAGTTACAGTGTCGGTGGGGGTGATTGATCCAGATTACCAAGGGAACAAGGACAATTACTCTACAATAGAGGTAAGGAAGTGTACTTCTGTAGTGCAGGAGATCCCTTAGGTCTTCTCGTGGTATTACCCTGTCCTGTGTGTGTGTGTGTTTAATATTTTTAGTTGTCAGTGGGCCTTTATTTATTTATATGCGGTGCTGAGAATTGAACCCAGTGCCTCACACATGCCAGACAAGTGCTCTACCACTGAACCACAACCTCAGCCCCCGCCCTGTGCTGTTATTAAGGTCAGTGGGAAACTACAACAAGCCAATTCAGGCCAGACTACAAATATCTCAGACCCTTCTGGAATGAAGATGTGGTTCACACCTCCAGGTAAAGGACCAAGACCTGCTGAAGTGCTTGCTGATGGTAGAGGGAATGCAGAATGGGTAGTAGAAGAAGGTAGTCATGAATACCAACTGTGGCCATGTGAGCAGTTATGGAAATGAGGATCGTAATTTCCATTGATATTTCTTCCCTATTCTGTTAAGAATATATGTGTGCATACTTACACATGCATTAAGAGGAAATGTTTGTTACTCTCTTGATATTCATCATGTAATGTAATATTGATTGACTTAACATCAGTACTTAAAGAAATGTTTTTATTTTTCCCTCTATTCCAGGGAAAGAACTAGTGCATTTCTGGTTGTACTAAGGAGAGTTATGTTAGGCATAATTGTGACCTTGTCCTGTGTTTATTTGGAGTTTAATTATGATATAAAATGTCAGGTTTGGATATCAAGTTAGCCAGGGGTAAACTTGTAATTGTTGATTTAAGTTGTTAACTTGAGTGAATTAAGAGATACCAAAGATTAAGAGGATTCTAGATGTGTGAGTGAGTGTATCTCTGGGAATGATTGGCATGTGGGATAGAAAACTGAAGTGGAGACCCTCCCTAATGTGGGCTCTCATTTTCATTTATAGGCTTTATTGTATTGGCTTTATTGTTGGAAGTCCTAAAGCAGACCACAGTCCTGTAGGATTTTACTTTATTCTATCTCCTGTTCAATACACCTCATAACTTCCTTGCATTTTCAGTAAGAGAAACAACACTTGTATTTTTCCAAGTGTCTAAAAATTATAAAATACAGCTCATAACAACTTAGGAATAAGAGGAAGAAATCAAAGAATGTACAAGGATCAAAAGCTGTAGTTTCTACTTTATTTCCTTTATTATCCTTAAATGTGTCTCCGTAGTGTCTTTAAAAAAAAAATCCACAATCTAAAAATGTTCATCATCTCTAGTGATTAGAGAAATACAAATCAAAACTACTCTAAGATTTTATCTCACTCCAGTCAGAATGGCAATTATCAAGAATATAAGAAGATATACAATTGATCAACAACTATATGAGAAAATATGCAACATCTCTAGCAATTAGAGAAATGCAAATCAAAACTATTCTAAGATTTTATCTCCAATCAGAATGGAAATTGTCAAGAATACAAGCAACAATAAGTGCTAGTGAGGATGTGGGGGAAAACGTACATGCATAATTTGCTGGTGGGACTGCAGATTGGTGCAACCACTATGAAAAGGGGAATGGAGAGTCCTCAGAAAACTTGGAATAAAGCCACCATTTGGCCCAGCTCTCCCACTCCTCAGTTTACACCCAAAGGACTTAAAATCAACATACTACAGTGATGCAGCCACATCAATGTTTCTAGCAGCTCAATTCACAATAACCAAATTATGGAACCAACCTAGATGCCCTTCAATGCCTAGAGCATGGATAAAGGAAATGTGGTACATATACTCATGGAATATTACTCAGCCTTAAAGAAGAGTGAAATTATGGCATTTGCAGGTAAATGGATGGAGTTGGATAATATCATGCTAAGCAAAATAAGCCTAACCCAAAACACCAAAGGCTAAATGTTTTCTTTGATAAATGGATGCTAACCCATTATGAGGAGGGGGAGAATGAAGGAATTTTGAATTGTGCAGGAGAAGTGACAGGAGGAGAGGGATGTGGAGATGGAAAGGACAGTGGAATGAGATGGATATTATAATCCTGTATATGGGTACGATTACACTATTGGTGTGACTCCTCACTATGTTCAGCAAGAGGAAAGAGGAATGTGTCAAAATACATTCTACTGTCATGTATAATTAATTAGAACAAATTTTTTAAAGCCACAATCTGAAATTGATTTATAAATTTTCAAAAATTTAATATTTTTATGTGAAAATTTGTTTTTTACATATAAGATTTGACATTTTATCTATGTGTATATAAATCCCACTAAATATTTGAACTCAAATTTATCAATGAATGTCTCCTTAGAGGTCGACCTCATTGCAATTCAAAAGTTTCTCTTGTACCAATGTTATTGGAATCACAAGAGAACTCATATGTATTCAGAAATCCAGGCCCCATTGCTGAACTACTCAATCAAAGTCTGCCTTTTAGTAAATCTCTGATTCATCCTTGTACAACTAAAATTTGAGAATTTTCCTTAATTGCCATGATTTTTCACCTGACAATCATGCAATTTATTTTAAAATATAAAAAGCAATTAAATGTATGTTCTCTTATTGATTCTTTAATTTTACATTTTATTTCATAAAAGTGGAGTTTATCCACTCTTTTGACCTTATTTTGTTCTCTTTCCTCAGATAATAGAGAATATCACAATGTTTAAAAGTATGCTATTGAATAATTCACTTACCTACATGCAAGCCATTTCTACTCTCATTTCAACTTCCATCAAATTAAATCTCTATGATAGATCATTTGCTCAATGTGCTGTGTATTTGCCTATTCTTATTTCAGGATTCATTTACATTCAGGGATATAGCCATTGATTTCTCTGAGGAGGAATGGGAATGTCTTGAGCCTGCTCAGCGCAATTTATATAGAGATGTGATGTTAGAGAACTACAGAAACCTGGTCTTCCTGGGTAAGCATGACTTCCCTTCATCATTCCTAATTAATTATCAATATTTAATTTCCTTCCCCTGCAGAGTATATTTTGGGAGTTTCTGCTTTGAATTAGTGGATTCAAATTCTTGGTTTCAAGAAAAATGGGCAATTTTTTTTGGTACAGACAAGAAAATATTAATGACATTCCTTTTAGTCTTTAATGGGTGCGATGTGAATCCTTCACTTTAGATACATGGCACTTAGAGTAATTCTGTGATGTAAAATATTGGGGCCTACACATAGAATTCTGCCATATGAGTATTCTTTTTAATGACATTTCAGTTAACATAATGTACTTTAGATTTATCCTTATAAATTTTGCAAAATTTCTTACTTTTGACTTGAAAAATATTCTATAGTTTTTATATTCCAAATCACCTTTTCCACTCATTTCAAGGATATTTGGTTTGCATCTCCATGATGAATCTGTTGTATAATATTGTAACAAACATTGGTGTGCAAATATTTCTTAATTTGCAATATATGTGAGGGCTTAGTACCATTGGCAGAATTGTGTATGCTTATCTGTATAACTTGCTATTGCATTAAAAATTAAATTCTGTGGCTTATGATGTGATTTTAAGTCATGAAACAGCATTCTTTCAATTTTGTTTTTGTTTTGAATATTTTTTGGGTATTCATACAATTTAGAGATTCTATAATATTTCTAGAATTGCTTTATCTGTTTCTGCAAAAAAATTAACTCTGGGAGTTTTATAGATGCTGCCTGAAGTCTCCAGATAACTTTGATTAGTACAAATGTCTTCTAATTTTATCTTTCAGTTCTTGAACAAGATCATGTTCAAGTGCTCAGTTAATTGCCACATATTTATGGATTTTTGAATATTACTTCTACTTATAATTTCTAATTTTATTCCATGATATTTCAGAACATAATTTTAATATTTTTCATATTGGTTAACTAAGAGTTAAGAGTTTTGTTTCCTAAGAGTTGGTCTATTTAGTATAGTATTCCATTTGCTATTGAGAATATTGAGTATATAAGTCTAATTGGTTTAAAATATTTTTCAAAGTCTTTTGTTTCATGATTATGATTTTATTTGACTTTCTTTTACTTTACAGTAAATAGGGATTGATGTCTCCTAGTATTGCAGTGTTGCTTTCTATTTTGATATTCAGTTCTCTCAGTCTTAGCTTTTTGTATTTGAGAAATATGCTGTTAGTTGCAAGTGTATCTACTCTTATCCACAGAAAAGTTTCTTTTATCTTTATATAATATTCTACTTTGCCTCTTTTCAAAATATTTTTTATTTATAAAATCTCATATAACTTTGTTTTAAAGCCATATTTTTCTTTTTCTTTGTTGTACTATTTTTAATTGATTTTTTTTTTCATTTAAAAACCAGCCAACCATAGATTATAGAGTCATTTTGTAAACAGTGTGGAAATTTTGAAATAAATGATAAGCACAGAGCTACATGGTTATAATCCGCTAATTGGAGGCTTTCATGTTTGAAGCAAGTCATAGCAATTTAGCAACAGCATATCTCAAAATTAACAACTTTAAAAAAACTTGTCTTGCAGTTCCATGATACAGCAGCTTGGGGCTGCTGGGGTTTTTAAAAAATTAAAAGCACAGCGATCCAGTGATCCAGAAGTGCAAGTACTTAATGCGTATCAACAGGACATTAAATCCACATGTTGAAGAGAGAGTTCTGCTATTGCATTCAGGGCAAGCATTTTTAACATCAGTGAAGATATGGACTCAACCTATGTGCCCAACAATGGTTGAATGAATAAAAATATGGTCTTTATACACAATTAATACTTAGCCATAAAAAAGAAATATCTTGACATTTAAAGTCACAGTGAATATATGTGCAGGACTTTGCATTAAGTGAAATAAGGCAGATACAGAAAGTGAGTTGCAGGAACATCTGACTCATGTGGAATACAGAAATGCAGAGAGTAAAGTTGTGGTCACCAGGTATTGTATTTGTGGAGTGTTGCCATATTGTTGGTCAAAGTCTAAAGTTTTATTTTAGTGGGCAGAAGAAGGTCAAGAGTTCTGTCATACCACGTGTGAGTACAGTGTATCGATGAATGTTAACAAAATGAATGCAATACTTTCTAAGCACAAAACTGATAATTATATGAAAATATGCATGTGTTAATTCGCTAGATTTATTCATTTCATCATGTGTATATATTTTAAAATATCATGCTGTACTTACATAAAGTTTAATATGTCAGTGAAACAAATCAGAAATAACACATTTAAAAATAAAAAGCAAGTCATTTGTCTTGACTACTATGTGTTGGCTTCATCCCAGCAATACGGAAATAGGTTGTGCAAGGTATTTATTGCATCTCAATCTTGTTTTCATGGTACCTCCAGGTCTCAATGTAATAGTAGATAGAAACCAGTATTCAGACAGACCCCAAGAAAATCATAAGTGTTTACATTTGTTTCATATTTCCCTTATTCCACTTAGAGAGAAGGGAGTTAGAAGCCTTTTTCTTTTTTAATAATTTCTCAATGCTATATTATGGTCATGGAAAGGTTATGGTTGATAAAAGTAATACACTTTCCTTCCCACTACTATATTTCTCTTCTTAGTAATGTACTCATCTTGAATACTATGATCTCTGAAATGGTTTGCATAGCTCTCAGAAAGTAATTTTGTCTGTACATTTTTATTTATATATTTTGAGAGTAATGATGCCTTTAGATTTACTCTTCTGCTACCCTGCTGATGTCCTGACATTGATATAATTGCACATGTGATGTTTACAAAACATTCATTCCAGTCTAGTAGGTAAAATAATTATTATTTTCATATATTTCAGCCATTACTTCTCACCATACCCAAGAATTTTCACCAGAGGAGGCCATAAAACATTTATTTCAACATGTGATAAAGGAAAAGAATGGAAATTATGACCTTGACTATTCACAAATAAGGAAAATATGGGAAACTGTTTGTGAGAATAAAAGTAACAAATTATGTAATAAGGAACAAGACCTATTAGCCATGACTTTTCCTAATAAAAATTTCTCTGTCAACAGACATCAAGAACATTTAATATCTCAGAAAATAATTCAACTTATGCCTGTTACTTTTCAGGAGCTATATAGATTTTTAAGAATAAATTCACAGCAATTCTTGAAGCATTTATTTTTACTTAATGAAAATGTGGAACATTTGAAAAAACACCTAGTCCATGCTTCAATTTTTAATTTGACCACTTTCAAAGGTAGTATTGAGTTAAACTTCCAGTCAAACGTTTTCATAGACAAGAGATTTAAAACTGAAGGACAAGTTTCTAAAAGTGATCATTTTAAGAGTACCTTTACAAAATGTCCATTATTCTGCAACAAACAAATAATTTCTCCTTGTGCCCAAACATGCAAATTTAAAAACTGTGAGAAAGTCCATATTTGCCCATTATTGCTTAATAAGAATTTAAATATAGATTTCTGGAAAGTATGCTGCATACATAGTGAAACAAATAACACTTTTATCCAGGTCACTACCCTAAATAATTACCAGTGTGTTTATATTGGTGATGTAAAATATGAATATAGAGAAATTTATAAAAACTTTAGCTTTGATTGCAATACCAGAAAAAATCAGTATACTCAGTTTTCAAAGAACCTTTACAAAGGTGAAAAAAGGGGAAAAGTCTTACTTCAATGCTCAGAATTTATTGGTAATACAAATATTCATAGGCAAGACAAGTCTCACAAATATAAGTTATGTGAAAGAGCTCTTAATCAAATTGCAAACCTCACCCAATACAAGAGAATTCCTACTGAAAAAGAGTCATATAGGTTCAAAGAATGTATCAAGGCATTTGATTGTTCAACGCTTTCTAAACAGCACCAATATTATTTCAGAGATAAGCCCTACAAATTTAAAGAATGTGACAAAGCTTTTAATCAAATGTCACCCCCTGTTAAACACCAGACAACTCATACTGCAGAGAAGCCCTGTAAATGTAAAGAATGTGTCAAAGCCATTAACCATTTCTCAACCCTTTTTGAACACCCAAGAGGGCATAACAATGATAAAACCTACAAATATAAAGAATGTGATGAAGTTGTTAATCAAAGCTCACTTGATACTCAATATCAGAGAATTCATCCTGGAGAAAGAGACTACAATTGTAAAGAATGTGAAAAATCCTTAAAGAATTCTTCACCTACTCAATACTGCAGGAGTCATACTGAAGAGAAGTCCTATGAATGTAAAGAATGCAACAAAAATTTTAATAAGATTCAAAACCTTACTTGCCACCAGAGAATTCATACTGGAAAGAAACTCGACAAGTGTGAAGAATGTGACAAAACGTATTATCAAAGGTCACATCTTATTGACCACCAGAGAAGTCATACTGGGGAGAAGCCATACAAATGTGAAGAATGTGGCAAAGCTTTTTATCGAAGATCTCACCTTATTAGCCACCAGAGAATTCACGCTGGGGAGAAGCCCTACAAATGTGAAGAATGTGGTAGAGCTTTTTATCAAAGATCACACCTTGTTTCCCACCAGAGAATTCACACTGGAGAGAAGCCTTACAAATGTGAAGAATGTGGCAAAGCATTTTGTCGAAGATCACACCTTGTTGGCCACAAGAGAATTCATACTGGAGAGAAGCCCTACAATTGTGAAGAATGTGGCAGAGCTTTTAGTGAAAGAAAATCACTTGCTCAACACCAGAGTATTCACACTGGAGAGAAACCCTACAAATGTGAAAATGGTGACAAAACTTTTATTGAAAAATCACATCTTATCGATAACCACGGTATTCATACTGGGGAGAAGCCCTACAAATGTGAAGAATGTGGCAAAGTTTTTTCTAAAAGTTCAAACCTTATTTGCCACCAGAGAATTCACAGTGCAGAGAAGTCCTACAAATGTGAAGAATGTGGCAAAGGTTTTAGTGGAAGAAAATCCCTTACACAGCACAAGAGTATTCACACTGGAGAAAAACACTACACATGTGAAGTGTGTGACAAAGCTTTTATTAGAAGATCACACCTTATTAATCACCACAGTATTCATACTGGAGAGAAGCCCTACAAATGTGATGAATGTGACAAAGCTTTTTGTCGACGATCTCACCTTATTTGCCACCAGAGAATTCATACTGGAGAGAAGCCCTACAAATGTGAAGAATGTGGCAAAGCTTTTTATCAAAGATCACACCTTATTACCCACCAAAGAAGTCATACTGGAGAGAAACCTTACAAATGTGAAGAATGTGGCAGAGCTTTTTCTCAAAGATCACACCTTGTTTCCCACCTGAGAATTCATACTGGAGAGAAGCCTTACAAATGTTCAGAATGTGGCAAAGTTTTCACCCAAAGATCAAACCTTACTGGCCACCTGAGAATTCATACTGTAGAGAAGCCCCACAAATGTGAAGAATGTGGTAGAGCTTTTTATCAAAGATCACACCTTGTTTCCCACCAGAGAATTCACACTGGAGAGAAGCCTTACAAATGTGAAGAATGTGGCAAAGCATTTTGTCGAAGATCACACCTTGTTGGCCACAAGAGAATTCATACTGGAGAGAAGCCCTACAAATGTGAAGAATGTGGCAGAGCTTTTAGTGAAAGAAAATCACTTGCTCAACACCAGAGTATTCATACTGGAGAGAAACCCTACAAATGTGAAAACTGTGACAAAGCTTTTATTCAAAAATCTCATCTTATTGATCACCACGGTATTCATACTGGGGAGAAGCCCTACAAATGTGAAGAATGTGGCAAAGCTTTTTATCGAAGATCACACCTCATTTGTCACCAGAGAATTCATACTGGAGAGAAGCCCTACAAATGTGAAGAATGTGACAAAGCTTTTTATCAAAGATCACACCTCATTTGCCACCAGAGAATTCATACTGGGGAGAAGCCCTACAAATGTGAAGAATGTGGCAAAGCTTTTTATCGAAGATCACATCTTATTGGCCACCAGAGAATTCATACTGGAAAGAAGCCCTACAAATGTTAGGAATGTGGCAAAGTTTTTAACAAAAGAGTATCACTTAGTCAACACCAGGGTATTCGTACTGGAGAAAAACTTACAAATGTGAAAAATGTGACAAAGCTTTTATTGAAAAGTCACACCTTAGTGATCACCACATTATTCATACTGGGGAGAAGCCCTACAAATGTGAAGAATGTGGCAAAGTTTTTTCTCAAAGATCAGATCTTGTTTGCCTCCAGAGAATTCCTACTGCAGAGAAACCTTCCAAATGTGAAGAATGTGGTAAAACTTTTTACTAAAGGTCACACCTTATTTGCTGCAAGAGTATTCATACAGGAGAGAGGCCCTACAAATTGAAGAATGTCATTGAAACTTTTCTTCAAGGAGCATGCTTTATTGATCACCACGGTATTCATGATGGAGTCCTACAAATGTGAAAAACATGGCAAAGCTTTTAATCAAATATTAAAGGTTTCTTAATATTGAATAATTCATACTTAAGAGAAGCTCTATCAAAGAGAACATTGTGCCAATTCCTTCAGGGATGGTTCAACTCTTATTCCACACATAGGAATCATAACAGAGAAATTATACAAATGTAAAAAGGACCAGTCTCTAACAGTTGTTCACAGCTTACTCAGCAACTGAGAATGTATATTTGTGAAAGAATACACATGAAAAATTGTTGGCAAATTCCTTAGCTATTGCTCAAACATTACTAAAGACTGGAGAGTTCATAGTGTGAAAATATATTTAATGCGTTCAAACCTGTATTTAAATTTTCAACTTTTTTTGGCATCAGAAACCTAATACCTCTAGTGAAGGTGGCACCGCATTTGTCCAAAATATATGCCTTAGATAGCAGCAAAATATTTACAATAAATAAACAACCTCAATAAATATTTTAAAATCATAATAAAGTTCTTCATCTTCTATCTTGATGCATATGAGGATTAGTAAGAAAAAATCATTTTAATATAGAAAATGGGTAATTGCCTTTAATTTTACATAAAGTATATTAAACATCATTAGCTGTTGTGGTATAATGAAATTCTGAAAATAGCCTAGTGCAGATACCTCATTTAAAAGGATATAAATTTCTTATACACCAAAGATTACTTAATATTCTCCCTTTTGAAAACTAGAGAAAACATAATTTTCACATAGTTGATTATATAAGAATTCTATTTTTGAGATTTATTTTTTGTACTGTGAATTGAATTCAGGGGCACTTAACATACACATACACAGATCTCTTTTTATTTGTTTTAGGATCTCACTAAGATTCTTAGGGTCTCAAGTTATTGAGGCTGGCTTTGAACTTGTGAAACTCCTTCAAAATCACAGGAATTACTGGCATGGGCTGCCATATCCAGCTAACAGTGCTTTTTATAACCTATATTTACATTTTGTTTGCAGCCTTTTTAAGACTATAAGTCAATGGTTGTTAATAGGTTAACACTGTAATGTATTAATCATGTCATTATGTCATAGATATTACAGTATTCCACTTTATTAAAGGTTCTATGCAACAGTAAGACATACTATTGGATAAATCATGCTGTAACATCTCCATTAACTATTTTAAACATTCTAATCAAACTTTAGTATTTGAGGGATATTATTTGCATTAGTTGTATCTTTATACATTTTTTCTGTTTGGAATTATGAAGAAATTAAATAATAGGCAGGATAAGGGGATATGAGTATGAGCCCCAGATATCCATATCTTGAATTACATCATTTACATTTACCTCATAGAGTGACAACAGAGTGCCCTGAAATTCTGAAGAGTCCTAAAATCCCACTTGGGGGATTATAAAAACCCCAGGGACTAGGGACCTACAGTGCATATTCTGTGAGTACCATATCATTCTTTTTAAAATAACTGATGTGTAACCAAATCAGTCTGGAGTAGTTTTGAGACTTTCTGGATTGACCCTGATTCATCTGACAACACAAGACCAAGTGATCTGAAGGGCCAAGTCTCCCTCCCCAAGGACAAAAGGAACCACGGAGTCACTATGCTCTTAGCTGGGGCAATGCTATGATCTTCATCCATGGAGGAAAGTAAACCATATTTCCATATAATTTAATGTATGATAAAGCACATTTTTTTAGTGATGCTGGGGTAATGTGTCTTAATGTCTGAATGTAATGACATTTCTTTACTAAAAATTCACATCACACCATAATAAATTTACATACTGGCACCAAATTATGGAGTCATTTCTTTGAAAGAGATTTTCAATTCTGTCCTCATTTGATGCAAATAAGCTTTGCTATATGTAAAAATTGCATTTGTGTTTGTGGGGCTTTTTGGTTTTATATTATTTTGGTCTTGTTGGGTTGAAATTTAGAGCATCACACATACTAGGTCAGTGGTCCATTACTGAGCTATGTGCTCAGCCTGGACACAACTATTCCAATTCAATTCCCAGCAAGAAGTGGACCCACTGAGTTTGGTAACCAAGACAATCAGGTAAGCTCATGATTGCCTGGATAGAACCTAGATCCTCTGACAACACAATGAGATTCCCAAGACCAGCATGATGGGAGGGGTTAGGTCTCATTCACTAGGGACAATAAGGAACAATTGGGGCTACTCGTTCTTCATACCAGGAAAGAAAAATTTTCTCCCCATCTAAAAATAAGGAGGGAGCAAGGAATCACCTGCATTTGGACACCTGGAACAATCAGAGCTCACTCCATTAGGAAATAAATACACCAATATTCAGAATTACTTATTCTTCCCTTGTGCACTTCAAGAAGAGAGTATCCCGGACCGATTGTCATGTCTCTCTGATACACTCATAAAGTTTGGTGTATAACTCCCCAAGCCAAGTACAGTTGAGGGATTATGAGGTAAAGGTAGACCTGCTTATGGACCCTTAGCACATTAGCAAAGCAGCACTTCCAACTGTTGTCATTATGTGTTTTGCCTTATTCTGGGATTTGGGGCTGGCATTCTGGCTAAAATAGTGTTGATTCTTGAAAATATTTTGCTCAGCAAAAGAAGTCAGGCAAAAGTCAAATACTGCCTATTCAAAGTAAATGATATATATGGAATAGGTAAATTTATGCATAGAAAAAAATATAGTGGTGGTTATCAGGAACTGCAAAGAGAGATTGGGAGTTAGTGTTTAGAGTTTACTGCGTTTCTATTTAGGGTGACTAAAATGTTCTAGGTGGTTATAATTGTGCAATGATGTGAATGCACTTAATGTAATTTATTATACTTAATATGATTAAAACAAAAAAATGGCTAAAATGGCAGTACTAGGCACGTCAGCATACACCTTTAATCCCAGTGACTTGGAAGTCTGAGGCAGGACCATCTCAAGTCAAGTTCAGCCTAGGTGACTTATAAGTACCCCATCTTAAAATTAAAAAAAGAAAAAAGTTAAAAAGGGATGGGAATAAAACTCAGTGGTAGAGTGTTCCATGGTTAAATTCCCAGTATACCCCTCTCACTCTTTCTCTCTCTCTCTCTCTCTCTCTCTCTCTCTCTCTCTCTCTCTCTCTCTCCTCACACACACACACACACACACACACACACACACACACACACACACACTGTGCTTCAAGGGCAAGTTTTTAAATTTGTATTCGCAATACTGGCAAACAATCACTGGGCCTTGTTTATGTTTTGCAAGCACTGTATCACTGATTTATGTTCACTTTCATTTTTGAATTGATGTCTTGCTAAATTTCTGAGACTGACCTTGAACTTCCATTTCTCCCATCTCAGCACCTGAGTAGCTATGACTACATGAATGAACCACCTTGCCTAGTACTAAATTGTATACTTAAAATGGTGAATACTTTTTATATAAATTATATGTCAGTTTAAAACAGAAAGAAATCATGGTTGTTTGTTGGGAGGGGACTGTGTGGTATTACTTCCAATGCTTCCATTATGATTCATTCTGTCATTTGACAATATAGGTATTTGTGCTTTTTTCAGTTTCTTTGTTGTTATTTTTACTTTGTCTATTTGAAACAATTGTGAAGTGAACATGGATAAATGTTAATTCAGGTAAACTTCCGTGCCCCTGTGCTTCCCCAGACATGCCATATCTCAGTGGACTGAGGTGGAGCGTGCAACTTAATGATACCAAGAGATGGTGAGTGCATGGGGCTTCTTCCCTCTGCCTCAGGTACTTTCTCAGTTACACAAAGGAACCTGCAAGAACTTTATGTTTGTATTCTCCTATTATTTAGTCAGCTCTCACTACAATTAGAAATTAAATATCCCTGTATTAACCTGAAGCATCAACTCAAAGTGCAGGGATTTAAAAAGTAGATCAGCAGTCAGCAAACTCAGATCACTGTCTTTTTACTAGATGCACATGTGCAATATGATAATAGGGAAAACCTAGCATTCATGCACACATTAAGCTGTATTTTTATCAAAATAGTCCCCTCTAGGGCTGAGGGTGTAGCTCAGTGGAAGAGCACTTGCCTTGCATGTGAAAGACCCTCAGTTTGATTCCCCATATGCTCCCCCTAAACTGGAAAGCATAAGGGTTATGACGTTCCTCTCAGAGATGACTCATTTTCTGTCCCTCACACTTGATAGTGCTTTCTGTACTAATAAACTTGCTCTAATTTAACTAATTTTGTCTTCTCTGAAATTCTCTTCTGCAAAAATACAAGATCTAAGAATACAATGCAACCCCCAGATTCCTGGAACCATAGCCAACAACAATACCAGTTCCTCATTTATTTATTCATATTTTTTATTTTAAGGCAGGGTCTTACTTAGATCCCAAGACTGGTCTCAAACTTGAGATTCACCTGAATCAGCCTCCCTGGCCCTGTAGGCTTGTGCCAGCAGACCTGAAGACCTGTTTGGGGTTTTTGGGTTTGGGGTTTGTTTTTGGTTTTTGGTTTTTGGTTTTTTTGCCTTTTAAAAAAAAATTATACCTTCACTATTGATACATGTATATGATACCGGGACCCAAAATACGAAAGCCACAATTCCAATGGTACAGTCTGACTCTTAGTATATGAGGTTATGTAACAGGAGGAGATTCCATGGAGAGGAACATCAACTCAGAAAAAGTGGGGTGCATGGCAGAAAAGAATTTTATCATTCTTCATTTCAGAGATTTGAAAAACTAATAAGGAATGCAGATACACATTCAAGGAAGAATACAGGACATCTCCAGAGGGAGGTAATAATAAATTCTTGGTCTGAGGTGTTGAGAAAGAGAGAGGGACATTTGATTGGGACTAAAATAGAGGTAGGGTCATGGCAGAGTTATGTGATTTCACACCAGTTTTTCTAGATTTGCTCATTGTTCTGAAACATGCTAGTATTTTGTGGGCAAGGATGTTGACCTAGGAGGAATGCTGGGTTATTGGAGTTGCTTGTTTTCAATTTCAAACTTCATGGAAATTCTCGTGTTCTAGTTTTTTATGGGTTTTCTATTTTGAGGATCAGTATATCATTTTTCTTTGTATCTCAAAATTTCTATCTCAACTGGACATGTTCCAAAGTTTTTATGGTCCTCAAGTCTTCCAAGAGCAACTAAGAAATTATCACTTGGTTGGTAAAGCAACTGGCAGTGGTTTGAACATGGAAGTCTTCAGAGAATGCTAATTATTAGATTTCTATTTTCTTTATTTATTTAGTTATATACTCTTATGGTTTCAGCAGTAGCCCACAATTATAGTCCACAAACCAATGATCCAGCCAGTATCACTGGGAAACTTGTTAGAAAGGTGCCTTCTTGAGCTTCACTCTTGAATTTCAGCCTCAGAACCTTTGTGGGTGGGACCCACTCAGTGCATCTTAATGATGCCCTCAAGACACATCTGCTGTGTGCTAAAGACTGACCACCAAGCGTTTCCATATGGACAACCCACTCAGTGGCAAAAAGTATCCCATCTGGACACATTTTAGAAATGTAGAATCCCAGGAAACACTAAACCCACTATATTAGAAGCCTCCTCTACCTTGGTCTCCAGGGAGATTAAGTCTGAGAAACTTTGTTCTATATTACCAAGTCTGCATAATGTGTTGAGGACATCTTCAAAAGGTTAGAAATGGGATAGTTTAAGTGGAGAAATGGTGAAATAATTTCAAAGCACAGCAAACTGCTTAATAAACTGCAGGGTGATGGCAGAGCTCAGAACGCTGCAAGGTAAAAAGAGGGGGTCTTCAGGGAAGACTACAGCATAAGCACTTTGAATTCCAGATGAATTCCCAGGAGAAAGAATTTTGGAAAATATTGAGAAGCTGGAGAGTTTTCTCCAAAGTGGAGGAGAATAAAGGAACAGTAAGTTGGTGTCTTATGCAAGCATGCATCTGTAGATGCTTGGAAAGTAACATGTAGGGCAATATGGAAGCTCCTCCAATGGGGAAGGAACATGTGAAGGGTCAGGGTAGATGGAGGTAGGACACATGCCTACACAGGCCAGTGACTCCTTGAATCCCCATTTCCTTCAAAACTTTCCTATCACTATCTTGCAGGTAGCTGTCCAGTGGCAGAATGAAAATTCAATGAGTTATAGCCCATTGAGAATTAGGCTTCCATTTCCCCAAATGTAGCCTGTGGACCACAAAAACTTCCAGCTGTCCCTGAGCTGCCCAGTGGTACAGCCCTTGCACACTGTTACCAGCACCTCCTGCATACTCCCACAAGTCCAATTCCGTGGAGCCCACATTCACCAGGCGTCCCAGGGACTATGAAGTCTGGGTCCTATGGCTACTTATGTCCATAAATGGATACCTGGGTACTTCCCGTCTGCATCACAGGAGCATGCACCAAGACTCTGGCCATGCTGAGTAAAGTAGGTGGTGTCCCTGTGGGACCAGATTTGCTATTGCTGTTCTCTTGGGCATGGTAAATCTACATATACTTAGTGTTGCTCTCATTGCCCTACCCCCAGTAGGTAGCATCAGAATTTAGGGAATTCAAGGTCATATAGAGGGGTGGCAGAAATGAGGGGATGTCCTTTCCATTATTGTTTTCTACCCTCCTGCAAAGACTGTGCCAAGTAATTTTAGAAGTGAATATTCTAACCTTAAACTTTTTTTTTCCGCCTACAGCCTAGGGGTTGTGAATCCCCCTTGTTACCACCTTTCTGGAGAGAAAATATAACATTTAGAATGTGACTACTTTCAGGAGGCAGAATTTCCTACTTGTTTGAATTGAGATGTTGTATTGAATGGGTAACTGATAAGAACTTGGCCAACAGCACGGAAACATTTTAGCAAAGGGTAAATGAGAGCAAAGGCAAGTAGAAGAAAGTTAACACCTAAGGGAAATTTATTGCTGGGTTATTTCTGCAGTGCTGGCAGATGGGTGGGGATATCAATGCTAACATTTGCTTCTACTCTTACCAGAGAAGGCCTGGCACGTGACAGGACATTGGACAGGACTCCTGAAACAGTCTGGAGTCACTAATTGGCCATGTAACCTCCCTCAACTAGTTTCCTCCACTCTAAAGTGAAAGACAAGAATCAGGGGTGACTGTTTTGGAAAGGAGAATGTCTGTGGGAGACTTCGTGGAGGCAGATGTGAAGTCGCCATCCCCAATTCTTGTATTCTTGCTTGTGAGGATTCGAGGCAAGACATGTCTCTTACTAAAATAATTATTTTAGTAATTATTTAGCTAAGTTTATTAAAGGAATAGAAAATAGAGAAAGAGGACACTCTCAAGGGAGACAGTGAGTCCTCAGAGAGGAGGATGGTGTACCCTCCTGCACTCTCATTTAATTGGGAGGCCCAGAGAAATTTGCAGAGATCCATCCAGGCCTATTGACTTCTGATTGTAAACAGGATGACATCAGACTTTGAAGTTGTCACTGTGCATACTAATGTTCAAGGCAACTCTACTGTAACTTTGGCCCCATGCTGACCGATTCTAATTGGCAATTGTTCTTATAGATATTATGGGTAAGGGGAATTACCTATTTCCCTGAGTTCTGGATTTAGTCTGTTTAACGGTCAAAAATCTCACCCTTTGAGATAACTTTATGTTTTTCTTTTTTTTTTGCAGGCTCCTACATCTCGTGTTTCCTGGGTCTCTCTTTTTTTTTTTTTTTATTGTGAACAAATGGGATACATGATGTTTCTCTGTTTGTACATGGCATAAAGGCATACCATTTGTGTAATCATAAGTTTACATAAGGTAATGTTGTTTGATTCATTCTGTTATTTTTTCCCTTACCCCCACCCCTACCACCCCTCTTTTCCCTCTATACAGTCCATCCTTCCTCCATTCTTGCCCCCCTCCCTAACCCTAACTCTAACCCTAACACTAACCCCTCCCACCCCCCATTATGTGTCATCATCCACTTATTAGTGATATCATTCGTCCTTTGGTTTTTTGACATTGGCTTATCTCACTTAGCATGATATTCTCCAATTTCATCCATTTGCCTGCAAATGCCATAATTTTATCATACTTTATGGCTGAGTAATATTCCATTGTATATACATACCACAGTTTCTTTATCCATTCATCAATTGAAGGACATCTAGGTTGGTTCAACAATCTGGCTATTGTGAACTGAGCAGCTATGAACATTGATGTGGCTGTATCTCTGTAATATGCTGATTTTAAGTTCTTTGGGTTTAGGCCAAGGAGTGGGAGAGCTGGGTCAAATGGTGGTTCCATTCCAAGCTTTCTGAGGAGTCTCCACTCAGCTTTCCAGAGTGGCTGCACTAATTTGCAGCCCCACCAGCAATGTATGAGTGTACCTTTCTCCCCACATCCTCGCCAACACCTGTTGTTGCTTGTATTCTTGATAATCGCCATTCTAATTGGGGTGAGATGGAATCTTAGAGTGGTTTTGATTTGCATTTCTCTTATTACTAGAGATGTTGAACATTTTTCCATATGTTTGTTCATTGCTTGTAGATCTTCTTCTGTGAAGTGTCTATTCATTTCCTTAGCCCATTTGTCGATTGGATTATTTGCATTCTTGGTGTAGAGTTTTTTGAGTTCTTTATAGATTCTGGAGATTAGTGCTCTATCTGAACTATGAGGGGCAAAGATTTTCTCCCACTCTGTAGGCTCTTTCTTCGCATTGCTCATAGTTTCCTTTGCTGAGAGAAAGCTTTTTAGTTTGAATCTATCCCAGTTATTGATTCTTGCTTTTATTTCTTGTGCTATGGGAGTCCTGTTGAGGAAGTCTGGTCCTAAGCCGACATGTTCAAGCTCTACACCTACTTTTTCTTCTCTAAGATGCATGGTCTCTGGTCTGATACCAAGGTGCTTAATCCATTTTGAGTTTAGTTTCATGCATGGTGAGAGATATGGTTTAGTTTCATTCTGTTGCATATGGATTTCCAGATTTCCCAGCACCATAGGTTGAAGAGGCTACCTTTTCTCCATTGCATATTTTTGGCCCCTTGGTCTAGTATGAGAAAATTGTATTTATTTGAGTTTATGTCTGAGTCCTCTATTCTGTATCATTGATCTACCTGTCTATTTTGGTACCAATACCATGCCGTTTTTGTTACTATTGCTTTGTAGTAGAGTTGAAGATCTGGTATTGCAATACCCCCTGCTTCACTCTTTCTGCCAAGGATTGCTTTAGCTATTGTGGGTTTTTTATTCTTCCAGATGAATTTCATAATTGCTTGCTCTATTTCTGTAAGGTACATCATTGGGATTTTCATTGGAATTGCATTGAATCTGTATAGCACTTTTGGTAGTATGGCCATTTTGACAATATTAATTCTTCCTATCCAAGAACATGGGAGATCTTTCCATCTTCTGAGGTTTTCTTGAATTTCTTTCTTTAGTGTTCTGTAGTTCTCATTGTAGAGGTCTTTCACCTCTTTTGTGAGATTGATTCCCAAGTATTTTATTTTTTTCGATGCTATTGTGAATGGGGTAGTTTTCCTAATTTCTCTTTCTGAAGATTCATCACTTATGTATAAAAATGCATTGGATTTATGAGCATTGATCTTGTAACCTGCTACTTTACTGAATTCACTTATGAGTTCTAAAAGTTTTCTGGTGGAATTTCCAGGTTCCTCTAAATATATAATCATGTCATCAGCGAACAGGGATAGTTTGAGTTCTTCTTTTCCTATTCGTATCCCTTTAATTTCTTTGGTTTGTCTGATTGCTCTGGCTAGAGTCTCAAGGACGATGTTGAATAGAAGCGGTGAAAGAGGGCATCCCTGCCTTGTTCCAGTTTTTAGGGGGAACGCTTTCAGTTTTTCACCATTTACAATGATATTAGCCATGGGCTTAGTGTAGATTGCCTTTATAATGTTTAGGAATGTTTCCACTACCCCAATTTTTGCTAGTGTTTTGAGCATGAAGGGATGCTGTATTTTATTGAATGCTTTTTCTGCATCTATTGAAATAATCATGTGATTCTTGACTTTAAGTCTATTGATATGGTGAATTACATTTATTGATTTCCTGATGTTGAACCAACCTTGCATCCCTGGGATGAAACCCACTTGATCATGATGCACTATCTTTTTAATATGTTTTTGTATACGATTTGATAAAATTTTGTTTAGAATTTTTGTGTCGATGTTCATTAAGGATATTGGTCTGAAATTTTCTTTCCTTGATGTGCCTCTGTCTGGTTTTGGTATCAGAGTAATATTGGCTTCATAGAATGAGTTTGGTAGTGTTCCTTCCTCTTCTATTTTATGGAATACTTTGAGAAGTATTGGAATGAGCTCTTCTTTAAACGTTGTGTAGAACTCGGCTGAGAACACTTCTGGTCCTGGACTTTTCTTTGTTGGTAGGCTTTTGATGACTTCTTCTATTTCATTACTTGAAATTGCTCTATTTAAATTGTGTATGTCCTCCTCGTTCAGTTTAGGCAATTCATATGTCTCTAGAAACCTGTTGATGTCTTCGAATTTTTCTATTTTGTTGGAGTATAGATTTTCAAAATAGCTTCTAATTATGTTTTGTATTTCAATCGTGTCTGTTGTGATATTTCCTTGTTCATTCCGAATTTTAGTGATTTGGGTTTTCTCTCGTCTTCTCTTTGTTAGTGTGGCTAAAGGTTTATCAATTTTGTTTATTTTTTCAAAGAACCAACTATTTATTTTGTCAATTTTTTGTATTGTTTCTTTTGTTTCAATTTCATTGATTTCAGCTCTGAGTTTAACTATTTCTTGTCTTCTACTACTTGTGGTGTTGGTCTGTTCTTCTTTTTCTAGGGCTTTGAGCTGTAGTGTTAGGTCATTTATTTGTTGAGTTTTACTTCTTTTATTGAATGCGCTCCATGAAATGAATTTTCCTCTAAGTACTGCTTTCATAGTGTCCCAGAGATTTTGATATGATGTTTCTTTTTTCTCATTTACCTCTAAGAATTTTTAATTTCCTTCCTAATATCTTCTGTTATCCATTCATCATATAATAGCATATTGTTTAATCTCCAGGTGTTGGAGTAGTTTCTGTTTTTTACTCTTTCATTTATTTCTAACTTCAATCCATTATGATCTGATAGAATACAAGGTAGTGTCTCTATCTTCTTGTATTTGCTAACATTAGCTTTGTGGCATAATATATGGTCTATTTTAGAGAAGGATCCATATGCTGCTGAGAAGAAACTGTATTCGCTCTTGATTGGATGGTATATTTTATAAATGTCTGTTAAGTCTAAATTATTGATTGTGTTATTGAGATCTATGGTTTCTTTGTTCAATTTTTGTTTGGAAGATCTGTCCAGTGGTGAGAGAGGTGTGTTAAAATCACCGAGTATTATTGTGTTATGGTCTATTTGGTTTCTAAAATTGAAAAGAATTTGTTTGACATACATGGATGAGCCACTGTTTGGGGCATAGATGTTTATGATTGTTATATCTTGCTGATTTATGCTTCCCTTAAGCAGTATGAAATGTCCTTCTTTATCCCTTCTGACTAACTTTGGCTTGAAGTCCACTTTATCTGAAATGAGGATGGATACTCCAGCTTTTTTGCTGAGTCCATGTGCATGGTATGTTTTTCCCCATCCTTTCACCCTTAGTCTATGGGTATCTCTTTCTATGAGGTGAGTCTCTTGCAGGCAACATATTGTTGGATCTTTCTTTTTAATCCTATCTGCCAGTCTATGTCTTTTGATTGATGAATTCAGGCCATTAACATTCAGGGTTATTATTGAGATATGATTTGTATTCCTCGTCATTTGGTTCATTTTTTTAATTTTATCTATTTATTTATTTTTTGAAACAACTTGGTTCCTCCTTTATTTGACAATTCCTTTAGGATAATTCCTCCCTTTGCTGATTTGTTTCTTTGTTTTTTATCTCTTCCTCATGGAATATTTTGCTGACAATGTTCTGTAATGCTGGCTTTCTTTTTGTAAATTCTTTTAGCTTTTGTTTATCATGGAAGGATTTTATTTCATCGTCAAATCTGAAGGTAAGTTTTGCTGGGTATAAGATTCTTGGTTGGCATCCATTTTCTTTCAGGGCTTGAAAAATGTTGTTCCAGGCGCTTTTAGGGTCTGGATTGAAAAATCTGTTGATGTCCTTATTGGTTTCCCCCTGAATGTAATTTGGTTCTTTTCTCTCACAGCCTTTAAAATTCTGTCTTTCTTTTGTATTTTAGGTATTTTCATTATAATGTTCCTTGGTGTGGGTCTGTTGTAATTTTGTGTATTTGGAGTCCTATAAGCCTCTTGAACTTGATTTTCCATTTCATTCTTCAGATTTGGGAAATTTTCTCATATTATTTCATTGAATAGATTGTTCATTCCTTTGGTTTGTTTCTCTAAGCCTTCCTCAATCCCAATAATTCTCAAATTTGGCCTTTTTATGACATCCCATAGTTCTTGCAGATTCTGTTCTTGTTTTCTTACCATCTTCTCTGTTTGTTCAACATTGTTTTCAAGGTTAAATATTTTGTCTTCAATATCTGAGGTTCTGTCTTCCAGGTGTTCTATCCTATTGGTTATGCTTTCTATGGAGTTTTTAATTTGGTTTATTGTTTCCTTCACTTCAAGGATTTCTGTTTGGTTTTTTTTCAATATCTCTAACTCTTTATTGAAATGATCTTTTGCTTCCTGTATTTGCTCTTTTAACTGTCGATTGGTGCTATCATTGAATGCCTGCATTTGCTCTTTCATCTCATCATTTAATGCCTGCATTTGCTCTTTCATCTCATCGTTTGCTTCCCTGATCATTTTAATTATGTACATTCTGAACTCCCTTTCTGTCATTTCTTCTGCCATGCTGTCATTGGATTTTATTGATGTAACATCTAGATTTATTTGGGGCATTTTCTTCCCTTGTTTTCTCGTATAATTCAGGAATCAGTGGATCATTAAGATATTGCAGATTTCCTCTATTGACTTATAATGTCCCTGAAGATTGCTAGTATATCCCCTTATCCTTCAGTAGCCTGAAGTCTTGGAGGAAATTGATAATGCGGTGTTCCACAAGGAAGCTGCCTCTCTAGGGTTGGTGACCCTCAGGTGGGGTATATTCCCTGCTAGTGGGCAGAGGTGCCTCCACTTGTTGACCAATGGTCATCCAAAGGGGAACTAGGCTGCGGGCTGAGGCAAGGACTGTTTTTGCCTGTGTCTGTGGTTTTACCGTCCTTGTGGGAAAACCTCACCCGGCAGGGAAGACTCATCCGGTGGGGAGTTCTTGCTGGTCAGTTCCCTTTCTGGCGGTTCCCGTCAATCCACAACTACCACCTGGGCTGGCTGGGCTGCCTTCCTCTGCAATGTTCCCAGGGCCCCGGACCTACCTCCTGGGCCTGGGAGCCTCACCCTTCCCAGACGAGTCTCCTTAGGCTGCCTCTCCTCAGAGAATCTGCCCACAGTCCTGGAACCTTCGCTCTGCCCCTAAGTGTGTCTCTGTGCGGCTCTTCCACCAAGAAGCCACCTAGGTCCTGGGACCCTGCTCTGCACCTAATCACCTGGCTTTGCGTCCCCTCCTCTGAGCTGCCACCTGGAGCCCCGTACAATAGCTCTGAGTCCCAGAGACCCGCCACACACCTCTTCCTCTGGACAGCCGCCCGGTGTTCCGACGCAGTCACTAGGAGTCCAAGCTACTCACTTCGCATCTCCTCCTCCCGCCAACTGCCCGTAGCCCTAGGCAGTCACTCCGAGTCCAAGTGACCCGCCCTGTTCCTCCTCCTCCTTGGGGTAGCCCCCCAGGTGTTCAGGAGTGGTTGCTCCGAGACCAAGCGACCCACCGTGCTTCTCCTCCGGGCAGGCCACCGGTGTTCAGGAGCAGTCGCTTTGAGTCCAAACAACTCACCACTCGCCTCCTCCTCTGAGCAGCCACCCAGAGCTCTGATGCAGTCACTCCTAGACCAAGCGACCTGCTGCCCTCCTCCTCTTCCTCCGGGCAGCCCCCCGGTGTTCAGAAGCGGTCACTCTGAGTCTAAACAGCTCGCCATACAGTTCCTCCTCTGGCAACCACCTGTAGCTCTGGTGTAATCCCTTCAAGTCCAAGCGAACCGCCGCGCTCCTCCTCTTCCTCCGGGCAGTCCCCCGGTGTTCAGAAGCGATCGCTCTGAGTCCAAACAGCTTGCCACGCAGCTCCTCCTCAGGCAGCCGCCCAGAGCCCCAGTGGTTGCTCTGAGTCCAAGTGCTGTGCTGAGCAGCCACCTCTACGATGTTCCCAGTTGTCCGTGTTTACCGCTCCAGTGGAGGGAGGGGTGTCTCGCTGGACAACTCTACTTCACAAAGTTCCCTGCGTTCCGGGACTACCGCCCCATCCGGAATGCCTCCCCAATGAGAGAGACTCACCTGGCTGCTTTGAGTTGGTCCCAAGTCCCTCCCTATCTCCTCTTTTGAATCCTGCATCCTGGAGCAACATGAAATGCAGCCACCCTCTAGTCTGCCATCTTGAAAGCCTCCTAACTTTATGTTTTTATCATACCTTTTGGCCTGTATTTCTCCTGCAGAAAATAGATTGCTGAGAAATGTAACATTCTAATGACTCAAGCCAGGTGTGACTGAAGGTAAATTGCTTTTTAGTAGAAGGTGAGGGTCAACCCAGTGGGCCCAATTAATGAATTATTCCCTTATCCACAAGTGCCCATCAATCATTTCTGTCTGTCACCTAAAGCTGGAGCATGTTTATGTTTGCCTCTTTGAGTGCTGTTGGGCTCTGGCCTCACCTATTCCAGTTGTCTACATCTGCCTTTCTTACCTTTGCACGTGGTTTTTTATTCCTGGCCCCAGAAGGGTTTTGACCTTCATAAAACCTATGATTGTTTCTTACAGCTCAAAATTTTTGAAACCTAAACTGGGCTGTGTTTGACACTCTCAGGGGCACTTGTTAATCTAATAATACTTTTCTACATTTCACTCATCCAAAAAATTTTTTTTTGGAATCCTGAGAATTGAACTCAGGGCCTTGCACATTTTAGTCAAGTGCTATAGTGCTGAATTACATTTCCAGCCCTCATCCAAAATTTAATAGATTTAGGGCATCTATTGTGTGGATATATGTTGTGTGGATAAGCACAACATAAGCCATAATTTCACACTCAGCCTTTGCCAAAACTGGCTTTTGTCTTATAAATCCAGGGCATTTTAAATTTGATTTCTTCACTTAAAAGGGGAATGATTTCTGTAAGAAAACAGGGATTTCAGGCACTTTTCCTATTTATCATTATTTTCAAATGTTCACATGCTGGTTATAGTTTCAAATTGATGCATGTTAGATGAAGTTTAAACATCTATTTAGATATTTATAAAGTGATTATGAATGTACATGGCAGAATATTGCAAAGGGTTTTTCCCGTTTTCTTGCCACATTGCCTATCTCATTTGTGATGGAAAGTCTTTTTGCCTTAGCATTGCAGATACATCATAGGGGCAAGCTCAAGTAGCCTGCCACCCCTGGACCCACACACCCATCCATCTGTCTGCTTCTTTATCATCCCATTAATGTGTAGCCAAGTGCTGTTTAACCATTGATGATTGAATAAAACCCAGTCTTTTGCACTTAAGGAGTGTAAGGTCTATTTCATTGGTTATTTGAAACACTGAGTTGGTTATTGCCCCACTTCAGTGCTTGTAAAGACAGACCTGGGCTTCATCTGGGATCCACATCTAGTGTCGTGTGTAGCCTAAGGAAATTTCTCATTTTGGTTAAGGAGTTAATAGTTAGCAATAATAACTAGACTATGTGGTGCTCTGTACCTGTAACTGGGATCTTTTAGTAAATGTAGTTTTTTTTTTTATTGTAAACAAATGGGATACATGTTGTTTCTCTGTACATGGAGTAAAGGCGTACCATTTGTGTAATCATAAATTTACATAGGGTAATGTTGTTTGATTCATTCTGTTATTTTTTCCCTTTCCCCCACCCTCCCACCCCTCTTTTCCCTCTGTACAGTCCTTCCTTCCTCCATTCTTGCCTCCTCCCTAACCCTAACTCTAACCCTAACACTAACCTCTCCCACCCCCAATTATGTGTCATCATCCACTTATCAGCAAGATCATTCATCCTTTGGTTTTTTTGAGATTGGCTTGTCTCACTTAGCATGATATGTAGTTTTATTTAATATTCTTAGGCCTTTTAAATTTAAATGTCTTATATCCTTGTAGTTTTTGGAGATGAGGGTCTGCTGAGAGTAAGGACAAATAATGCCTACCCCAGTAGATTCAGACATTGGAGACCAGGCTTGGATGGCACAGATCTAATTTTACTTAGGATTGTACAAGACATATATAGGCACATTATCCAAACAGGTTAAGATGCTTGTTAAAACATAAAAGAACCAACTTATAGGTAAGCTCTACATCGTACTAATGTAAACAAACCAAGTATCCCTAAGTGATCCTGCCCAGCAACAAGTCTGAGACAAAGGAATGGGGGAAGGGCAAACTCCAGCACACAGCATGAGGTGAGGCAGCACTAGTGAACTCACATCACAGCTTGCTGGGATGCTTGATGAGCGAGTCTTCCCTTCAGCTTGTAGCTCAGCCTCATTAACTGCAAAAAAGCCTACAATCCATGGTAAGTTTTTACCAATTCCTCAGTTTCTCTGTCCAGGCTGTTTAATTTATTTAGACCATGGTGTCAGCGACTGCTGACAAAAAGCTTGAGGAATGTTCCCTACATTTCTCTCTTCTTTACTAATTGAAGCAAGCAGGGTCTTTGCAAATACTTGTTGTGATTTGGCATGGTAAGCTAGTCACTTAGAAAGAAGATTGAATATACAACGAAACCCACATATGCATAAGAGTATGACAAATATAAGTATGAGCACAGTTACAAAAAGTTGCTTTAACCAAGACATGTCTAGTAACCAAGAAGTCAGCCAATCTAGCAGGCCTATATTTCCAGGTTCTTAACAAATGTTTTTAACAATATCCTTTAAATGACTTAACTCTTTGGAAATAGAATTACCATTATCAGTTAAGTTGAAACAACACATATTATTAAGCTCCTTACAGCCCTTATGGTGTAACAAAAACAAATAATCAGTGGCAACTCTATTATCAAGAATAGCCTAATGATGCTGCCTTTGTTCCTCATTGAACATTGCAATAACCATAGAGGTATAATTAATATTTTTTACCATGGCACAGGCTAATTTCATGACTCCTTTATATGCCCCTACAGCCAGTGTGGAAATTCCTACTAAAGAAAATGTTATTGCATCATACTCTGCCTTAGATAACAAAGTTACAGAGTCATCAGAATTTTCATCAAGAGAAATTTCTTGCTTGATTTCTCGATTGATTCTCTGAGAGCGATGGTGTCCTAGAAGATCATGAGACGAGGGTAGAACAGTAAGTCTGCTAAGACAACAACGTGTACTATGTGACATATTAGCTGGAATATAATTAAATGTGTAAGCTCCACAGGAAAAGAACCAGCCAGAAGGCAAAGGAACATGTGCGTATGCATAACTAACTAAATTCAGTAGAACTACAATTAAAAATAGGATTTCCTACATCCCTACATTTTCTGCTACAATTTTGAATTTCAGCACATGTATCTGTTTGATTGAAGGCCATGGGAATCAGGAATTCCATGGCATTAGAGGGTTTTTCATGCGAAGGTGTACCCTAATTATAGCACTCTTTATAGGAAATATTCTTCTTGAAGACTGAAAACATTGTCATATTCTTTATCTCTAGGACAGGACGACAAACAGGTAAAAGGCAAGATCCTAGCACCATGCTCATATGTGTATCTTGACAGATACAAATTTCAGAGGAATTAACAATTTTCACCAAATGAACCCAAATATTATAATGAGTACTATCAAAGTAGAAAATGATAGGACAGAGGCATGAGCATTGGAATTAGCATTGATTATTGTTGGCATCAGATCTGCTATTTTGCTGCCACCATTATTCTGCTCCCCCACACCACTTTACAACCCAGATCGTTAGCCCACCATCCTAGCCAGTAATTGGTTCAGATTGTTAGCCCCCAATCCTCCTCGCCACCCATTGGTCCATTGTTATTAGCCCACAAAATTCCACTGCTTAAGAATAGCTCCCCTGCCATTTTCTCTCTCTCTCCTCCTGGCTTTCACTCTCTCTCTCTCTCTCTTGTGCATGCTCTCTCTCTCTCACCCTTCAGGAAGACACTCTGTGTGTTGGCTTAATAAACTCTCTTATGTGAGTTACCACATCCAGAGTGGTTTCTGGGTCCTTACATTGGTGTAACTTGGATGGGCTCTTCTATTGCCCCTTAGGCAGGTGGAATCCCATCTGACACCTCAGAGTCCCAGATGCTGGTCTCACCTTCCATTCACCTGGATGCTCTCCTCCACATTCACTACTGGCTTCACATTGGTGAGTTTTTCCCTAGGTTGGCTTCAACACTCCTCTGCTGACCTGAGACAAGAATGTTGATCATCCGGTGCCCTCAAAGCACTTAAGGAGTGGGGGTTCCCCCAGCCATGACTTTTACAGTTACAGCTGGCCCACTTAGTTGACCTTATCTGATGGGTGAGTCCCTGATCTTTATGGTGAAGATTCTCAGGGTTGAGGCTCCTCTTCGATTGGCCTCCACCATGGGATCTGGGTCCTCCATTCTGGCAGATTCACCCCTGGGGTGTCTACTAGACAATCTTACCTGACCCCTGTTCTAGGTAAACAATCCAAAATGGCCACATAATGACACACAACTTCTATGAGCAAGAGGGCAGATTAAAAGGGAGTCCTTATCTTCAAGTTTTTTCTTTCTTGCATTTCTTTGCTCTTCCTCAAAAGCCTCCTTCTGTCTTCTTCTCCACCTCCTAATCCCTTCTCCTCCTCTGACATTGACTCAGCTAACAAACCACCCTGATACTGGTCTGCTGCAACAGAGGCCCCTCCAGCTCCTGCTTCTCCATCTCCTTTGCCCCATTCTGTCTCTGCTTCCGTTCCCCTGCCCAGCCCACCCAGTCCCCTTGCCACAAGGTCCCACCAATATCGATGCTGAGGTAAGCTTCTCTCTCCATGCACCCCACCTCTGTTTGAAGTGCATCTTTCTGTCTTCTTATTTTTGGAGGGCAAAATGGGCACCCATTAGCTACTTAAATGCAGTTAGTGCAGCCACCATTCTTCAAGACTCTGGTGAGAGGTTTCCCAACCCAGGCAGTTCCCAATCACCTGCTCTGAACAGACCAGGCATGTTGGGCTGTGCCAAAGCCGTTTCCTACTTTTCTGTCCAGGCCCGGAACACAATTGTCATCAGTACACAGTGTCCCTTGTCTTGATGTACCCAGGATGTGTGGAGGCGGATGAAGTGTTGGAACAACTGCAGGGTTCTCTGGCTTGAGCTACTCTCAGGCAGATCCCAAGGTTCCTTCTCTGGACTCCCCCTCCCAACTGCCCTAAGGGGCATCCAGGGTGATTGGTTGATGAAGGGCACTGGGGGAAAGCTCCAATTACCTTTTGCTTCATATGGGCCTCACAACACTCCCCCACATATCCACTCCCTCCTAGATGCTCCCTTTCCCTTGCCGGTCAAACATTAGGAATTCAGATTGTAGGATTAAAAGAAAGACCTGGGATGATTAGTAAGAAAATGCCCAGATTCCCTTGTTCACATAGTTAGCCTTCACTAGTCTATCTAGAGTCTCCCCATTACTACTTCATCTGCCTAAATGTGCTCACTGTGTTCTCTTTAAGCTGCAAGAGGGAGGCATTTAAAATCAACCCTTCCTGTGAGACCCTCCAGGCAAAGGGTGTTAAATGCCTAAGAATCAATAGATGTCTCCTCATCCTCCAGAGATTCCTACTTTTAAAGTATAAATTTATCATTCAGTCAGCCCCAAACATTTAGAGGAAATTACAAAAATTGACACATGGCTCTGATCAATGCTTAGATGATCTTCTCCAGGTTGCATCTCAATTTTTTTAATAGAGATCAAAAAGAAAGGGAGTATAAAGAAAAAAAGGACTTATTAAAGATCATTGAAAACCTTAAAGATCATTCAAAATGATAGAAACTTTTAATGCCTTGCAACAGCCCATGCAATTCAACCATTTTAGGAGTTAAAAAGCAAACTGCCTATTCCAAAATCTTAGAATAATTTAACGAAGCAGTAATTTCCTCCCACCCTGTAGTTCCCACGCCTCTTTTCCCTCTATACAGTCCCTCTTTCCTCCATTCTTGCCCCCCTCCCACTCCTCATTATGTGTCATCATCAACTTATCAGCAATATCATTCGTCCTTTGGTTTTTTGAGATTGGCTTATCTCACTTAGCATGATATTCTCCAATTGCATCCATCTACCTGCAAATGTCATAATTTTATTATTTTTTGTGGCTGAGTAATATTCCTTTGTATATATATATATACCAAAGTTTCTTTATCCATTCATCAATTGAAGGATATCTAGGTTGGTTCAACAATCTGGCTATTGTGAATTGAGCAGCTATGAACATTGATGTGGCTGTATCTCTGTAGTATGCTGATTTTAAGTCCTTTGGGATTAGGACTAGGTATGGGAAAGCTGGGTCAAATGGTGATTCCATTCCAAGTTTTCTAAGGAATCCACGCTGCTTTCCAGAATGGCTGCACTAATTTGCAGCCCCACCAACAATGTATGAGTGTACCTTTTTCCCCACATCCTGGCCAACACCTATTGTTGCTTGTATTCTTGATAGTCACCATTCTAATTGGGGTGAGATGGAATCTTAGGGTAGTTTTGATTTGCATTTCTCTTATTACTAAAGATGTTGAACATTTTCTCATATATCTGTTGATTGCTTGTAGATCTTCTGTGAAGTGTCTATTCATTTCCTTAGCCCATGATTGGGTTATTTGTATTCTTGGTGTAGAATTTTTTGAGTTCTTTATATATTCTGGAAATTCTGCTCTATCTGAAGTATGAGTGGCAAAGATTTTCTCCTACTCTGTAGGTTCTCTCTTTGTATTGCTGATAGTTTCCTTTGCTGAGAGAAAGCTATTTAGTTTGAATCTGTCACAGTTATTAATCTTGCTTTTATTTCTTGTGCTATGGGAGTTCTGTTAAGGAAGTCTGATCCTAAGCCAACAAGTTGGAGATTTGGACCTACTTTTTCCTCTATAAGATGTAGGGTATCTGGTCTGATTTCAAGGTCCTTGATCCATTGTGAGTTGATTTTTGTGCAGGGTGAGAGATAGGGGTTTAGTTTCATTCTGTTGCATATGGATTTCCAGTTTTCCCAGCACCATTTGTTGAAGAGGCTATCTTTTCTCCATTGCATATTTTTGGCCCCTTGGTCTAGTATGAGAAAATTGTAGTTATTTGGGTTTGTGTCCATGTTCTCTATTCTGTACCATTGATCTACCTGTCTATTTTGGTGCCTACCATGCCATTTTTGTCACTATTGCTTTGTAGTATAGTTGAAGTTCTGGTATTGTGATACCCCCTGCTTCACTCTTCCTGCTAAGGATTGCTTTATCTATCTGAATTTCTTATTCTTCCAGATGAATTTCATGACTGCTTGCTCTATTTCTGTAAGATATATCATTGGGATTTTAAATTAGAATTGCATTGAATCTGTATAGCACTTTTGGTAGTATGGCCATTTTGACAATATTAATTCTGCCTATCCAAGAACATGGGGGATCTTTCCATCTTCTAACGTTTTCTTTAATTTCTTTTTTTAGTGTTCTGTAGTTCTCATTGTAGAGGTCTTTCACCTCTTTTGTGAGATTGATTCCCAAGTATTTTATTTTTTTCGATGCTATTGTGAATGGGGTAGTTTTCCTAACTCCTCTTTCTGAAGATTCATCACATATGTATAAAAATGCATTAGATTTATGAGCACTGATCTTATATCCTGCAACTTTACTGAATTCACTTATGAGTTCTAGAAGTTTTCTACTGGAATTTCCTGATTACTCTAAATATATAATCATGTCATCAGCAAATAGGGATAGTTTGAGTTCTTCTTTTCCTATTTGTATCCCTTTAATTTCCTTGGTCTGTCTAATTGCTCTGGCTACAGTTTCAAGGACAATGTTGAATAGAAGTGGTGAAAGAGGGCATCCCTACCTTGTTCCAGTTTTTAGGGGGAATGCTTTCAGTTTTTCACCATTTAGAATGATATTGGCCATGGGCTTAGCATAGATGGCCTTTACAATGTTAAGGAATGTTTCCACTATCCCTATTTTTTCTAGTGTTTTGAGCATGAAGGGGTGCTGTATTTTATCAAATACTTTTTTCTTCATCTATCACAATAATCATGTGATTCTTGACTTTAAGTCTGTTGATATGGTGAATTCCTTTTATCGATTTCCGAATGTTGAACCAACATTGCATCCCTGGGATAAAACCCACTATATCGTGGTGCACTATCTTTTTAATATATTTTTGTATGCAATTTGCTAAGATTTTGTTGAGAATTTTTGCATCAATGTTCATTAAGGATATTGCTCTGAAATTTTCTTTCCTCGATGTGTCTCTGTCTGATTTAGGTATCAGGGTGATATTGGCTTCATAGAATGAGTTTGGGAGGGTTCCCTCTTCTTCTATTTCATGAAATACTTTGAGAGGTATTGGAATTAGCTCTTCTTTAAAGGTTTTGTAGAACTTGGCTAGAACCCATCTGGTCCAGGACTTTTTTTGTTGGTAGGCTTTTGTGACTTCTTCTATTTCATTACTTGAAATTTATCTATTTAAATTGTGTATGTCCTCTTCTTTCAGTTTAGGTAATTCATATGTCTCTAGAAACCTGTTGATGTCTTTGAGATTTTCTATTTTGTTGCAGTAGAGATTTTCAAAATAGCTTCTAATTATGTTTTGTATTTCACTCATGTCTGTTGTGATATTTCTTTGTTCATTCTGAATTTTAGTAATGTGAGTTTTCTCTCTCCTTCTCTTTGTGGCTAAGCGTTTATCAATTTTGTTTATTTTTTCAAAGAACCAACTATTTATTTTGTTGATTTTTTTGATTTTTTCTTTTGTTTCAATTTCATTGATTTCAGCTCTGAGTTTAACTATTTCCTGTCTTCTACTACTTGTGGTGTTGGTCTGTTCTTCTTTTTCTAGGGCTTTGAGCTGTAGTATTATGTCATTTATTTGTTGATTTTTTCTTCTTTTATTGAATGCGCTCCATGAAATAAATTTTCCTCTAAGTACTGCTTTCATAGTGTCCCAGAGATTTTGATATGATGTTTCTTTTTTCTCATTTACCTCTAAGAATTTTTTAAACTTATTTCCTGATGTTTTCTGTTATCCATTCATCATACAATAGCATGTTATTCACTATCCAGTTGTTGGAATAGTTTCTGTTTTTTACTCTGTCATTTATTTCTAATTTCAGTCCATTATGATCTGATAGAATACAAGGTAGTATCTCTATCTTCTTGTACTTGCTAACATTAGCTTTGTGGTATAAAATATGGTCTATTTTAGAGAAGGATCCATGTGCTGCTGAGAAGAAAGTGTATTCACTCTTTGTTGGATGGTATATTATATAAACATCCATTAAGTCTAAATTATTGATTGTGTTATTGAGATCTATGTTTTCTTTGTTCAATTTTTGTTTGGAGGATCTGTTCATTGGGAAGAGAGGTGTGTTAAAATCATCTAGTATTATTGTGTTGTGGTCTATTTGATTTCTGGCATTGAGAAGGATTTGTTTGACGTATATGGATGTGCCACTCTTTGGGGCATAGATATTTATGTTTGTTATGTCTTGCTGATTTATGCTTCCCTTAAGCAGTATGAAATGTCCTTCTTTCTCCCTTCTGACTAACTTTGGCTTGAAGTCCACATTATCTGATATGAGGATGGATTCTCTGGCTTTTTTACTGTGTCCATGTGCATGGTATGTTTTTTTCCCATCCTTTCACCTTTAGTCTGTGGGTATCTCTTTCTATGATATGAGTCTCTTACAGGCAGCAAATTGTTGGATTTCTTTTTAATCCAATCTTCCAGTCTATGTCTTTTGATTGACAAGTTCAAGCCATTAACATTCAGGTTTATTATTGAGATATTATTTGTATTCCCGATCATTTGGCTCATTTTTTTTTTTTTTTGACATGACTTGGTTTCTCCTTTATTTGGCTGTTCCTTTAGGGTAGTTCCTCCCTTTGCTGATTTACATTGTTGTTTTTCATCTCTTCCTGGAATATTCCTGCAATATTTTGCTGAGAATGTTCTGTAGTGCCAGTTTTCTTTTTGTAAATTCTTTTAGCTTTTGTTTATCATGGAAGGTTTTATTTTGTCTTCAAATCTGAAGGTAAGTTTTAATGGGTTTAAGATTCATGGTTGGCATCCATTTTCTTTCAGAGATTGAAAAATGTTGTTCCAGGCCCTTCTAATTTTTAGGGTCTGGGTTGAAAAATCTGCTGATATCCATATTGGTTTTCCCCTGAAGGTAACTTGATTTTTTTCTCTCGCACCCTTTAAATTCTGTCTTTATTTTGTATGTTAGGTATTTTCATTATAATGTGTCTTGGTGTGGGTCTATTGTAATTTTGTATATTTGGAGTCCTATAAGCATCTTATACTTGATTTTCCATTTCGTTCTTCAGATTTGGGAAATTTTCTGAAATTATTTCATTGAATAGATTGTTCATTACTTTGGTTTGTTTCTCTCTGCCTTCCTCTATCCCAATAATTCTTAAATTTGGCCTTTTCATGATATCCCATAATTCTTATAGATTCTGTTCATGATTTCTTACTATCTTCTCTGTTTGTTCAACTTTGTTTTCAAGGTTAAATATTTTGTTTTCAATGTCTGAGGTTCTGTCTTCCAGGTGTTCTATCCTATTGGTTATGCTTTCTATGGAGTTCTTAATTTGGTTTATTGTTTCCTTCATTTCAAGAATTTCTGTCTGTTTTTTTTTTCAGTATCTCTAATTCTTTGTTGAAATGATCTTTTGCTTCCCGCATTTGCTCTTTTAACTGTTGAGTGGTGTGATCATTCAAAGTCTGCATTTGCTCTTTCATCTCATCATTTGCTTCTCTGATCATTTTAATTATGTACATTCTGAACTACTTTTCAGACATTTCTTCTGTCATGCTGTTATTGGATTTTATTGCTATACCATCTAGGTTTGTTTGGGACATTTTCTTCCCTTGTTTTCTCATGTTGCTCAGGTATCTACCCCTCTAGGAGTGAAACTCTGAGATATTGCAGATTTCCTCTATTGACTAATACTGTCTGTGTAGATTTCCAATAACTCACCTCTTAGCCTTCAGTAGCCTGAAGTCTTGGAGGAACTTGATAATGCAGTGCTCCACTAGGAAGCTGCCCCTCTAGGGTTGGTGGCCTTCAGGTGGGGTATATTCCCTGTCAGTGGGCAGAGGTACCTCCACTTGTTGACTGATGGTAACCAAAGGGGGACTGGGGCACGTCTGATCTGGGACTGTGTCTCTGGTTCTACTGCCCTGGTGCGAAATCCTCACCCAGCAGGGAAGACACTCCCAGTGGGGAAGTTTCGCTGGGCAGCTCTCCTCTGAGAAGTTCCCCTTCAGTTCAGAACTACCACCTGGACTGGGAAGCCCATCTCTGTGATGTTCCCAGGGGTCCTGACCTACTGCCTGGGCTGGGAAGCCTGGCCCTGCGAGGGACTCCCTTGCTGAGCGACCCTACTCTGGTACGTTCCCTGGAGACCAGAGCTACCACCTGGGCCTTGGACCCTCACTCTGCATCAAAATGTCTCACTAAGTGGCCCTCCTCTGCAATGCTCCTGGTTGTCTAGGTTCTCAGCTCCAGCAGGGGAGTCTCACAGGGGCACTCTACTCCACAAAGTTCCCTGTGTTTTGGGACTACTGCCCCACCAGGGAGTCCAACCAGTGGGAGAGACTCACCCGGTGGCTCTGAGTTGATCCTGAGTCTCTCAATACCTCCTCTTGACTCCTGGGTCTTGTCAAAGGTCCTCTAGCCTCTGTAGGTGACTCAGGAAGGGAACTGCCCTTCCAATGATGATGGCCACACCTCAGGAATGATTCAAAAATGCCTGCACCAGCCTATAAAGAAGCCTCTGGCTAGCTCCACGATGCATGTAGGCTGGCTTGTCTGCCAGCTTGCTCCACAATGGCAACACACCTCGGCGTGGTGGTCAGGCAAGATCACTCAGTCATGGTGTCTGTCTTAGGCCTGTGGTTGAGCAGGTTGCCTGCCTGCCGCCCAGCTCTGCAAGGCAGGCAGGTTGAGCACCAGCCAGCTATCTCCGCAATACAGGAGGCCTGACTCATCCACCAGCTCGCTCCATGATCAGATAGATCCAGATACTTTTAATTCACATGATTTAAAAGGGTTCAATTTAAATTGAGTAAACTAATAAAAGTAAAATGTCTTTGAAAATAACTTGCAAGTTTCTAGGTGGTCAAACTAATAAAATGTTTATAAAATTTCTAATATCAATTTTTTCTAGGACTTTTCTTCAACAGGAAAGAGGTGGCAAATACTGTTTAGTACACGTGTCCGATATCTTGGGTTTTTTTACAATAAGATAAGTGAATTAGAGTTGACATGTATGGGATTACTCAAAAGTGTTAGAGACATCTGATTAATTTACAAAGTTAAAATGCTAATTAATAAATAACATTGAGTACTCTTAACTCCTTAAATTCCATGGGGTAACATACTTAAACATTATTGGTGTTTTCACAGGTTGGTCAAAATAAAAAGGGTTTAAAATTTCTTTGTGTCATCACTAAACTAACAACAAGTTTACTAATAGTTAAGTTCTATCAGGCAAAATTCTGTATACAAAGGGTTCCAAAAGTTTCAACTGTGTTTCAAACATTGTGTCCATTGTACTACATTAGAGTCTAAATGTTTCTTTCAAAACTAAATTTGGTTAATATAAAGGTATCAAGGTAATTGTGGAATGGTGACTCTTTGTATATTAAATGTGTTCATATTTTCCAGGTATTCAAACCTTTAAAGCAGAAAATGTATCAAGCTGATATTCTCCAAATTAAACTTGTCTGTAATGGTAATTTTAAACTTATAAAGAGTAAATTTTATTGGGTATTTATTTCTATCATTTAGTGTTCTATTATAGGACCTGTTATCAATATCAATAGGGTATATGTAAAATTTGTTACTTTTTACACTGAGATAAAAATTTTTAAATGTAAATGTATTTCTAAAAGTTAGTGAGAACCTGATTTGTTTAAAGGTTAATAATTGTGAAACATGAAAGTATTTTGCCACTTTGCCACACAAAAGGAAAGTTAAAAGCTCTCTCAGCCTTTCTTTAAAGTTCCAGACTGACAGGGACTCTTTCCCAAGAGGACTACCTCTTGTGAGACCTACTCCAGTCCTGGGTTCTCTCTATGACATTTCATCTCTGTGAAAGCCCCGACACCAGGCACCCAGGTACCCCTACAGGCTAAGCCTCGATGCTTATCTAGTGGTAGTGACAATCCCCTGGATATCTCATCCTTCGCTTGGGTGATTCCCTAGGGTCTGAGGGACTCCTTGCCTCTATATTCACCAATTTCTCTCTCTCAATGGGCAGCTCACTCTCAGTCCCCACCCATACCCCCCTAGGTTGCCTCTTAGTTAATTCATGTTTTAGATATAATGTTAAATTGTGTTAACTAATGTTCATATAGACTCAGGAAGCAATATATGTAAACTTCTTAAAATTTTAAGAAAGAGGCAAAGATCAGCATCAGAATTAGAACACTTTACCTAAAGTTTGTAAACAGCTCCATCTTATAAGGCTCTGCCTCCCTCCCTGCTACATGTCAGTATGGCTCCAACATAAGCAAGACTTCATCTTACTTAAAGTAATATTAAAAGATTGTTTTTTGTTGTAAAATTACTGTGATCTCAAACAGGGGATATAATGTATAGCTCAGTCAAAATTCAAGATAGCTATTACACAAACTAAATGTTTTACTGTTGGTGACTCCATTTTGTATTTTCCTTGTAAACTCTGTAACTGTTGTCTGATTAATTTTTTGCAGAATTACTGCTTGAAAAACAAACACCATAAATTAACTTGAAATAGTAAGCCATCACTGATAGGATAAATAATATAGACCCCAATTAGATAAAAGGGAGTAAATAACTGTAAATTCATAAACATTAAAGTTAAAGCCCAGTACTCTTACTTTATGACTGGTGAGACTGGATTGCTGGTTGTTTAAGATCAAGTTTAAGATAAAGATTAACACAAAAGGGCCAAGAAAACCAGTTTGGGCTCTTGTCCTCTGAGTCAGCCTGAACCCAGGGAATGGGAGAGCTTCTCTAAGGAGCTTTACATCTCTGGACCACATGACCACTCAATCAGGGAGATTAATGAGACCACTAGAGGATGAAAAGCCAATCCATGCACCTGCTGCAAAGAGGAGGGTCATTGAAAAAGGGAGACATCCCTGATGCTTCCAAAGGAAGTCACTTCATCAAGGAGATTCTACCTAGTAAATGGCACTAAAGGAGCTAAGAAGCTGCTCTCAAGTTCTCCACAAGTAACACCTGTGGGAACTCAGCTGACCCTTAACAACAGATAAGAACAAGGTCAGTTTGACCAGCTTGATCTTGAACACCTAGCAAAACAGCTAAAAGCAAAACAGCCATTCCTGGGCATTTAAAAGAAGAAACAATAGCTAAACATAACTTAAGCTGTATACTTACGTTAGTCCCAAGAATAAGGAAAACTGGAGGCTACTAAAGAGATTCTTAGGCAGGAGTGCCTGATAAACATCAAGAGAAACTGCCAGAGTCAGAAATTTTGGGTCATTTTAACATCTACAGAACTTTTTAAACAGGACCATGCCTACTAAATTGCCTACAGAAGTTCCTACAAGATCAGATACACAAATTCTGGAGCTGGCAGACACACACAAGTTCACCAACCAATCAGCCAATCAACAACTTCTACTCCAAGACTACCAGTCCCTGACACCCAAAGCCGAGACCTGCGATTCACTTGACACCTCCAGCGCCAAGAAATCTATTCCCACCTAAAGTCTTCCCTAACCTTTTTTTTTTTTTTTTTTTTTTTTACAGGAATGAGACTCTTTACCCCTAACCAGCAGGAAGAAGCTACAAAAGAAAGACCATCATCCCACCCCCGGTATCTATAAAAACAAAAAGGGAGGAATGTTGACATCATATCTGTTATTTTGCTGCCACCATTATTCTGCTCCCCCACACCACTTTACAATCCAGATTGTTAGCCCATGAACTTCCTAGCCATTAACTGGTCCAGATTGTTAGCCCCCAAACCTCCTCACCAACCATCAATCCCTTGTTATTAGCCCACGAAATTCCACTGCTTAAGAATAGCTCCCCTGCTATTTTCTCTCTCTCTCCTCCTGGCTTTCACTCTCTCTCTCACCCTTCAGGGAGACACTCTGTGTTTTGGCTTAATAAACTCTCTTACGTGAGTTCCCGTGTCCAGAGTAGTGTAGCACACATTAATAGGAATAATGTCGCTGGCCCTGGATTGGCCTCCAGTGACATCTGCTCTGTTTATTCATCAGATCCTTCATATCTCCCCATGTTATGGCATGATGTCTTCTGGACTGTGGGCATCTCAATTGATGTATCGGTCCTGGTGTGGATCGAGCATCTTCGTCTTCAATCTTCAATTGTGCCATCTGTCTTGTCGGTGGTGTCATCTGCTTTTGCTGTTGTAACTAGTCTGACATTTCTTGCTGGTACTCAGATGGGCGACAATGCTGATTCTGGAAAGACACAAGCAAAACCTTGACCTTGGGTTAGAAGAGGATGAGGACCATTCCATTCATGTGTCAAGGGATCTTTCCATCTAAATGGTAATGATGATGGAGATGATAGAAGTGATCCCCAGTGTTTATAGGCAGGAGAAATTCCATGTGAATCAAAAGTTTAAAAATTTAAGGTAAATAAGGAAGATGTTAATATTTCTCCAGAGGAGGATGAGTGCCCCCTTTCCTTTTATATTTGAGTTTTTAAAGAATGATTTGCACATTCTATCATTGCCTGTCTTTGTGGGTTATGAGGAATACAAGTAAGATGATGAATGTTCCATGATTCACAAAATTGTTTAAATTGAGAACTAACAAAATATGGCCCATTATCTGTCTTCAAGGACCAAATATTCCCATTATCAAGAATGTTTTTTTCGGAGCACAGAGCAGTTTGGTGGTTCATTGGAGTAGCATCGTTCTTTTGCTCTGTGGTTGCGGGTCTTCACTGGGCAGCAGCTCGGCGCAGGGTAGGAGAAGCGGCCTAAGACTTCGGTGTTGGGTAAGAGAAAATGGCCCGAACCAAGCAGACCGCTGGTAAGTCCACTGGTGGGAAAGCCCCCCGCAAACAGCTGGCCACCAAGGCTGCCAGGAAAAGCACTCCCTCTACCGGCGGGATGAAGAAACCTCATCATTACAGGCCCGGGACTGTGGCGATTCGAGAGATTCATCATTACCAGAAATCGACCGAGCTTCTCATCCGGAAGTTGCCTTTCCAGAGGTTGGTGAGAGAGATCGCCCAGGATTTCAAAACCGACTTGAGGTTTCAGAGTGCAGCCATTGGTGCCCTGCAGGAGGCTAGTGAAGCGTACCTGGTGGGTTTATTTGAAGATACTAATCTGTGTGCCATCCACGCTAAGAGAGTCACCATCATGCCCAAAGACATCCAGTTGGCTCGCCGGATACGGGGAGAGAGAGTTTAAGTGAAGGCAGTTTTTATGGCGTTTTGTAGTAAATTCTGTAAAATACTTTGGTTTAATTTGTGACTTTTTTTGTAAGAAATTGTTTATAATATGTTGCATTTGTACTTAAGTCATTCCATCTTTCACTCAGGATGAATGCGAAAAGTGACTGTTCACAAACCTCAGTGATGTGAGCACTGTTACTCAGGAGTGACAAGTTACTAATATGCAGAAGGGATGGGTGATATTTCTTGTTTCTCATGATGCATGTTTCTGTATGTTAATGACTTGTTGGGTAGCTATTAAGGTACTAGAATTGATAAATGTGTACAGGGTCCTTTTGCAATAAAACTGGTTATGACGTGATCCAAGTGTTTAACAATTGGGGCTGTTAAGTCTGACCATACATCACTGTGATAGAATGCGGGCTTTTTCAAGGGTGAAGATCCAAGTCTTAACCACAGTGTAACTTACAGTTTCCTTAAAAAAAAAAAAAGAAAAAAAAAGTAAACCTGGTAGCTATAGAATACACTATGTGCATTTATAATAGCTATTTTATATATTGTAGTGTCAACATTTTTAAATTAAATATTTTACATTCACAAAAAAAAGAATGTTTTTTTCAATGCCTGAATGGCATGTTTTGTTTTTTCACCACTTAAAGCTATAGCATAAGTGCAACTTGAATATCTATCTATAATTACATGAACAAATTTTAATTTTCCAAAAGAAGCTATGTGAGTGATGTCCATTTGCCATAACTTATTTGGTTGTAGACCTCTAGGATTTACACCTTGAGATTGAAGAGATCCTAAAGGCAACAAGGGTGCACATTTAGCACATGTCCAGATCGAATGTTTGCTTGAGGAAATAGTTAGATCTGGATACAAACAAATGAGCAGATATGTGAAATCTAGCATGTAGCTCTTTTGCTTGTTGAATTGGAGAAGAATCTATGTACATTATCAATTTATCAATAGTTTCATTACCTTTAGTTAAAGGCCCTGATAAGTTAGTATGAGATCTTATATATTGAAGGATTAGTTCAGTTCTCTATTAGAAGCTTTAATGTGTCCATCACTTGATCTAGTGGGCACAATGAAGGTCTAAAAGTAGAGTATGGGAGATTTTTTTGCTACCTGAGTTGCATAAACACTGTCAGAAAAGAGATTTAAAGATTCCAGGCAAACCTCAAAAGCCTTAATTATTGCTAATAACCCTCCTAACTGTGGTGATCCATTAAAGTTTTCCTTTATTGTTCTTTGATTTTTCATAGGTGATATGATTAATATCCCCCAACAAGTTCTATTCACATCAGTAAAAATTACTGTGGCCTTCTGGCAAGGGTTTAGACTGAGGAAAAATTTGTTGAGTATCAATCGGTAGTGTTCAAATTTGAAGAAGTTTGTCTTTAGGCAAATGATTATCTACTTCTCCAGTAAATTCTTCAATTAATATTTGACAGTTTAAATTGTTAACTAGTAATGAAGCAAATTGGTCACATGAAAAAGGAATAATTATAGTAGCAGGTTCTCATCCATATTGAGAACATTATATTTCATAATTTTTGAGCTAAGAGTAAGAGTGTAGCCACTCATGAGTGTATCTTGGATAATTTACTTCTAGCCAAATGTACCCAATATAAAGGTTCTTATTGATAAATTAACCCTGTAGGAGTAGATCTTGTAGATAGGACTATACCCAGAAGTGGTCTGAGGGGTTCATACAGTACTAAGCTCAATGATTGAATTTGCTTATTTATCAATTTTATAGTCTCCTTAGCTTCTTTAATCATAATTCTAGTGCTATTAGGATGAGATGATCCTTTTCCAAAAGTGCAAATAACGGTTGTAATTGATTTGTAATGATTGGCAAGGCTGTACGAATCCAATTAATGTTTTCACAGAATTGCTGTAATTCAAAGAATAAGAGTTTGCAATCTGTAACTGCGGCACTAGAGGGCGCACTTTGACAAAACATACCCCAGAAAGAGCAAGGTGGCACTTTTTGAACTTTATTAGAATCAATATTAAGGCCCAAATCTAATAAATTTTAATGTAGTTTGTTGAATAATTTATTTAATATATCTGCGTCTTGATGGGCTATTAGGATATCATCTACATAATTAATTATGTAGCATAAACCCTGTAATGGCCTTGTTGCATGTGCCACATAATGTTGTTGTAGGGCTATTTTCCATCCCTTGAGGTAAAACTGTCCATTGAAATCTCTTTGAGGGCAGACTACAATTAACTGTGGGAACAGTAATTGCAAAATATGGTTTATCTTCTGGATGCAGGGGAATGAAAAAGAAACAGTCTTTTGATATCTATTATTCTTTGGTATACAGGAGGGGTGTGGCAGTCCTGATTGCAAAGTTCCCTTTTTTTTTCATGTGAGTATTAATGGCTCTCAAATCATGTAATAATCTCCATTTATTTTTATCTCTTTTTTGAATTATGAATATAGGAGTATTATAAGGACTAACAGAAGGTTCAATATGACCAGTTTTCAATTGTTCTTCAACAAACAAGTTTAAATGATTGAGCTTTTCCTGAGTTAATGGCCTGTGTTCCACCCATATAGGGGTATAGTGTCCCATTGCAATTTTATGGGATCTGGTTTAATAAGTGGAACAGTGGCCTTTAGAATTGGGGGTGCCTCCCACTTTGACCTGTTTTATCGTGAATATTGTCATAGGAGACTTTATCATCTGTTGTGATCACTGCATTCATACCTTTCAATAAATCTCTGCCAAATAAAGTTATTATGTAATCCTTCAACAACTAAAGGAGTGATTGAGCCTTTGCTACCATCCATGTCTTCCCGAATTATGGGATGTTTAAATTTTCGGGAAGGTTGTAGTCATCCTATCCCCTGAACATTAGGTCCTTGTTTTGTTCTCCATCCTAAATTGTCTACTTCTTCCATTCTTAATAATGTTAGATCAGCTCCTGTATCCCCTATACCCTTAAATGTTATTCCATTGAGCTTAATTTGCATTCTAGACTTATTCATTTGCACCGGAATTGTCCACATTACTTTTGGATTATTTGTCCCTCTTGGTCACGAGGCTGAGGGTTGTCCCTTTTTCCAGTTTAAAGGCTTCCCTGTATTATCCAATTTTGATCTATAGTCTCTAGACCAGTGAAAACCTTTATGACATTTTGGACATTTAGAAGGAGGAGTCTTCCATGACTGTCCTTGTCTAGGGTTTTTAGGTGGGCATTCTTTTGAAAAGTGTCCTTTTCCTCCACAAGCCCAACACGTATTTGAGCCTTTCTCTTGAATCCCTCCCTTTATATTTAAGGAAGCAGCTAAAGCTTCTGCTAATGCCATAGCCTGAGCAGAATTTGTCCCTACATCTCTGCATGCTAACAAGCAATCATCTATGTTTCCATTTCTAAATGAAGCTATTGCTTGTCGACATTCAGATGTCACCCCTTCAAATACCACCTCTTTAAGTAGCGCCTCTGCTGCTGCAGCATGTTCTACCTTGTGATTAACTGCATCTGTGACTCTAGCCACAAAGTCTGAAAATTTTTCATTAGGCTTTTGGATTAACTTAACTAATGGCTTAGAAGATTCCTTAGTAGTGACCTTTCATAGAGCCCTGAGAGCAGACAATCAAACCTGATCAAAATATTGGGGTGGACCCAGTGCCTGTGTAGCTGGAGATGCATAAACTCCATTACCCTGTAAACAATCTACGTTTAATGGCACACCAGTTGTTCTTTTTCTTTCTGCTTGTTGTTCATATTGACCCACATATGCAGCTTTCCAGAGTAAAAATTGCCCTCCAGGCAAACAGGCACACATTAACTGCATCCAGTCAAAAGGATAGTTTAAATCCAAGCTAACTTATTCTATCATCTGATCAAAGTATGGGGATCTTATACCATCCCCCAAGGCGGCTTTCTCAATGATTTTATGGTTTCAGGTGGATGCGGATACCACCATTGTGGCCTTTGAGCATTTTTTACTGGATTAGCTGGAAAAGCTTGAATTACATTATCATTAAACTTCAAATGTGTTTTAAAATCATGAAGCAGAGGGGCTGGCCATGCATTTGAACCTGCAGTAATGCCCCTAGAATTACATAAGTCTTTGTAAATTTCCTCCCATGGGGACTTTCCTTTTCCACTAGGAGGAGGTGTTGCTTCACTCTTTTGTTCTGGATAGGGTGGTGGGGCCATGAGGAAAGCTATTGGACAGGCTTATTGGCCAAGATTGATTGCATAGGAATGTCCTGTTCTCCACTTACTTGTGGAGGACAAAGAGGAGTAGCTGGAGGGGGGCTATCTTTTGCTATCTCTGCCACGTGTTCTCCGCCATCTTCCCCAGACTGATTACAGTTTTTGTTTCACCTTCCTCTATAGTTCAAGAGAGTCAAATTTCTGGATCTACATTCTCTGCTGGAACTCCCTTTTTAATACAAGCATAAATCACCATTATTATAGGATAAAAGAGTGCTGGTGGGACTAAACCTTATCTCACTTCTGCCTTCCTGGCAATATATAAAACTTTTCCCCATACCTCAGGCTCCCAGATATGAGCCACAGAAACCCAAGGAGCTGTTTTTTGAACCTTTTCCCAACATGCTAATAATTCTCTTTCAGACAATTTTAACTCACCTATTGCATAATAATTATTTCAAAGCATTCACCAGTGATTCCTTCGCTGAAGGAGGTAAATTACTCATTACAGAGGGTCACTCACTTGTCAGCAAGTCCCTGCCTCAGGCGCCAAAATGTAGTTTTTGGAGATGGGGGTCTGCTGAGAGTGAGGATGAACGATGCCTACCCCAGTAGATTCAGACATCAGAGACCAGGCTTGAAAGGCACAGATCTAATTTTACTTAGGATTGTACAAGACATATATAGGCACATTATCTAATCAGGTTAAGAAGCTTGTTAAGACAAAAGAACCAAACTACAGGTCACCTATACATTGTACTAATGTAAACAAACCAAGTATCCCTAAGTGATTCTGCCCAGCAACAAGTCTGAGACAAAGGACTGGGGAAAGGGCAAGCTCCAGCACACAGCCTGAGGCGAGGCAGCACAGGCGAATTCACATCACAGCTTGCTGGGATGCTTGATGAGAGACTTCCTCTCAGCTCAGCCTCAGTAACTGAGAAAAGCCTACAATCCATGGTGAGTCTTTACCAATTCCTCAGTTTCTCTGTCCAGACTGTTTAATTTATTTAGACCATGGTGTCAGCGACTGCTGACAAATAAGCTTGAGGAGTGTTCCCTACATACCCTTGTTCTGATTTTTCCCATTTATGGCTGTTGCCATAATACTTTTGCTATTTCTGACTTTTCCTTTTTCTTGCCTTTCCCATAATAATTCCACATACAATTCATTTGATTCTCATATCCTGATAACCTCATGAATTCATTCATACATTCTGCATTCTTTCAGTGGTTCTCTACTAAAAGGACTGAGTGTCTGGGATTTCTTTAATCCTTTTGTTTCTTCTCCAGGTTAACCTGTGCATTACTGCCTTGAGTATCTAATGAGCCCTTCACATGTCTTCTCATTTTATTCCTGGCTTTGCTATTTCTACCTTCTTGTTCTGTCACAGGCCTGCATTCATAATGTACCTTTCCTATATTTCTCACACATGCATTTTTTCTTTTTCTGTCTCATTTTTTTTATTATTGTAAACAAATGGGATACATGTTGTTTCTCTATTTGTACATGGAGTCAAGGCATACCATTTGTGTAATCATAAATTTACATAGGGTAATGTTGTTTGATTCATACTCTTATTATTTTTTCCCTTCCCCCCACCCCTCCCACCCCTCTTTTCCCTCTATACAGTCCTTCCTTCCTCCATTCTTACCACCCTCCTTATCCCTAACCCTAAACCTAACCCTAACGCTAACCCCTCCCACCCCCCATTATATGTCTTCATGCGCTTATCAGTGAGATCATTTGTCCTTTAGTTTTTTGAGATTGGCTTATCTCACTTAGCAGCATGATATTCTCCAATTTCATCCATTTGCCTGCAAATGCCATAATTTTACCATTCTTCATGGCGGAGTAATATTCCATTGTATATATGTGCCACAGTTTCTTTATCCATTCATCAACTGAAGGGCATCTAGGTTGGTTCAACAATCTGGCTATGGTGAACTGAGCAAATATGAACATTGATGTGGCTGTATCTCTGTAATATGCTGATTTTAAGTCCTTTGGGTATAGGCCAAGGAGTGGGAGAGCTGGGTCAAATGGTGGTTCCATTCCAAGCTTTCTGAGGAATCTCCATACTGCTTTCCAGAGTGGCTGCACTAATTTGCAACCCCACCAGCAATGTATGAGTGTACCTTTTTCCCCACATCCTGGCCAACACCTATTGTTGCTTGTGTTCTTGATAATCGCCATTCTAATTGGGGTGAGATGGAATCTTAGGGTACTTTTGATTTGCATTTCTCTTATTACTAGAGATGTTGAAAATTTTTTCATATATATGTTGATTCCTTATATATCTTCTTCTGTGAAGTATCTGTTCATTTCCTTAGCCCATTTGTCGATTGGATTATTTGTATTCTTGGTGTAGAGTTTTTTGAGTTCTTTATAGATTCTGGAAATTAGCGCTCTATCTGAAGTATGAGTGGCAAAGATATTCTCCCACTCTGTAGGCTCTCTCTTCACATTACTGATAGTTTCCTTTGCTGAGAGAAAGCTTTTGAGTTTGATCTATCCAGTTGTTGATTCTTGCTTTTATTTCTTGTGCTATGGGAGTCCTGTTAAGGAAATCTGATCCTAAGCCAACAAGTTGAAGGTTTGGACCTACTTTTTCTTCTATAAGATGCAGGGTCTCTGGTCTGATTCCAAGGTTGTTGATCCATTGTGAGTTGAGTTTTGTGCAGAGTGAGAGATAGGGGTTTAATTTCATTCTGTTGCATATGGTTTTCCAGTTTTCCCAGCATCATTTGTTGAAGAGGCTACCTTTTCTCCATTGCATATTTTTGGCCCCTTGGTCTAGTATGAGAAAATTGTATTTATTTGGGTTTGTGTCCATGTCCTCTATTCTGTACCATTGATCTACCTGTCTATTTTGGTACCAATACCATGCCATTTTTGTTACTATTGCTTTGTAATAGAGTTGAAGATCTGGTATTGCAATACCCCCTGCTTCGCTCTTTCTACTGAGGATTGCTTTAGCTATTCTGAGTTTCTTGTTCTTCCAGATGAATTTCATAATTGCTTGCTCTATTTCTGTGAGGTACATTATTGGGATTTCAATTGGAATTGCATTGAATCTGTATAGCACTTTAGGTAGTATGGCCATTTTGACAATATTAATTCTGCCTATCCAAGAACATGGGAGATCTTTCCATCTTCTAAGGTTTTCTTGAATTTCTTTCTTTAGTGTTCTGTAGTTCTCATTGTAGAAGTCTTTCACCTCTTTTGTGAGATTGATTCCCAAGTATTTTATTTTTTTGATGCTATTGTGAATGGGGTAGTTTTCCTAATTTCTCTTTCTAAAGATTCATCACTTATGTATAAAAATGCATTGGATTTATGAGCATTGATCTTGTAACCTGCTACTTTACTGAATTCACTTAAGAGTTATAAAAGTTTTCTGGTGGAATTTCCAGGTTCCTCTAAATATATAATCATGTCATCAGCAAACAGGGATAGTTTGAGTTCTTCTTTTCCAATCTGTATTCGTTTAATTTCTTTGGTTTGTCTGATTGCTCTGGCTAGAGTTTCAAGGACAATATTGAATAGAAGTGGTGAAAGAGGGCATCCCTGCCTTGTTCCAGTTTTTATGGGGAATGCTTTCAGTTTTTCACCATTTAGAATGATATTGGCCATGGGCGTAGCCTAGATGGCCTTTACAATGTTAAGGAATGTTCCCACTACCCCAATTTTTTCTAGTGTTTTAAGCATGAAGGGATGCTATATTTTATCAAATGCTTTTTCTGCATCTATTGAAATAATCATGTGATTCTTAACTTTAAGTCTATAGATATGGTGAATGACATTTATTGATTTCCGGATGTCGAACCAACCTTGCATCCCTGGGATGAAACCCACTTGATCATGGTGCACTATCTTTTTAATATGTTTTTGTATGCGATTTGCTAAAATTTTGTTGAGAATTTTTGTGTCAATGTTCATTAAGAATATTGGTCTAAAATTTTCTTTCCTCGATGTGTCTCTGTCTGGTTTAGGTATCAGGGTGATATTGGCTTCATAGAATGAGTTTGGGAGGGTTCCCTCCTCTTCTATTTCATGGAATACTTTGAGAAGTATTGGAATGAGCTCTTCTTTAAAGGTTTTGTAGAAATCGGCTGAGAACCCTTCTGGTCCTGGACTTTTCTTTGTTGGTAGGCTTTTGATGACTTCTTCTATTTCATTACTTGAAATTGCTCTATTTAAATTGTGTATGTCCTCCTTGTTCAGGTTAGGCAATTCATATGTCTCTAGAAATTTGTTGATGTCTTCTAAATTTTCTATTTTGTTGGAGTATAGATTTTCAAAATAGCTTCTAATTATGTTTTGTATTTCAATTGTGTCTGTTGTGATATTTCCTTGTTCATTCCGAATTTTAGTGATTTGGGTTTTCTCTTGTCTTCTCTTTGTTAGTGTGGCTAAAGATTTATCAATTTTGTTTATTTTTTTGAAGAACCAACTATTTTGTCAATTTTTTGTATTGTTTCTTTTGTTTCAATTTTGTTGATTTCAGCTCTGAGTTTAACTATTTCCTGTCTTCTACTACTTTTAGTTTGGTCTACTACTTTTGGTGTTCTTCTTTTTCTAGGGTTTTGAGCTGTAGTGTTAGGTCATTTATTTGTTGAGTTTTACTTCTTTTATTGAATGTGCTCCATGAAATGAATTTTCCTCTAAGTACTGCTTTCATAGTGTCCCAGAGATTTTGATATGATGTTTCTTTTTTCTCATTTACCTCTAAGAATTTTTTAATTTCCTTCTTAATATCTTCTGTTATCCATTCATCATATAATAGCATATTGTTTAACCTCCAGGTGTTGGACTAATTTCTGTTTTTTACTCTTTCATTTATTTCTAATTTCAATCCATTATGATCTGATAGAATACAAAGTAGTGTCTCTATCTTCTTGTATTTGCTAACATTAGTTTTGTGGCATAATATATGGTCTATTTTAGAGAAGGATCCATGTGCTGCTGAGAAGAAAGTGTATTCGCTCTTGGTTGGATGGTATATTCTATAAATGTCTGTTAAGTCTAAATTATTGATTGTGTTATTGAGATCTATGGTTTCTTTGTTCAATTTTTGTTTGGAAGATCTGTCCAGTGGTGAGAGAGGCATGTTAAAATCACCTAGTATTATTGTATTATGGTCTATTTGGTTTCTAAAATTGAAAAGAATTTGTTTGACATACATGGATGTGCCACTGTTTGGGGCATAGATATTTATGATTGTTATATCTTGCTGATTTATGCTTCCCTTAAGCAGCATGAAATGTCCTTCTTTATCCCTTCTGACTAACCTTGGCTTGAAGTCCACATTATCTGAAATGAGAATGGATACTCCAGCTTTTTTGCTGAGTCCATGTGCATGGTATGTTTTTCCCCATTCTTTCACCTTTAGTCTATGGGTATCTCTTTCTATGAGGTGAGTCTCTTGTAGGCAACATATTGTTGGATCTTTCTTTTTAATCCAATTTGCCAGTCTATGTCTTTTGATTGATGAATTCAGGTCATTAATATTCAGGGTTATTATTGAGATATGATTTGTATTCACGGTCATTTGACTCATTTATTTATTTATTTATTTTTGACACGACTAGGTTCTTCCTTTATTTGACAGTTCCTTTAGGATAGCTTCTCCTTTTGCTGATTTGTTTCTTTGTTTTTCATCTCTTTCTCATGGAATATTTTGCTGAGAATGTTCTGTAATGCTGGCTTTCTTTTTGTAAATTCTTTTAGCTTTTGTTTATCATGGAAGGATTTTATTTCATCGTCAAATTTGAAGGTAAGTTTTGCTGGGTATAAGATTCTTGGTTGCCCCATGGCTATTATCATTCTAAATGGTGAAAAACTGAAAGCATTCCCTCTAAAAACTGGAACAAGGCAGGGATGCCCTCTTTCACCACTTCTATTCAATATCGTCCTTGAAACTCTAGCCAGAGCAATTAGACAGACCAAAGAAATTAAAGGGATATGAATAGGAAAAGAAGAACTCAAACTATCCCTATTTGCTGATGATATGATGGTATACTTAGAGGAACCAGGAAATTCCACCAGAAAACTTTTAGATCTCATAAGTGAATTCAGTAAAGTAGCGGGATATAAGATCAATGCACATAAATCTAAGGCATTTTTATACATAAGCGATGAATCTTCAGAAACAGAAATTAGGAAAACTACCCCATTCACAATAGCTTCGAAAAAAATAAAGTATTTGGGAATCAATCTCACAAAAGAGGTGAAAGACCTCTACAATGAGAACTACAGAACACTAAAGAAAGAAATTCAAGAAAACCTTAGAAGATGGAAAGATCTCCCATGTTCTTGGATAGGAAGAATTAATATTGTCAAAATGGCCATACTACCAAAAGTGCTATACAGATTCAATGCAATTCCAATGAAAATCCCAATGATGTACCTTACAGAAATAGAGCAAGCAATTATGAAATTCATCTGGAAGAATAAAAAACCCACAATAGCTAAAGCAATCCTTGGCAGAAAGAGTGAAGCAGGGGGTATCGCAATACCAGATCTTCAACTCTACTACAAAGCAATAGTAACAAAAACGGCATGGTATTGGTACCAAAATAGAAAGGTGGATCAATGGTACAGAATAGAGGACACGGACACAAACCCAAATAAATACAATTTTCTCATACTAGACAAAGGGGCCAAAAATATGCAATGGAGAAAAGATAGCCTCTTCAACAAATGGTGCTGGGAGAATTGGAAATCCATATGCAACAGAATGAAACTAAACCCATATCTCTCACCATGCATGAAACTAAACTCAAAATGGATTAAGGATCTCGGAATCAGACCAGAGACCTTGCATCTTATAGAAGAAAAAGTAGGTCCAGAGCTTCAACATGTCGGCTTAGGACCAGACTTCCTTAACAGGACTCCCATAGCACAAGAAATAAAAGCAAGAATCAATAACTGGGATAGATTCAAACTAAAAAGCTTTCTCTCAGCAAAGGAAACTATCAGCAATGCAAAGAAAGAGCCTACAGAGTGGGAGAAAATCTTTGCCAATCATACTTCAGATAGAGCGCTAATCTCCAGAATCTATAAAGAACTCAAAAAACTCTACACCAAGAATGTAAATAATCCAATTGACAAATGGGCTAAAGAAATGAATAGACACTTCACGGAAGAAGATATACAAGCAATCAACAAACATATGGAAAAATGTTCAACATCTCTAGCAATAAGAGAAATGCAAATCAAAACCACCCTAAGATTCCATCTCACCCCAATTAGAATGGTGATTATCAAGAATACAAGCAACAACAGGTGTTGGCGAGGATGTGGGGAGAAAGGTACACTCATACATTGCTGGTGGGGCTGCAAATTAGTGCAGCCACTCTGGAAAGCAGTGTGGAGATTCCTTAGAAAACTTGGAATGGAACCACCATTTGACCCAGCTCTCCCACTCCTTGGCCTAAACCCAAAGGACTTAAAATCAGCATATTACAGAGATACAGCCACATCAATGTTCATAGCTGCTCAGTTCACAATAGCCAGATTGTGGAACCAACCTAGATGTCCTTCAATTGATGAATGGATAAAGAAAATGTGGTATATATATACAATGGAATATTACTCAGCCATAAAGAATGATAAAATTATGGCATTTGCAGGCAAATGGATGAAACTGGAGAATATCATGCTAAGTGAGATAAGCCAATCTCAAAAAACCAAAGGAAGAATGATATCGCTAATAAGTGGATGATGACACATAATGGGGGGTGGGAAGGGTTAGTGTTGGGGTTGGAGTTGGGTTTAGGGAGGGGGGCAGGAATGGAGGAAGGAAGGACTGTATAGATGGAGGGGAGGGGTGGGAGGGGAGGGGGGAAGGGAAAAAATGGCAGAATGAATCAAAAAACATTACCCTATGTAAATTTATGATTACACAAATGGTATGCCTTTACGCCATGTACAGACAGAGAAACAACCTGTATCCCATTTGTTTACAATAAAAAAAAAAAAGATTCTTGGTTGGCATCCATTTTCTTTCAGGGCTTGAAAAATGTTGTTCCAGGCCCTTCTAGCTTTTAGGGTCTGGATTGAAAAAATCTGCTGATGTCCGTATTGGTTTCCCCCTGAATGTAATTTGGTTCTTTTCTCTCACAGCCTTTAAAATTCTTTCTTTTGTATGTTAGGTATTTCCATTATAATGTGCCTTGGTGTGGGTCTGTTGTAATTTTGTGTATTTGGAGTCCTATAAGTCTCTTGGACTTGATTTTCAATTTCATTCTTCAGATTTGGGAAATTTTCTGAAATTATTTCATTGAATAGATTTTTCATTCCTTTGGTTTGTTTCTCTAAGCCTTCCTCAATCCCAATAATTCTTAAATTTGGCCTTTTCATGATATCCCATAGTTCTTGGAGATTCTGTTCATGATTTCTTACCATCTTCTGTTTGTTCAACTTTATTTTCAAGGTTAAATATTTTGTCTTCAATATCTGAGGTTCTGTCTTCCAGATGCTCTATCCTAATAGTTGTGCTTTCTATGGAGTTTTTAATTTGTTTTATTGTTTCCTTCATTTCAATGATTTCTGTTTGTTTTTTTTTTCAATATCTCTAACTCTTTATTGAAATGATCTTTTGCTTCCTGTATCTGCTCTTTTAATTGTCAATTGGTGCAATCATTCAATGCCTGCATTTGCTCTTTCATTTCATCGTTTGCTTCCCTTATCATGTTAATTATGTACATTTTGAACTCCCTTTCTGTCATTTCTTCTGCCATGCTGTCATTGGATTTTATTGATGTAACATCTAGATTTTTTTTGAGGCATTCTCTTCCCTTGTTTTCTCATATTGTTCAGTTATCAGTAGACTCCTGAGATGTTGCAGATTTCCTCTATTGACTTATAATGTCCCTGAAGATTGCTAGTATATCCTCTCTTATCCTTCAGTAGCCTGAAGTCTTGGAGGAAGTTGATAATGTGGTGCTCCACAAGGAAGCTGCCTCTCTAGGGGTGGTGGCCTTCAGGTGGGGTATATTCCCTGCTAGTGGGCAGAGGTGCCTCCACTTTTTGACCAATGGTCAACCACAGGGGAACTAGGCTGTGGGCTGAAGCAAGGCCTGTTTGGGTCTGTGTCTCTGGTTTTACCGGCCTTGTGGGAAAACCTCACCTGGTGGGGAAGACTCACCTGGTGGGGAGGTCTCACTGGTCAGTCCCCCTCCTGGCGGTTCCCCTCAATCCACAACTACCACCTGGGCAGGGCAGCTGTATGGAACATTATTGAAGTGAACCAAACAACTTCCATTTTGCTTTCTGACTCCATTTTGTGAAACTTAAGAAAAACATGTTGCTTGCCGTGCTAGATCAAAACAAAATGTGTGTGTGGTGTTAAGATAAGTAGAGTGATGTGCAGTGACGCACATAGTGACTATGCAGTCACTGAGAAAAACATTTGTTTACACTAAATTTACATTAGTTTAAATGGTAAAACTGGTAAAAATATTTACTAGATGAGTTTGCAGAGTCTAGGATTTGAAAAATATATTATGTAATGCATGAACTTGTTTTGATGTGACTATATAAACTGCAGACCGATCCGGAGCGAGTGGGCACTACTCCATCGACAGAGTCTGTCACTATGTCCCGCTGACTAGTGACATGATAGTGCTCCCCAGCTCGAGGCTTCCGGTCGCTGCATGCCGTTACTTCGATTGCTGATTGCCGTTTGCTGTGAACCGAGCATCAATAAAATCTCACCTGAGGACAAGTGACTGACTACATGAGTGTTACTTTATTCCTACCCAGTTCCCGATCCAGCACAGGCCGCAAGTGTCTCAACGTGCTCGTGACAGTTGGTGTAGTCGGCAGTCAGATGCCTTCCACCCTGGCTCTGCTACACATCACTGCGTTCCTGAACTTTCTTGAATTACTCATCGACATCCTCGACCTTCTCATCGACAGCAAATCCCAGGAACTTCGCGACTTGTTGAACTCGGACTTGTAAACCTGGTAGGCTTTACATTTCTCTTTTATGCCTCAGTGCTGGTTAAAATCTAGACTCTGTACTCACCTCCTTACCAAATACGATTGCCTTTTGCATACGCTTGTTTGTTCTATCGATAGTGCTAGCAGTCTAAAGTAGAATTGGATTTTATTTAAACTTCATTGTACAGGCTGCCTAATAAAATGGCTCCAGGACTAGGGATAAATAAGCTTTTTAATAAACTTAAAATTGGAAAGTCTGATAAGCATGAGCTTAAACCTCAATCTCCATGGAGGCAATGTGAGCGCATCGTGCAAAATAAATTCCCTAAATATGATAAGGGAAACTCAGTCCAGGTCTGCCTTAGCAGTCTGGACATTGTTGAGACTATTTTAGCCTGGGCAGGTAAACAAGAGATCCCTAGCATTTTGTGTAAAGTAATAGATGATGTTGATTCCGATAGACTTAAGGGCAAATGATTGGTAAGGGAAGCGCTTCAGAAATCTAAAAATCCCTTCCTGCAGGACATATATGACTCCCAAGATTGATCAATTCCCGAAACCTTAAAAGTCACCTATAGCTCTGACCCAGTCTCCACGGTTAAGACCTCTACACCTTCTCGTGGTCTTTCTCTTGCCGGTGCTGACCACATAGTGGAGACTAGAGAATTGTCTAGAAGTGAACTTATGCAGCTTAGACAGGACTTTTCCCAACATAACCTGTCTGATGCGGATTTTCTCCTCATGCTATGGCAGAAAGGTGCCCATAACATCCGTCTTCCAGCATCTGAGATGAGGACTGCGGGTATAACTATCGAACACCCAGCAGTCTGTGAAGCCCTTATGGCTTTACTAGAATCTATGCCCACAGATGTACATTCTTTGTTTGACTGGATAGCTATGGCTTGGAAATTGGCTTTTCCTCATTCAGATCTTAGCCAATTTGATAGCCATACTCGCTGGCATACCCCAGCCGATGGCATTAATTTGCTACGGAAGCTTGGAGTCCTCTGCAAAATATATAATTCGGACCCCGAAATTAACCCACTGTGGGTCCCACTTACTCCTTCCATTCGTCGTCTTATTTTGAAGGGTGCACCAGATAACCTCAAATATATGCTCTCTAGCACTCTCACAGGGATGCACATCCTGTCGAGGTTTTTGAACATTTTAAATAGTGTAGAGATCTCCAAATGGACCATAAAATGTCCTTCCCAGTACGTGCTTCCTTTCAGCAGATGCCTAAATTCACCTTAGCTGTCCAGCAAACTCCCCCACATCCCTTTATCCCACGCCCTGTCCCTCGCAGAACGTTTTGGAACATTGTTCCAAAAAACGGTGCCCGGGCGCCCCCGTCTGGCCAATGGAGGAGCGACCCGCCATGGGCCACCGTTCCCCCGCAACTCAGGGCAACCCTCCTATCCCCAGCAGACTTTCCGCCCGTCTCTGTGTTTTCGAATAAGGAATCCTTTTCAGAGAAACCCCAGGATACAACAATCTTTTGGGAAAAGAGCACCCCAGGGTCAAATTGGTTCCCGCTACCAACCTGGGGCACCCAACGTCTCCAACGGTTGGAACTGTGCCCCTTGGCGCTTTCCACAAGCATCACGCTAGATGAGAATGCCCTTTTATCCTTATCTCTGGTGTCTGCGATAATATCCCTTTCTCCTCTCATTTCCTTATTGACACTGGTAGCCAGGTCACTATAATAGACCCTTCTATTATCCCTCAGGCCCATGAGGGCAAGGGAACCCCTGCCCGGATTCAAGGTATTTCTGGTGCAATGCTTACTGCCTTTCACTATGATGTCACACTGTTTATTTATGATAGACAGCCCCTACGTTGTACAATACTTGTGCTTCCAAGCCCTCATTGTATTCTTGGCATGGATTATATACCCACCTCTTTTGGCAAATGGCTACCCCTTAAACGTCTCAAATGTTGTAATATTACCCTCTTACCTACTGTATCGGTGGAACCTATACATTTTCCTCGGATTCCACCATCTTTCACTAAACAATACCCCCTTAAAGGAGGCCATGAGGGCATTTCTAAGACCCTATCAGAACTCCTAGCTAAGGGTATAGTGGAACATACCCAATCCTTTAATTATAATAGCCCCATATGGCCTGTCCGTAAACACAACGGATCATGGCATTTCACAGTAGACTATAGGAACATTAATAAATTGTCCCCTCAGATGCCTGGCCCTCTGCCGGATATAGAAGGCATTTTTCAGGATATTAGGGACTATGCCCCTAAGTGGTTTGTAGCCATTGACCTCTCTGATATGTTTTTCACTATCCCTTTACATGAGGATTCCAGGGAACTTACCACTTTTACGTTGAATGCACAACAATATCAGTTTACTAGGGTCCCACAGGGTTATAAGAATAGTCCAATCATAGCACATGGTACCATTCAACAAACCATGCCATGGAAATTACTACCCTCTGATGTAAAGGTCTTCACCTATGTGGATGACATACTAATATGTGCGCACTCTAAAGAGGCCACTGACAAGGCCAAACACATTGTGATCTCGGCCCTCACTTCTAAGGGCTGGACCATAAAGCCTGATAAGGTACAAGGCCCACTGGACTCTGTTAAATTTTGGGGCATCCAGTGATCCTCTACAGGACCTCGTGTCCCTGATCCTGTGCTGGACAAATTATAAGCCATTACTGAACCTAAAAATAAGACCAAAGCTCAACACCTTATTGGTCTTTTCGGATATTGGAGATTGCATATCCCCTTTTTACAGCTTATTCTCCAACCGATGTATAAAGTCACCAGGAAAGCCTGTGACTTTGAGTGGAGTCCTGCACAGAAATCTGCCTTTGTCAACGCCCTAGAATACATTAAATTTTATGCACAGCTATATGTCCCACAACCAGGTGAAGTCCTCTTATTGGATATTTTGTTCCTTAATGATTATGGTAACTGGGGTGTGTATGCTAAAACCCCTGGGGTCTCACGACCTGTTGGCTTCTATTGCAAACGTTTTCCATATGCATCTAATAGATATTCTCTTTTTGAGAAATATGTCTGGACTTTATGCCAAGCATTACAGGCGATGGGTTTTTCCCTCGTCAACTGCTGTCTCATTATCCATACCCCTGTCCCTCTCATTAATTGGATCAAGATGAGTGAGGACCACTTAAAAGGCCTTCCTATTGAGCCTAAAGTTTTACAATGGAAATGGTACCTTCAAAATGCTCTACAAGATTCTGTGGTGCAGTCCAACACTGCAATTGGCAGGTTGACTGGGGACATCTGTGCCCAACCCCTGGCCAAACTGCCCGTTTCCCCTAAAGAGGAACCCTCTACATCTATTGGTCATTGGGGCACCTCTAATTGTCATGCTAATGCTTGGTATATGGATGGCTCTTCCTCTTGTATTAATGGCAAGACCCATTGGAAAGCCACAGTCTATCGCCCCATTGATAAAACTATCTTAACTGACCAGGGGGTGGATGCTTCTGCACAGATAGCTGAACTTGTAGCAGTTAATTTGGCTGTCAAACATTCACTTTCGGAAGCATATTCATGTCTTCTCTGATTCTTGGTCTGGTTGCAATGGTATAGCCATATGGTCTGCTAAATGGAAACGCACTGATTATTGTATTAATGGAAAACCTGTTTGGGGTCAGACTGTATGGAAAGAGTTAGCAAACTCTGAGATTAAGATATTTATAACCCATGTGGACACACATACAAACAGATTGGATGAAAATTCCAAAAATAATGATCTAGTAGATAAAATATCTAAAATAGCAGCTATAAGACTTACAAACACTGCACCTTGGAAAATTGTAAAACATGAGGATACTAAATTAACTTTAAAGAGGGAACCTCAGTGGAAGGTACAAGACCATCCTGTGGATAATCTAGAAATTTTGGGTCCCGAACTTACTACGCTTCATAAACAAATGGGGCATGTAGGCACGCATGGATTATATCAATGGTGTAATGACAGGAATTTAAAGACCACGTGGAGAGCTTGTAAGGATGCGATAAAACACTGTCCCAATTGCCCCAATCTGTTACAGAGATTTAGGAGAAATCCCCCATCACAATTATCCTCACCGAGGGCATTTAATCATTCGTTACAAATAGACTTTATAGGACCAATTAGACAGAAAAACTATATCTGCACCATAGTGGATTGCTGTACTGGCCTAGGGATTGCTACTATATATGCTCTCTGGACATGGATTGCCCACCATGGGACCCCTCATGTAATCAGCTCAGACCAAGGCACACACTTTACTGGACAACTGGTGCAAAAGTTTGCAACCGACCTCAACATCCAGTGGAATTTCCACGTTGCGTATAACCCAACAGCCTCAGGACATATTGAACGTTTCAATGGATTGTTAAAAATTAAGTTACCTTCTTTGTCTGATGTCCCACTACATAAAGCTTTACTTATAGCCATCTTCGAACTAAATTCCAGACCATGAGCATACCGCCGCTCACCATTTGAGGAAACCTACCCTCCGGACGTCCTACCTATCGACGGAACCACGCCCGACCCACTGATCTCTCCGAATAGAATCCTCATCAAGGATAGACTGGACTCTAGCCTCACCCTTGCCAACATCATTGCCCCAGGACCAGGGAACTCTTATTGGACTACATCTGGTAAGGGTGATCTTCGCCTTACCAAGGTGAAGGACGCTACTCCAATGTAGATATGCCCCGTTCCTGTATTTGTGCACTGGTATTTGGGTGTAAACTTATTGTAGTTGTTACCCTTTTGCTGGCTGCTGCATGGCTAGCCTCTTACTTCACGTGGTGCAGTTCCTGTGAATGCTCCACTTACTCCTCTGCTCCTTCTGACTCTTGTATCTCCCCTGACCATACTCATTCATTAGGCTCTTATCAGTTTAATTTTTCTGTGTCTGCCTGCCTCGATTCCTTGTGGTACAAATGTGGCTATCTCCCAAACAAAACTTTATGCTTGGGTTCCTCACCCTCTTAATTGTCCGATTCCTTGTTGAAATTCGGGGCGACACCACCACCCCGTCTTCCTCACCTCCTCCTACACGTTGGTTTCAAGACCGTACAAAATGGACTGAAATTCAATTAGTACATAAGAAATGGATCCACCATTACTTGAATTTATCCAGACCTGACTCCGTGTTTCCGTGGTATTTTAGGAGTCACCAGTGGTTCAGTAATGAAACAGCCACGGCCCAACTGTTTTGGAATAAATATGCCTTTTGCACTAAGCACTCCCGTAGGATCACACCAGACCAATGCAGTGAGTACTATAAAGCCAATGTTACGGGTGAATTTTCACCTGTCTGGCATGCCACGGATTCAGACCCCACCAATATAGATATTGGGGATACTAATGTTCTGGAGGAAAACCCCCTTCGATATCATTTACTGGAAGTTGTCAGGGAGTCCTGGGCCCACCAACCTCAATATGTGTACTATTATAAACATCTAACCCTTATTACTACATACATGAGGTGGCATTTACAGGTTGCAATGTCACTATCTTGCAACAGTTTGAGGATAATGAAGGCCACTTCACATGTCAGAAGGTCGCCCAGTTCTCCTTGGCCGCCCAGACCTTTGAGTTATGGAATACCTATAATCCAAGGGTGATACTTGGATGGATGATGTATATAAGGAATACTCCTATGAGGAGAAGGAGAAGGAGGAGGGCAATGAGGATGGGGGAAAGGCCACAGGGACCACAAATCCTACTGATACTCCTACTACCACTACCCCTAACACTGCCACCACCAAGCCAGTCCCCACTCTTAAACCTTATAATATGTGTAACTCTGGCACTTTCATTGACTATTGCAAACCCACTTTCCAATGGCCTCCTATGTTGGATGAACCATTTGGAACTTACTGCCCCATTAATATTTCAGCTTTTTATGGAAACTTAACCTTCCTTATAATGCCAGTGATGATGTTAATGATTTGGTTGGCAAACAGAACCCCGCCAAGGTCACTTGTGTGGCAGATTACCCTAATCTACCAATTTGGGGTAGATTTGAATTGCTTAATGCTCATAGACCGGATCTACTAATTACCAATGATTCCTTCCCGCCCATTTCTTCTTGGTGGGATATTATGGCACTAGGCACTCACACATGGAGATACCCTATGGTGATTACGGATCCCCTTCCCCAACCCTTTAATTCTCTTTTAGGCACTCCTAAATATTCTGCACCCTCATATTCCCCTTTGCGTGTCCTTCTCTGTATTCATTCTGTTTTTGCGGACGTAGTACCATCTGGCAAAGGCCACGCCACTATGGGTTGGCTTTGCTTCCCAATAATTGATAAATCCCCTGATAGGTGCACTATGAAAATATATCTAAAGGGATATGCTAACCCGGTGAATCTACAAGACTTCAATTGTCATATTCCCAAACCTGCAGTATTGGATACCCTTTTTAATATTTCATACTTGATGTATGCTGATAATAAGACTGATTCTGTCCTTGCATATAACCACCACCTTACTTTTACTTCTTATCGGGACACTGATCATTATTTCCCAGATTTTAACTTTATTTCTACAGGGAATGATAGGAACTACACTGTCATGTCCTGGACATGGCTCGGCAATTTTTCAACTCCTCTTGAACAGGCCAGACCTATCTGGAATCTTACTCATATCTATCTCCTCAACTATGCCAATTCTTCTTCCTCCTTGCATTCCTGTGAAGGGTGCTCCCCTTATTATTCTTACTCTTCTCCCTTGCTCATTTGGTCCCAGCAGATGAACATCTCTCTCCTCTGTCCAGACCCTTTCCTTAGACCCACCTTGTGGGGCGCCTCCAAAGTCTCACCAGGGTCCAACCAGTGGCTATTGCCTGATTTTATCCCTGTCCTTAATTGGACTGACCCAACTATTCATTCTCAAATTCATAATGTGTCTCTCCCTTCCATTCCATTTGGCTCTCATAAAGATACTCTGGGCATGCCTTTTTCCACCCTGTGGCAGTGGAAGCACTGCCACTGGGGCCCCTTTGCCATGAAAAGGATTCAGGGGATGCATAGATCAATGCAATACAACTATTCTGTCTACAATATTCCCCTGGATGCCTACGACAAAACTGTGGTGAACTATACATATGCCATTGAGAGGTCCACAAAATACAACCGTAAACCAACTGCTTCTATTCTGGGATTCACGTACCCCACTATTGAAGAAGTACAAATCCAGCTGGATCAACACCCACCTCTGCACGAGCCTTATGAAAAGCTGCCTCCCGGATGCTCTCCTATGTCTTTGTTTGATACTATCTTGCATTACCACATTGAAGCTGCTGACAACAAGACTTTGGCATGTGGTCTACCGCAGGAATGAACTTCTCAAGCTGGAAATACAAATCTTTGGTGGGACGTTTACCACATTACTCTTACATGCTTCTTCCTGGACCTAACAATAAGTGGCATACCTTTGATATGGTGTCCCACAATATTCTCAGGAACCACACAGATCTTTTTGACAATTATGCTCATAGGCATTATGTATATTCATACAAGATGACTCATTCAGACTGCTACAGAACCCATGGATTGGAAGCCTACCTCATTCATAGAGGTGGCTTCAATGAGTCTCACTCTTGGATTACCGCGCACTTCCCCCGTGCTGTCATCTTTCTGCCTTACAAGCCTATGATTTCCACGGAAGCTCCAGGATTTCTTCCCTTGACCTACCAACCTGTTCAAGTGTTGATGAAACCGACCATCCAACCTGTCTTCCTGCATCTCAACCTCGCTGCCCTTTCTGCAAATGACTTCCAAATGTGCGGTGAATATAAGCCTTATCTTACTCCAGACTTGTACTTCAACCTCATGGCAGCCGCAGCATGAGATGCCCTCTACAACTTGCAGTCGTTGGCGCCTTTTTGACTGGAGCTGCTATTGGCGCACTTATTGCCGGCGCTATGACTGAGGAATTACGAGTCCAGATTAACTCGATACAACATCTCGTGGACTCACAAACCCATGTGATACGTGGGATTTCTAAAAATCTCCACGCTACGGCCATCCTCATGGATAAAATATATCTGGAACAGGAAATTATGCGCAAGGAACTCTCTGCCCTCTATGAGCAAGTACAATATACTACTTCAACTTTCAATAAAGAGCTGGAGCACCTTCGCATACAACAGGAATGCCACCATATAGAAGCCCTTTTGCAGGCCTCACAGAAAGATCTCAGGAACCTTTTCCTGACGACTTGTCAGAGAAACCTCTTCTTCTATTACAATCTTGGACCCTACACAAGAATCCTTTTGTGAGGCTGGATCCTGTGAACTACACCTTTGGGAAATTTCTACTTCATCTGCCCTTGTTGCCTATCACACCATTGCAATTCCAAAACTCATTGGCAACACCTGGGTACTTCCTTATGACAAAATGTTCTGGACTCAGTGGGGGAATAAGAACTGGTTCTTCCCTGTGGAAAATACTTACTCTTTTGGCAAGAATACCATTATTGCCTTTAATGCTTTAATAGTGAACCTCCCACTTCCAGGATCACGCTGTACGAACCCGCCACCAAAATACAAGACTTAGGCAACTACAGGATTCTTACCTGCGATGATTCCACCTATAACGTCAACAGATGGCATAACACCTCCTACAGCGAACTCTTTACCCTGGCAGCTGGTTGCCACATACATCACAACGTAATGATGGTAAAACATCATGGTCTTAAGACAGGTAACCAAGTACTGACCTCAGTCTCTTATGTCTCCAATCACACCTTTGGCCTACATGCCTTCTTCAGAACCCCTGAAGTGGAATCTGAAACCTCTCACAACGTTCGTGCACATATGGATGACTTGGACAATTTGTTCCAACAAAATAAACCTGTCCTGAAAAATCTTCATAAATCTATTGTCCATGACATCACTAACCTTAAACATGAAGTACAGAAAGTGGAACTTATGGTACAACATGTCCTGCTCACTCCAAGACATACCTCCCACACTATGTCTAAGGACTGCAGTCTGTTAAATACAATCCGCAGAATCTTTACAAAGGATTTTGCCTGCATAACCTGATGGAATCCTTGGCATTGGATAAAAGAAGGCATTACATGGGCAGCATTTATTATATGTGCATGGATCCTAATTAAAGTTGGCCTTTTTGTTTGTAGATCTGTGGCGAAGGACGAGACTCTCAAAAGAGAAAAATCCATTATCTATGCCCTTCCTTCCCTCCAGGCCTAACTATCTCCTTTTGCTTCTGCAGAATGCCTCCGTGTATGAGATCCTCTAGAACCATCAGACGTCGTCATCTTCTCCGCTCTAGGGACATTTTGGACGAACGTGACTTACACCACTTTGCCCACTGCCCTCTTTGCTGCCATTCCATGTAAGGAACTTCTTTCTTCTTGCAGCCTTGAAAACTTGGGACCTTGACACCTTCTATATATTATACAGACTTGCTAAGATTTCCACTCCCCGAGCATGTTTCCTTTGCTCGGCATCTTTCCAATTCCTCTACGATGACCCAATGCCCTCTTTGACCTCCATCCTTTGCCACTTATGGACACACCAACATTACTTCCTTGCCCACTGGAAACTTTTATGTATTGATCTCCAATTTCCGAGACATAACCAACTCTTTCTTGGTCTCCTTATGGAAGCCTTGAAATCAGACCATTGCTACCGTGGCTCCTCCGACACTTAGGCATGGTATCTTAATATTCATCTCAGATTGAGGAAGGGACCATGGGGAATGCATTTTCCTGACTTTTCCCTCTTCCACAAGCCCTATCTCATGCCATACAAGATTAAGACTGCTGCCACGCTTCAAATGTTTTGTTGGAAAACTATCTTGCAATCTTATTTACTCAACCTTTGGCGATATGTTGAACACCACCATGACCTTCCCCAAATTTCCTTCCTCCCAAACTACACTTTTGCTGCCACTGAAGTTGACACCCTGGACAATATTGATTACTTTCCCTTCCGCAGCTCTTCCTAACTCGTTGGGTGTTCACTTCCTTCTGGCATAATGGACGACCTTTTCAGGTGCTATGTAATCAGCCATTCCCGGAACCACCGCTGGACACAGCAAGATATACAAAGAAATACAGGACTTTACATCATCATTGCAGGCTCTGTATATTACTGCGTCCTGTTGACCCGCAGGATGCCTGATCATATCCCGTGGTTCATGGAGTACAAAGACCGGGACACCACCTTGGACATCCTGCATTTACCTAGACATGACAACCTGATATGAGCTTTGCAGCCCTTTAAGGTTGGACTATATGTGGCACCTGATCTTTCCTTAGACCTGACTACTCTCTTTGGCGCAGAAGTCACCCATTAGGGTGTCTCCCGTGCCAGAGGGTGGACTGTATGGAACATTATTGAAGTGAACCAAACAACTTCCATTTTGCTTTCTGACTCCATTTTGAGAAACTTATGAAAAACATGTTGCTTGCTGTGCTAGATCAAAACAAAATGCGTGTGTGGTGTTAAGATAAGTAGAATGACGTGCAGTGATGCACATAGTGACTATGCAGTCACTGAGAAAAATATTTGACAGTTTGTTTACACTAAATTTGCACTAGTTTAAATGGTAAAACTGGTAAAAATATTTACTAGATGAGTTTGCAGAGTCTAGGATTTGAAAAACAAATTATGTAATGCGTGAACTTGTTTTGATGTGGCTATATAAACTGCAGACCAATCCGGAGCAAGCGGGCACTACTCCATCGACAGAGTCTGTCACTATGTCCCGCTGACTAGTGACATGATAGTGCTCCCCAGCTCGAGGCTCCCGGTCGCTGCATGCTGTTACTTTGATTGCTGATTGCCGTTTGCTGTGAACTGAGCATCAATAAAATCTCACCTGAGGACCAATGACTGACTACGTGAGTGTTACTTTATTCCTACCCAGTTCCCGATCCAGCACAGGCTGCAAGTGTCTCAACGTGCTCGTGACAGCAGCCTTCCTAGGCAACATTCCTAGGGGCCTGGACCTACCTCCTGGGCCTGGGAGCCTCACCCTTCGCAGACGAGTCTCCTTAGGCTGCCTCTCCTCAGAGAAGCTGCCCGCAGTCCTGGAACCTGCGCTCTGCCCCTCAGCTTGTCTCTGTGCAGCTCTTCCACTGAGAAGCCACCTAGGTCCTGGGACCGTGCTTTGCACCTAATCGCCTGGCTATGCGGCCCCTCCTCTGAGCAGCCACCTGGAGCCCCATACAGATATTTCGAGCCCCAGCGACCCACCACCCGCCTCTTCCTCCAGGCAGCCACCCAGTGTTCTGTGTGGTCGCTTCGAGACCAAGCAACTCACTGCACACCTCCTCCTCCTCCAGGCAGCTTCAGGAGAGGTTGCTCTGAGTCCAAACAGCTCGCCGTGTAGCTCCTCCTCTGGGCAGCTGCTGGAGCCCTGGTGGGTTGCTCTGAAACCAAGCTTTGGCCTGAGCGGCCTCCTCTACAAAGCTCCCAGTTGTCCGTGTTCACTGCTCAGCGGGGGGAGGGGTGTCTCGCCAGGCAACTCTACTTCACGAAGTTCCCTGAGTTCCGGGACTACTGCCCTATCTGGGACGTCTCCCCAACGGGAGAGACTCACCCGGTGGCTTTGAGTTGGTCCCAAGTCTCTCAATATCTCCTCTTTTGAATCCTGAGTCCTGGAGCAACATGAAATACAGCCACCCTCTAGTCTGCCATCTTGAAAAACCTCCTGTCTCATTTTTTGATAGTAGGGATTGAACTCAGAGATACTTAACATTGATCCATAACCCCAGCCCTTTTTTGTATTTTATTTAGAGAAAGGGTCTCACTAAGTTGCTTACTGCCTCACTATGTTGCTGAGGCTGGCTTTCCACTCCCAATCCTCCTGCCTCAGCTTCCTGAGCCACTGGGATTACAGGTGTTTGCCACTGTGCCCAGCTCACATGCATTTCTGAAACAGGCTTATTCCATGTTTTCCCAGGCTTGCTTCAGACTCCTGGGCTTCCATGATCCCCCTGTTCCAGCCTTCTTATCAACTGGCACTATAGATGTGTGCCCCTACATTCATCTTTTCACTCCTTTAGTTGAATGGCTACTTTTTGCATGTCAATGTTCTTAGTGGTCAGATGCTGCATGGAGACTCCCTGCACACATGATGTTTACAGTCTGGGAAGGCAGGTACAGGGCTTTGTACTTTGTGAAGGAATTTGGAAATCTTCAGGGGTATTAAGTGACAAAACGGGAGCTATAACCTTTGGAAGAGTAGACAGGATAAATGAGTCTTATCAGGCTTTCATGACAAAATGCCATAGACTGATTTCAAAACTACTAATTTATTTCTCACAATTCTAGAACCTGTAAAGTTTAAGGTCAAGGTTCTGGCTTATTAGAATTTCAGGAGGGTTCCCTTCCTGGCTTGTAAGCAGCCTGTCATTTGGAGACTCTGACCCAATTTACAAGGTTTGAGGATCCAGCAATTAAGAGAAGATGTGAGTCACAGTGGGAATATTGGCCATCCTTTATTTGGAGGAGACCATAGCCATTAACCAGTCCCCAGCTTCAGTTTCAGCTCCCAACCAGTTTCATTTTAGTTCCTATTTTGCCCCCATTAACTCATTTTGCCATGAGTCTTTTCCATAGATCCTTTAATAAAAGTGCAGGTCAAATAAAGAAGGCACAGTGCCAACAGGTAACATAAGGGAAGAGTGCATGCTCACAAGTTAGTGTTTATGACCTTGAGCACATTAGCTGAATCAGAGTGTTTCTGGCCTTGAATAACCAAAACATAGCCATTTCCCAATCCTGTGTACACAGTGAAAACATAACAGAGCCCACCACAAGTCTCAGTGAGAGAATCTAACTACAGCAATTTTGGGTCTGCCTCAACATAGTCTCATCCTCTTTGGGTCCTAAAACGACCTTCCCTTAGTGTCATCTCTCCATCTCCCCTTTTTATGTGTGTGATGGAGGGAATTGAACACAGAGCCTTGCTCATGTTATCCCTTCCTCTTTTCATAAGACAACTAATCCTATGGTATTAACCACTGTGCCCTACCTTACAACCTCATTTAACCGTAATCATTTCCTAAGGGTTCTATCTCCAGTACAGTCATATTCCATGGGACAAGACTTTCACATAGAAATCTTGGTTGGCAGGACAAATTCAGCTCAGAGCAGAGGGTAGATTTATTTATTGATTGATTAATTTATTTTGATACCAGGGATTAAACTGATTGGTGCTTTACCACTGAGCTATATTCCCAACCTTTTACTTTTTATCTTGGGACAGGGCCTCACTAAGTTGCTTAGAGCCTCACTAAGTTGCTGTGGTTAACTTTGAACCACTTGCCTCAGTCACCTGAGTTGCTGGGATTAAAGGCATGTGTCATCATGTCTGACTGAAGTCATATTTTTTCAATTTTATATATTTTTATTTTTACAGATTGTATTTTGGTTCATTGTACACAAATGGGTACATCTTTTCATTTCTATGATTGTACTCAATGTAGAGTCACACCATTTATGTAATCATACATGTACATTGAATTGAAGTCATATTTAAATAAAGGAAATGAGCTATGCTGATATCTAGAGAAAGAGCATTTTAAAAGGATAAACATCTGATATGAATGTTCAGAGGTAAGAGGAGAAGAGAATTTGGTTTCCAGGTCAGAGCATTTAAGGCCACATGGACAATAGTAAGGCCTTCAGATTTTAATATAGGAGAAATGGAACACAATGGTGAATTCTGTGTTAAGGAGGTATACACACTGATTTGTCTTCATGATGTGTGTCTTAGGGCCTCATAAGCACTAAACATGGGCTCTACCACTAAGCCACACACCCCCTTCCTGGTTTACCTTTTTTGTGGCACTTAACTAATTAAACTCTGAACTAAGCGCTGATTGATGCTTGTTAGAATAGACTCAAGTTTAGGCCATCTTAAAGTTTAACAGACCAAATCAGGGCAGTGGGGGTAACAGATAGTGAGAAGTGGTTGAATTTGGAGGTTAGGCTGAGTAGGTTTGCTAATGAACCAGGTGTGAGGGGAGAAAATTTCTTGTCCTGAGCACATGGACAGAAAGTGACCATTAACTGAGGTGCCTGAGGAGCAGGTTCAGGTTGGAAACAATTGTGCTGCCAACCTGACACCTAAATGAGGAAATGATGTTTCTTGGATTCCCTCCTCACTGAAAAATGTCAATCTTTCCAGGAATTTGTCATTGCCTTTTGAATTAACTCCTCTGCCTTAGGTCTAGGTGGTATCTAAGGTCTTACATGGGAATTCATTCCATAGAGTGACTTTTTCTTGTCCACATTCAAGAAAGCCTTCTTCACTCAGATTATTTTCATAACTTTTGCCCAAAGCAACTGATAGAATTTTTTGCATCAGTTGCTCTTATGCTTCTCATTGAGTACCAGGGGAAGACATTCTCTAGACAGACATTTCTATTATATGTATCCTACATGTTGAGCACCCAAATCTTCTACTCTGAATACAAGTGCATTATTAAATATTAAATAATATTACAAATAAAATGTATTTCTCTATAGAAGCCTCTGCAAGTAATAGAGGGGACTATAGAAAGATAAGAGAGTGAACCCATGTGTTAGGACCAAGGAAATAATGCTGGCACTGATAGGTTTTCATTGTGTGCTGGGCACCAGAGGTCACTATTGCTAGGTCTAACATCAGTTAGGCAGGGTGCTTCTGATCTACATTCCATCCAAAAAGGAACTGCAGCTCCAATTACTTTTTTAGTTTGTTTCTGTGGGGTGAATGCTGGTCTTAATGTTTCTGCAGAGTCTTCAGTGATGTGTCATGATTCCCAGCTCTTGACTGAATCTCTACATTCTTATTGATGTAAAAGAGTGAAGAGAAACAAGTGCCAATTGGGTAGCAGGTGCTCTTTCCAGCATTTCTATCTTCACTAATGTTGTTTCATCACAGTGGCCCTATTGGGAAGGTATTAACTATTCACATCTTAGGGCTCAGGATATATAGGTATTTATGGAGAGCAGATGCTTGCCCAAAGTTTCAGTGCCAGTTAGTATCAGAGTCATGATTTGACCCTGGGATGGATGATTACAAAGTTTTAAGTTAGACTCTATTGATGCTGTGCCTATGTATTCCAGGATTCGCTAGGGACTTGAGGTAGTTGGTAGGGTTGGTATAGCATGTTGGAACTATTGCAGATAGAGGAATTAGTATGAGCAAAGGTGAAGGTGGAAAGGTATGTGAGGGGGAAAACTGAGTAAGGACTTTTGGGAGAAGCTAAGGGTGTGATGGGGTGAAGCTGAATGGATCTTTGACTCTGAACCATGGTGACGGTCCATCAGGAGATTCCCAATACAGGGGCAACTTACTCAGATGTAAATTTTACAAAAATTCTAGGCACAGTAGCAGGTGTACTTGAAAGAAAGTGAGGTTGAAGGTGAGCAGGATGTTTCCCTTTTCTTCTTGCTCCTCCTGCCTGGGGTTTATTTCTGACTGTGGTGTTTTCCTTCATGTACACCACCTTGGAATCCTTCTGTTGATTTCCCCATCTGTCCCCATAGTGATTGCATATGACCCAAATGCCCCCTACCTCAGCACTCACACATTTTTTTTTTAGTTATATATGACCATAGAGTCCATTTTGATGTGGTTATACATGCATGGGATATATCTTATTCTAATTAGGGGCCCAGTCTTGTACATGTATACAATGGTGGGATTCATAGTGGTGTATTCATATATGTAAGTAGGAAAGTTATCTCAGATTCTCCTGTCTTTCCTATTCCTATCTCTCTCCCTTCCCTTCATTCTCCTTTGTCTAATCCTCTGAACTTCTATTCTTCCCTGACCCCATTATTGTGGGTTAGCTCAAACATTATTTTTGACATTGGCTTCCCTTTGCTGAAGTAAATCCACATATCCAGCTTTATTCAATTGATTGACATTGGTACTACAGATTGAGCCCAGTGGCATGCCACATCCCTAGTCCCTTTAATTTTTAATTTTGAGACCAGATCTTGCTAACATTTTAGTGTGGTGCAGAACTTAGCCACTGGAGTAGCTGGGATTACAAATATGTGCCACACATCCAGTTCTCAACTCCCCCTTACATTTTCCCACAACCATTATTTCATGAATTCTTTGGTCTTAACATAAAATAACCCTTTAAACTTTAGACTTGTGGGATATGTTCTTTTTTTAATTTTTTATTTGTTTTAATTAGTTATACATGACAATGGGACATATTCTTTCATTCATGTTTTTCTGTCTATTCCTTCACCATAACGTTATTGTTTTATCACAATCAACTTATAGTACGATTATCTGATAGTGCCCATGCTTACTTTCCCCCCAGAGTTTTGAAATTTTGAATTTTGAAATACTTAAATGGGAAATTTCACTGAATGGATAAGTTGATTTGGAGAAGCCTGTAATCTTTTTTAGATTGACTTTTTGTTTTACAGGGCTGTGAAATCAGAGCTTTGTGCATGCTAGGCAAATACTCCAACATTGAACTATTCCCCTAGTCCATGAATTAATAAAAGTGTTTTTCTAGATTTTTCTAAAATGTGATGTATACATTATTAATCTCTCTTTCTTTTTAAAAATATTTTCTGTTTAGAATAAAGTTCCTAATAGGAAAAACACAGTGGAATCAATAGGACATAATTATCCTGTGTTCATGTATGAATACATAATCAATGAAACTCCACATCATGTACAACTACAAGAACAGGGTACTAATTAGAATAAGTTATACTCCATGTATGTATAATGTCAAAATGCACTACTGTCATTTATACCTGAAAAGAATGAAATTCTTTCCCTTCCTCCTCCCTTTTTTTAATTGGTATGCAACAAGTGTGAAACAATTATGCAACTGGCAGTCTATATGTCTCGACTGACTGCCTGGCCCACTCAGAGTAGTTAGTGCTAGACAGACCATGTGGCTACAAATAAAAACAAATATGCTTCTTACTTAGTTTTCTAGGTGGTTCTCTTCTAACTGTTTACAGAGAATTATTGGTTCCATAGAACCAATAAGGCTTTAAAGATAGAGCCTTGGATGGGGGGAGGAGTCAGTGGTAGAACAGGTTCCTCCCGTGCATGAGGCCCTGGATTTCATCTCCAGTCCTGAAAGAACAGGTGACCTCTGAATTTGTTGTGGAGTTTCATGCACGGTAGATTTTTTTACAGGTCAAGCTTTGAAGTAATATGTTCTCCCACATTCTGTTATCTTACTTGCTTAGAGACTGACAAATGGAGTCTTTTTTGTGCCTTCAAAGAAAATGAAATAGCACTGTGTCAGCTGTGCTACCTGACCAAACTGTGATTTTTATTTATTTGGGTGATTCTCTTGACTTTCATAGGCCCTCATTATAGCAGCATATAATCATTTTATTGCTTTTTCTCTTTATAGTTCTTTTTTATTAAAATATTTTTTTATTTTTACAGACACATTTTGATTCATTGTACACAAATGGGGTACAACTTTTAATTTCTATGGTTGTACACACTATAGATTCACACCATTCATGTAATCATACATATATATAGGGTAATACTGTCTATTTCACTCTACTGTTCTTCCATCCCCGCCCCCTCCCACCCCTTTTTTCTCTACTCCATCCAAAGTTCCTTCATTCTCCTCTTCCCCCATCACCCCCCCTCATTATATATTGTCATGCACTTATCAGAGAAAACATTTGGCCTTTGTTTTGGGGGGCATGGCCTATTTCACTGAGCATATTTTCCAACTTCATCCATTTACCAGCAAATGCCATAATTTTATTCTTCTTTATGGCTGAGTAATATTCCATTGTGTGTATATACCTATACCACCATTTCTTTATCCATTTGTCAATTGAAGGGTATCTAGGTTGGTTCCACAATCTAGCTATTGTGAATTGAGCTACTATGAACATTGATGTGACCGCATCACTGTAGTAGGCTGATTTTAAGTCCTTTGGGTATAAATGGAGAAATAGGATAGCTGGGTCAAATGGTGGGTCCATTCCAAGCTTTCTGAGGAAGCTCCATACTGCTTTCCAGAGTGGTTGTACCAATTTACAACTCCACCAACAAGTATGAGTGTGCCTTTTTACTCACATCCATGCCATATTGCTTATGTTCTTGATAATACTCATTCTATTTGGAGTTAGATGAAATCTTAGGATGGTTTTAATTTGCATTTCTCTAATTACTAGGGATGATGAGCACTTTTTCATATATTTGTTAATCACCTGTAAATCTTCTTCTGTGAAGTGTCTGCCCATTTCCTTAGTCCATTTATTAACTGGGTTCTTTGTATTTTGGGTGTAAAGTTTTTTAAGTTCTTTATATACTTTGGAGATGAGTGCTCTGTCTGAAGTGTGCGCAGAAAAGATTTTCTCCCACTCTGTAGGCTCTCTTTTCACAATATTGATCATTTCCTGTGCTGAGTAAAAACTTTTTAGTTTGAATCTATCCCATTTATTGATTATTGCTTTTATTTCTTGTGCTATGGAGGTCCTGTTAAGGAAGTCTGGTCCTAAGCCAACGTGATGGAGATTCAGGCCTACTTTTTCTTCTATTTGCTGAAGGGTCTCAGGTCTAATTCCTAGATCCCTGATCCATTTTGAGTTGAGTTTTGTACAGGATGAGAGATAGGGGTTTAATTTCATTTTACTGCATATGGATTTCCAGTTTTCCCAGCACCATTTTCTCCATTGTAAGTTTTTGGCACCTTTGTCTAGTATGAGGTTACTGTACTTATGTGAGTATGTCTCTGTGTCTTCTATCCTGTACCATTGATCTACCTGTCTATTTTGGTGCCAGTACCATGCCCTTTTTGTTACTATTGCTCTATAGTAGAGTTTAAGGTCTGGTATTGTGATACCTCCTGCATCACTCTTCTTGCCCAGGATTGCTTTGGCGATTCTGGGTCTTTGGTTCTTCCAGATGAATTTCATGATTGCTTTTTCTGTTTCTGTGAGAAATGTCATAGGGATTTTAATTGGAATTGTGTTAAATCTGTATAGTGCCTTTGGAAGTATGGCCATTTTGATAATATTAATTCTGCCTATCCAAGAACATGGGAGATCTTTCCATCTTCTAAGGTCTTCCTTAATTTCTTTCTTCAATATTTTGTAGTTTTCATTGTAGAGATCTTTCACCTCTTTGGTTAGATTGATTCCCAAGTATTTTTTTTTTAGTCTATTGCAAATGGACTTCATTTCCTTTTCAGATGTTTCATCACTTATGTATAAAAATGCTTTAGATTTATGCATGTTGATTTTATAACCTGCTATTTTGCTGAATTCACTTATGAGGTCTAGAAGTTTTGGGGAGGAGTTTTTTGGATCCTCTAAATAGAGAATCTTGTCATCAGCAAATAGTGATAGCTTACGTTCCCCTTTTCCTATTCATATCCCTTTAATTTCTTTAGTCTGTCTAATTGCTCTGGTTAGTATTCCAAGTACAATGTTGAATAGAAGTGGTGAAAGAGGGCATCCCTGTCTTGTTCCCATTTTTAAAGGGAATGGTTTCAGTTTTTCGCCATTAAGAATGAAGTTGGCTTAGCATAAATAGCCTTTACAAAGTTCAGTTATGTTCCTACTATCCCTATTTTTTCTAGTGTTTTGAGCATGAAGTGGTGTTGTATTTTGTCAAACGCTTTTTCTGCATCAACTGAAATAACCATATGATTCTTATCCTTAAGTCTATTGACATGATGGATTACAGTTATTGATTTATGGGTGTTAAACCATCCTTGCATTCCAGGGATGAACCCCACTTGATCATGGTGCACAATTTTCTTAATATGTTTTTGGATACGGTTTGCCAATATTTTGTTAAGGATCTTTGCATCTATATTCATCAAGGATATTGGTCTAAAACTTTCTTTCCTTGATGTGTCTTTTCCTGGCTTGGGTATATTAGAGTGATATTAGCTTCATAGAATGAGTTTCGTAGGGTTCCCTCCTCTTCTATTTCCTGGAATACTTTGAGAAGTATTGGAATGAGTTCTTCTTTGAAGGTCTTGTAGAACTCGGCTGAGAATCCGTCTGGTCCTGGGCTTTTCTTGGATGGTAGGTTTTTAATGGCTTCTTCTATTTCATTGCTTGATATTGATCTGTTTAAATTGTGTATGCCCTCCTGGTTCAGTTTGGGAGGAGCATGTGTCTCTAGAAATTTGTCGATGTCTTCAGTATTTTCTATTTTGTTGGAATATAGATTTTCAAAGTGGCTTCTCATTATGTTATGTATTTCAGTTGTGTCTGTCATGATATTTCCTTTTTCATCATGAATTTTAGTAATTTGAGTTTTCTCTCTTCTCTTTGTTGGTGTGGTTAAGGGTTTGTCTATTTTGTTTACTTTTTCAGAGAACCAACTTTTTATTTTGTCAATTTTTTGAATTATTTCTTTTGTTTCAATTTCATTGATTTCAGCTCTGATTTTAATTATTTCCTGTCTTCTACTATTTTGCTGTTATTCTATTATTCTCTTTCTAGGACTTTCAGATATAATGTTAGGTCATTTAGTTGTTGACTTTTTATTCTTTTCTTGAATGAACTCCATGCAATAAATTTTCCTCTTAGTACTGCTTTCATAGTGTCTCAGAGATTTTGATATGTTGTATCGTCATTCTCATTTACCTCTAAGAATTTTTATATCTCCTTCCTGATATTTTCTGTTATCCATGTTTCATTCAATAGCATATTATTTAGTCTCCAGGTGTTGGAGTAATTTCTGTTTTTCTATTTTGTCTTTGATTTCTAGTTTCATTCCATTATGATCTGATAGAGCACAAGACAGTATCTCTTTTTTTGCATTTCCTAAGGGCTTCTTTGTGGCATAACATATGGTCTATTTTGGAGAAGGTTCCATGTGCTGCTGAGAAGAAAATGAATTTGCTCATTGATGGATGGAAT